>NC_087202.1:141693446-141765946 GCF_015104395.2 Macrobrachium nipponense | reverse complement strand
TGGGAAAATCCTTATTACTACCATTATTAAACGAAGGAGAAAACACGCAAACCATCATAGTGATGAATGCGCAGGGTTTAGTTACGAGTAACTCAAAAAGAAAAATAGAGTACTTAGAAGAACTAACCCAAAATGAAAAGAAAATAAATATAATGAATATAAGTGAAACCTGGTATTCCCAAGAGACTGGGAATGATGATCAAATAAAAGGGTTCCAAACTTATAGATCAGATAGAAAAAATAGGAATCAAGGGGGAACCGCAATATATGGGAAAGACAAAAAACAAGGAAAAAATATATGAGAAATATAGTAACTCAGAATGTGAACTAATAGCGGTAGAATTTGAATCTGAAAAATTGATGAACATAGTAATATATAGACCTCCTAATACTAAAGAGTTTGACTTAATAATTGAAAAATTGGATGATATATGTAGAAATCACAAGGACTGGACTATCTCCTATCTGGTGACTTCAACTTTCCTTTCGTAGAATGGAAAGAATGAATAGGAGATTGTGGTTGTACTTATACATATAAAAAAGAGAGTAATAGTAGTGCAGAAGATAAGAGGCAATTCGAAAAGCTATTAGATATGCTACTAGAATACACATTCAACAAATAAATCACCTGCCAACAAGAAAGGAAAATACTTTAGACCTAGTATTTGTGAACGAGATGAATTATGTTAAAGAAATAATAGTTTATAATGCGAGTATTTCAGACCATATGTCATAGAATTAACAGTTCATTCCAAAGCAAGTGAAAATAGAGATAAGCAAGAAATGAAAAAGTGGGAAGGATATGGAAAATACAACTTCTACAGTAAAAATATAAATGGTCAGAAATAAATGAAGAATTAAACAAAGATTGGGATAACATTTTCGTAAGTGATGACATAAGGGTAAATACGGAGATATTATATAAAATATTGGAGAAAATAGTGGATAAATATATACCGAAGAAGAAAAGTAAACATCATTCATGCATACCAAGAGACAGAAGGATCTTGTTCCAGCAAATCAGAAAGTGGAAAAAAGGTCTTGCAAAAGAAAAAAATGCATGGAAAGTTATAGAACTAAAAACGTAAGATAGAAAATGCAGAAAAAACAAAGATTATACAATCAAAAGAAAATGAAAACGGGACTTGGAAGAAAAAACCCTATTAAATATCAAGCAAAACCCCAAACTATTATACTCGTATGCGAAGAAGATGAATAAAAGAAGAATAGAAATAGGCCCTCTGAGAATTGAAGGGAGATTAACGAATGAAAAAAAGGAAATTTGCAACATACTGGCAGAACGATATAAGAGAGAATTCACCCTAGAATAGATAATGAAGATAATGATATAGAAGTAAGGGACGAAAATAGTGAATATTTAGCTGACATAGAAATTAAGGAAGCTGATATTGTGCAGGCAATTAATGAAATTAAAAATGGAGCTGCTGCAGGGCCGGATGGAGTGCCTGCTATTTTGTTAAAGAAAGTAGTTCATTCTATCGCAAAGCCACTTGCAATATTATTAAGACAAAGTGTAGATACAGGCAAGATTTATGATGAGCACAAATTAGCATATATCACCCCTACTTTCAAAAGTGGATCAAGACTAGAGGCAAGTAATTATAGGCCTGTGAGTCTAACATCACATATTATGAAAGTGTATGAAAGGGTAATGAAGAAAAATATTATGAAACATTTAATAAAAAATAATTTGTTTAATATAGGACAACACGGTTTCGTACCCGGAAAAAGTACACAAACCCAACTGTTAGTCCACCGTGAGAACATATTCAAAAATATGAAAAGAGGAAATGAAACAGATGTGGTTTATCTAGACTTTGCAAAAGCTTTTGACAAAGTAGACCATAATATATTAGCAAAGAAAATTAGAAAACACAATATCGTAGATAAAGTAGGAAGATGGTTAAAAGAATTTTTACACAACAGAAAACAGATAGTTATTGCAAAACGATGAGAATCGGATGAAGCCAAGGTAATATCCGGTGTGCCACAAGGTACGGTGCTAGCTGCAATATTGTTTGTTATTATGATTGAAGACATAGACAGTAATGTTAAGGATTCGGTAGTGAGTAGTTTCTCTGATGACACAAGAATAAGTAGAGAAATTACTTGTGATGAAGATAGGAACGCTCTACAAAGAGACCTTAACAAAGTATATGATTGGGCAGGGGTAAATAGGATGGTATTTAACTCTGATAAATTTGAATCAATAAATTATGGAGACAGAGAAGGAAAGCTATATGGCATATAGGGGACCTAATAATTGAGACAATCACAAATAAGGAAGCAGTTAAAGACCTTGGTGTGATGATGAATAGGAACATGTTATGCAATGATCAAATAGCAATTCTGTTGGCAAAATGTAAAGCAAAAATGGGAATGTTGTTACGGCACTTCAAAACAAGAAAAGCTGAACACATGATTATGCTTTATAAAACATATGTTCGTAGTCCACTTGAATATTGCAATATGATATGGTACCCACACTATCAAAAGGATATTGCACAAATAGAGAGTGTACAAAGGTCCTTTACAGCTAGAATAGAAGAAGTTAAGGACCTAGACTACTGGGAAAGACTACAATCCTTAAAATTATATAGTCTAGAAAGGAGAAGAGAACGCTACATGATAATTCAGGCATGGAAACAGATAGAAGGAATAACAGAAAATATCATGGAACTAAAAATATCAGAAAGAGCAAGCAGAGGTAGATTAATAGTGCCCAAAACTATTAACCAGGAAAAATAAGGAAAGCAACACAGGACATTAATCCACTACGTACCAGCATCGATAATGCAGCGTCTATTCAATGCGTTGCCAGCTTATCTGAGGAATATATCAGGAGTGAGCGTAGATGTGTTTAAGAATAAGCTCGACAAATATCTAAAACTTGCATGCCAGACCATCCAAGATTGGAAGATGCAAAATATACCGGAAGATGTACTAGCAACTCTCTGGTAGACATTAGAGGCGCCTCACACTGAGGGACCTGGGGCAACCCGAACGAACTGTAAGGTCTGTAAGGTAAGGTCTCTCTTGCTATGAAAGGGAAGAGCTCTCTCCTACTCTCTACGTAACTCTCTTTATAGCTCTGAACTTGAGAACGCTCTTCCACTGCATAGAATTTCATAGAAATAATCTCTCTCTCTCTCTCTCTCTCTCTCTCTCTCTCTCTCTCTCTCTCTCTCTCTCATTCCGCCCCCAGATTATTATTTTCCCATTTTCCCATCGTACTTCTTGAAGTAGACAGCAGAAATGTGAAATGCGTAAAACTGTAGGAACACTGCACTGTATTAAGTGGGATTTAACTTGAGAGAGGATGTCAGGATGCCAGAAAACTTCATATTAATCATTCATTAACTTGAAAGAGGAGTGGCATGTGAACTTGTCAGGCATTATGTTTGTCTGATAGGTTGAAGGGAAGAATAGACAGGTGATTAGTATGCAGGGAAGTATCGGCAGTCATGATTCTACCAACTTATCACGTGCACTTACAGCTGATATACAACTCGCCAGTTGCCATATACTACGAAAATATATTCTTAATTAATTTAAACTACTGTATGACTGCTGAATCAAACTATTTCAATATTATATAAGACGAAGTCACGTATGAAACAGAATACGCTACTAAGTCAAATCAAGTAAGCTTAGAGAAAGTGAGTAAATGAGAGACTTGTAACTCAAGGAAACATTGCCAGTGATGATTTATTAAGGAACTGATTATCATAAGTTTTATCTTGAGGATTGTGCACGATCCTATGTTGTAGACACTATACACTGCTTAACACTGCAATATAGTACTAATGCACTAATAGTCACTGCAGACTCATAGTCTCATAAAGTTAAGTCATAAAGAAATAAAAAGGTTACACGTGTGTGTGTGTGTGGAAACTGAAGTTTACACTCGATGTGTGAATGAATGGACTTCTGATCTGCGTCAAGAACTTAGGAGCAGCGATCCGATGCGTATGAGTTTTCAACAGGAACTCTTCTTCAGGGAAGCAGTGCTGCCTCTTCTTATAGGGGCACTGGATAATGAATACTCCCTGGCGGGAGTTTGGCTGTTGTCACCATATCTTGTAGACGCAAATCTTTTGGCGTCGCGTCAATAGGACAGGTACCTGGAATGAAACTGTATTTTAAGAGCAGAAAGGGGAAGCAGAGAGAGCCGTAGGACAGACTCGTAGGAGCAGTGATACGACGCGCTTGAGTTTACAACTTAGTCTTCTTCATGTGAAGCAGTGCCGCCTCTTCTTATAGGAGCACTGGGCAATAGATATTCCCTGATGGGAGTTTGGCTGATATCGCCATCTCTTGTAGGCATCAGTCTCTCTGCTTCACATCAATAGGACAGGTACCTGAAATAAAATTGTATTTTCCGAGCAAAATGGGGATGAAGAGACACAACAGTGGTGGAGGCAATTTACTGAGGAAGGGGTTTTCATGGTTGCTCCTAGCGAGAATCGATATGGATTAAGGGCAGGTCGTTAAGAGGCACTTCAGATATGCTGCCAGGCATGGGAGAATAGGTCAAAGGATTTTTTAATCACTGCTCTATTGTCCTCTGAAGGAGTACAGGAACGTTTGTTGTTAACCACACAGTACAGTAACGATCGTGTACTTCTTTTAGTTACTTTACATTTCAAGTATTTCTTATTTTTTCATATATATAATTATATATATATATATATATATATATATATATATATATATATATATTATACATATATACAAATATATATATATATATATATATATATATATATATATATATATATATATATATATATATATATATATATAATGTTGCAAGGGTCTAATTGACCCTGTCTAATAAAAGGAGAGTATTTTTACCCTGGCAACGTAACCTATTTGAACGACCACGACCGCTGGCAACTAACTTAATCAAGTTATTACATTTAGGCTAAAACCAAACTCTGAGAGACGAAAATAGTCTTTATTACCACAAAAGAACTAAAATGAAAAACAATGAAAAGGTATTGGAAATCCCAAAAACGTGAAGTACAATCGAAAAGAGTCCAATCGCTATTTCTTTTTCCCAAAAACTAAGAAGAAAATAGTCAGTCAGAGAAATCGTTTTGTGAGGAAAAATTCAAATCCATCTGTAAGAGAAAACACAATTATCGTAAATAAAATAAAAAATGGTACACATCAATGACAATGCACTTAGGCGTCTCTTAGGACTCCTGCAAATGTGTAACAGTTTAACAAAGTCTTTTACCTTTTTTGACGAATCTTCTGCACTGTCCCTCCGTACCCTGTTTTTCACTTCATATGATCTTTCTAGAAAAGTGCTTTCCGTTCACAGCCCCTTATATTACACTTTGAGAAGCTCTGGTGCTCACGCACACGAACGCACTAAATTGTTCCTGAAAAGTCCAAACACGCCCTGTTTGAGGCACAAAAAGAAACACACATGACGTCACGACCATATGACTTCTGACCAACCAGGTCAACTTGCACACCCGCGCCTTCGACGATGAGACTTGATAATGTTATGCTTACATATGTTTTGTCTCGTTGAACTACCCAAAGTATTCACAGATGTCTGCAAGCTTATCCATAACACTCGGCACTGTACTGTTGCACATTCTAGTCTGTTAGCAACAAAGTCCGTAGCACCCTAATTTTAATTACTCTCCAATCCAGTTTATATATAAACATAATATATATATATATATATATATAATATATATATATATATATATAATATATATATATACTATAATATATATATATATATATATATAATATATATATATATATATATATATATATATATATATATATATATATATATATATATATATATATATATATATATATATATATATATATATATGTATATATAATATATATATATATATATATATATATATATATATATATATATATATATATATATATATATAACATGGGGGAAGAACCCCCAGTATTCATAAGGTAAGCGTGGACACGAAACGGAAGGCAGACCCCATTACTCCATTACAAACACAACCTATCTCGCTCTCTCTCTCTCTCTCCCGGCAATCACCCCCTCTCTCTCTCTCTCTCTCTCCACCTCTTTCTCTCCATTCTAACAGGTAATGAAAATGAGAGAGTTGCATCATAACATAACGTTTATTTACAAGAATAAATAAATCAATTAACCAAGTAATCCAGTCTTACAGACTAACTAAAAAAACAGTACATGGTCAAGTCACCAAAGCAAGTCCACACCCCACTGGGAACTCTGTCCCCCGGTATTCCAGATCCGTCTGTTCCAAAGATACAGAACACTCCCGGTAAGTACACACAAGTTTAAAGACAAAGTTAATAAAATGGAACATCTTACAAGATATCAACAAGCCATCCCTTTGGGCTAAAGTAAGGTAACACTCAACCATTCCCAAAAACCCGGAATATCACTACTGTTTAAAAAAACACTTTGGCACCTGCCATCGTGGCTTTGCCTTCCCCCACGAATCTCTGTGAAAGTCTTCCCATAGACTTGGCTAGTGATACATTATGAATAGAAGAGGCGCACACGCACATACGAATGCACACTTCGACAACGCCTCATATTACTGGCTACAACCAGTTTCCCAAAGGCACTTTGAGAAGAGTTCATAAACTGTCGTACATTGACTTCCTGAATTAAGCACTTTTATCTCACGCCACCCCCAGAAACTCATTGATCAGCTACTCTCAGGTCGTTACCTCTGCACTGTTCTCCACATTCCATAGGTCACAGAGAACGCACAAACAATATATTATTAATCAAAATCCCTAGGCCTTACAGATTGCTCGGCCACCTATATGCTAGCCCCGCCTAGCAAAAGGTCGAACAAAAAACAGCTTATATAATATAAAACATTGGCCGGCTTAAAATAAAAATATAAGAAAAACTGCACGTCTCTGGCATTATAAAATAAAGTCTTATCACGCTTTAATCTCCCAATAACACAAGACGCATTTTCTCTCATATTTTCTGCATTAGGATTCTTGAATATCCCTCTTCGCTTGTCTGCAAGTAGCTGAACAGACAGCAACAGGCTATAGCAGGCTGTAGCAACTGTAGGAAGACGGAATGCCTCCCTCATCGTAGAAGACTCTCACGGCTTCTGTGGATCCCCAAAAAACACGCTGTAGAATTCTCTCGAACACCCACGTAGAAATTCTTGTAATCACCCTGGACAACATGGCAGCAACCTCTCTTCACGGCTGGTGGACGTCTTGCTGGTGTCGGGGAACGACTTTTTCCTTTGGGTGTGTGTTAGTATGTCAGTCAAGTCACTGGTCAATCTAAGAAAATTAACCCAGACATACTACTTCTATCAAACAATGATCTCAAAAAGTCAGAAATACCAACTGAACGTCTCCCAATTAACTCCCTTAAATATGACTACTAAAATGATAAGTCATTATCACAACTCTCTAAGAAAAAAAAACATCAAGTTCTCCAACTCAATTCTCCAAACTCGCACATCAGCACACACACAACTCAGAAATCACAGCAACTCCACGGAATTCTGCACTCACATTTCGAACTCGAATGTGCTCACACAAAAAAAAGAAAAATTCATTCGTAATAAGCCCAAAAAAAGAAAAAAAAGAAAGTATCTCGTAACATACCCAGACCCAAAAAAATATTCTCTCAAGTTCTGACATTCAAACAACCCACAAAATCAGTAAAAATCTCCAACTTTTAACAGCAAAAACCCCTTTACTGCTCAATAATTAATCACAATGAGACTTAATGTCAAACTCCCATTACTTAAGTAACAACCCCTGAAAAATTACATCTCCCGGTAAAATCAAACCTCCCGTCCAAAAAAGAAATGCTACTTAAGCTCAATCCCCAAATTATATCTCTCATAGAAAAGGAAGAAAACAATAAAAAAAAAGGATAAAATATTTTTATAACCGGAGTGGTGTTATTATTAATATAGTGTCTCATAATGGAGTTGGAATTAATCTTGGCGGGTGACCCTTTTTTTTGTTGTGGTTATGGAGTTTTTCTTGAGCCAAGAGAAGATTTCTGTGGTTCTTTTTTTGGTTTCGTGTCTATTTAGAGGCGAGTGTCATTACTGCGTTACGAGTCATTTGGAGATGTGTGTGCATTTTTCATGTTCACAAGTGTGTTATTCTTGGAGAAATATAATTTGGGGAAAAGTCATGTTGAGAGAATAAGTCTTTGAGACAAATTTTTGTGCACATTAGTCATATCCTGGAGTTAATTCTGTGAAATGTGTCAGTTAGACCTTTTTTTCTTGAGAATCATGAGTTTCCAAACTTATGTGTCTGACTAGACAATTTTGTGCTGTTGTTAGAAAATATACGTCCGCAGGCGATTTTTCTGCTGACAAGCGATGTGATGAGCCGTGTGCTGAGCGTGTGCTGATTCTTTTCCTCTGATGGTGATAGATCAGAATTTTTGCAATATCTGGAAATGTTGGCTATAGCATTTCACGAAAGCGCATGTGTGAGAGTTTGCTTTCTGACAAATTCCGTGGCTTTACATGGAGCATTTCTTGGGAAAAACGCGGGAGTTATGCATATTATACATGTAGTTATGTATAATATGCATAACTCCCGCGTTTTTCCCAAGAAATGCTCCATGTAAAGCCACGGAATTTGCCAGAAAGCAAACTCTCACACATGCGCTTTCGTGAAATGCTATAGCCAACATTTCCAGATATTGCAAAAATTCTGATCTGTCACCATCAGAGGAAAAGAATCAGCACACGCTCAGCACACGGCTCATCACATCGCTTGTCAGCAGAAAAATCGCCTGCGGACGTATGCTCTAACAACAGCACAAAAATTGTCTAGTCAGACACATAAGTTTGGAAACTCATGATTCTCAAGAAAAAAAGGTCTAACTGACACATTTCACAGAATTAACTCCAGGATATGACTAATGTGCACAAAAATTTGTCTCAAAGACTTATTCTCTCAACATGACTTTTCCCCAAATTATATTTCTCCAAGAATACACACTTGTGAACATAAAAAAATGCACACACATCTCCAAATGACTCGTAACGCAGTAATGACACTCGCCTCTAAATAGACACGAAACCAAAAAAAAGAACCACAGAAATCTTCTCTTGGCTCAAAAAAAACTCCATAACCACACAAAAAAAAAAGGGTCACCTGCCAAAGATTAATTCCAACTCCATTATGAGACACCATATTAATAATAACACCACTCCGGTTATAAAAATATTTCCTCCATTTGGTTAATAACCAACCCCCTTATATTATTCTCTTATTTCTCTAATAGCCACATGTCAGTAAAAAAAAAAAAGACACCACTCCAGGAATAGAGAATAATCACCTCTATTTCGGCAAATACAAAATATTTACCTCTATTTCCCCAATAACTCCATGTGGAACAAACAAGGCTCCAAAAAATATATCTCCAAAAAATGTGCACTCAAGGCAACTAACTCACATACTCACAAATATTGCCCCATAATCTCCAAATATGTGTCTCCATTTGCAACAAAGATGGCTGCAAAATAATTGAACTAAACATAGCTCATATCACATTGGCAAATATAAAAAATGGCCAAAAATATATCTCCCATATATTATATCTCAAATATAACTCCAAAATAATATATACCTCCAATTATAACTCCAAATATATCTCAATTATATCTCAATTATAACTCCAATTCTCCAGAGAATAACTCAATGTTATAGTCAAAAACTATATAAAAACTCTCTCCATTTAGCATAACTGCTAAAAAAGGGCAAAAACTCGGCAAATAAACTGTCTAGAAAATTCTAGAAAAAACCCACCCATGTGTCACAAGTCATTATAACAGAACTCCCAACTCACAGTGTCTTAGCCAAGACTTCTCCATATGCACTACGACATAAGCCACTAGAAAACTTAACCAAGTTTCCTATCTCTCACAAAGTTGTCACAAATACAACAAGGGTATTGTGCAAGAAAACTCACAATTTCTGGAACACAAATATCCAGAGAAAAAATGTAGTGCCATTACGTATGCATTCAAAACGTGCAAAAAAAAATTCTCCCATATATTTCTCTATAGCATCAAATAGCTAAAACACGAACACGTTTCCGAACAATGACTCTAAGTCACGAACTGAGATAATATTCACACCAACTGGAGAGAAAAAATAAATTCAAATTCACCCATGGTAAAAAAACTTGTGTCAGCGATGGCTAATTTCCAAAAAAGGAAAAAAGAAAAATCAACGGCCTTGTTCACTATCTCCCGTAACTCACTAGATGTCAAGCAATTATCTGCTGAACTCATAAAAAAAAGAAAAAAAACTAAAACAATGTGTTGTTAGTTCTTCCCATAATCACAAAAGATTTCACTCCCATGACAGCATTAAAACACCCACGTATTAGTACATAAAAAATCAGTATCAGAAATATCACTATCACAAAATCACCAAAAAAAAATTGCTTTCATCAAAATCATCAGTATCAGTACATATACACCAATGTTAATGCTTGTCCATCCTCCAAAAACTCAGCGCAAAATTCAGCAAGATTCCACACAATTCACCAAGATTCAGTCAGATTCATCAAGATTCAGCAAAACTCATCCCTGTGAATGACTGAAAATATTCTCCAAAGTTACAAAAACTCAACAATTAATTAACACAAGACTTCTCCCATTATTTCATTGTATAATTCTCCTTGAATAATTATCTGTAATAATTATTGAACAATCTCCCATGAAATATCTCAAATCTCTCGTAAAACAATTCTCCCGTAATGATAATTATACTTAAGCAACCCTCCCGTGACACATCTCAAGTATAATAATTATTAATAATAATAATAACTCTCCATAGCAATAATTCTCTTGCAAAAAAAAAATTTCAAGTAAAAGTGAAATTCAAAATAGCTTACACTAGTATTGCTGAATCCTATGACATACAATTTCTCCAGCATGCAACACCATGACATAACACCATTGCCACACAACACAGATACAACACCAATCATCGGCATTTCAAAGTAATCTCTCCAACACAATAAAAAAATAATCTGTGTATCCCCCTTATATTTGTGTCTTTCAAGGCACAACGAAACATATAACACATCCCGTGCATGTTAACTACTTTTCCCCTCATTCACGGAAAAGAAAAATCTCTTTTCTATTTCCTTTTCTCTTCCTCCAAGAGAGAGAGAAAAAATCTTTCTTAAAAAAAAAAAAAGACTCTACGGGCATTTCACTTCATCAACTTATCAATCAGCTGACATCTTAGCATTCAATGTCAAGGCCAGACCCATCCCCAACAAAGAAAAAGAAAAGGAAAAGGGGGAGTTCACCCACACTGAGAAAAAAAATTTCTCCCCCCCTGAGAATAACCCTTCAGTCGAGCGCAGAACAGCCCGAGGCATACCAGCAGTATCCCCATCTCCCCTTGAACAGTGTCTGAGGGACCCCTTCCAAGATATACACTAGTGCCCATCCCTGCACTATCTCTAGAGAGGCCAGTGGTACTCATGCAACTACCCCCCCCCCCCCCCCCGAGGGATGCCAGTATACCCTCGCAATGCAAGGCGCCTCTCTGCAGAAATGTGCTGAGCCCGTAAAATTGTGGCCGCTGTGTGTCACTAAGCCAGATATGATTATCCAAGCACAGTTCACATGCATAGAAAAATACACCTTAATACATTCTTATGTGTTTAAAACAAAGACAAATACGTCTATTATAAACACGTGCAAACAAAGAAAACACATCACTATGGGGCGAAGACAAGAAAAATTGTTTTGACCTCTTGAACCAATCCCATAACCCTGAAATATTTAAACAAAACCCACTCCTTCAAAACAATAGTTTAAACACTCACCACTCCATAATGGGAACAAAAGGAACTCGAAATTCTTCGTAAAACGCGTAAATCTCGTCGGCACAATACAAACGCGATCGGTGAGATGACCCCTAGCAACACTCACTCATGAACTAGACTGAGTTGCTTGTCTCACGACTCCCGCCCTGAAGAATCTCGGTACGGGCAAATTTGATGACCCTAATAGAAATTCTTTCCTCATCCCCCCATCCCACGGACGGATATTTTCTCTACTCCTTTTATTTTCTAACTGGCCACCCATCTCTAACATTGGCATTCCTAGGCATAGAAAGAAAAAAAAAAAACCTTTTATATCCCCTCTTAACCGCTGACACCACTATAACATGGGGGAAGAACCCCAGTATTCATAAGGTAAGCGTGGACACGAAACGGAAGGCAGACCCCATTACTCCATTACACACACAACCTATCTCGCTCTCTCTCTCTCTCTCCCGGCAATCACCCCCTCTCCTCTCTCTCTCTCTCCACCTCTTTCTCTCCATTCTAACAGGTAATGAAAATGAGAGAGTTGCATCATAACATAACGTTTATTTACAGAATAATAAATCAATTAACCAAGTACCCCTCCAGTCTTACAGACTAAACTAAAAAACAGTACATGGTCCAGTCACCAAAGCAAGTCCACACCCCACTGGGAACTCTGTCCCCCGGTATTCCAGATCCGTCTGTTCCAAAGATACAGAACACATCCCGGTAAGTACACACAAGTTTAAAGACAAAGTTAATAAAATGGAACATCTTACAAGATATCAAACAAGCCATCCCTTTGGCTAAAGTAAAGGTAACACTTACCCATTCCCAACCGGAATATCACTCACTGTTTAAAAAAAACACTTTGGCACCCGCCATCGTGGCTTTGCCTTCCCCCACGAATCTCTGTGAAAGTCTTCCCATAGACTTGGCTAGTGATACATTATGAATAGAAGAGGCGCACACGCACATACGAATGCACACTTCGACAACGCCTCATATTACTGGCTACAATCAGTTTCCAAAGGCACTTTGAGAAGAGTTCATAAACTGTTGTACATTGACTTCCTGAATTAAGCACTTTTATCTCACGCCACCCCCAGAAACTCATTGATCAGCTACTCTCAGGTCGTTACCTCTGCACTGTTCTCCACATTCCATAGGTCACAGAGAACGCACGAACAATATATTATTAATCAAAATCCCTAGGCCTTACATATATATATATATATATATATATATATATATATATATATATATATATATATATATATATATATATATATAGATATATAATATATATATATATATATATATATATATATATATATATATATATATATATATATATAGATGTTGGAAAACCATGGGTAAAATTCTTCTATAAAAGTATAAAAAAAAATCAGAAGGTACTTTTACTCTGAATATGATAGATACAGAGATGATATCTAGTGGAAGTTAAAGAGAGAAACAACAAAGGAGAAAGAGAGAGAGGGAGAGAGAGATTAAGCGATTTTGAAATTCTAATGGATGCGCTCTGACGCAAATACACAGGCAGTTATTAGGTCACAGAGTGATGCAGATCCTTTTTTAAAATTGGTTTCGAAACGCCTATCGGTTTCCGTATCAAATCTTGTCATCTCAATGGCTGTGTGTATAGAGCATCAAAGAAAATATCATCTGATGGCAAATATTTTCTTGTAGATTTCGATTCGCGTCCTCTCCACTATATATATATATATATATAATATATATATATATATATATATATATATATATCTATATATATATATATATATATATATATATATATATATATATATATATATATATATATATATATATATATATATATATCTATATATATATATATATATATATATATATATATATTTATATAATATCTATATATATATATATATATATATATATAATATATATATATATAATATATATATATATATATATATATATATCTATATATATATATATATCTATATATATATATATATATATATATATATATATATATATATATATATCTATATATATATATCTATATATATATATATATATATATCTATATATATATATATATATATCTATATATATATATATATATATATATATATATATATATATATATATATATATATATATAGTACTATATATATCTCTATATCTATATCTATCATATCTCTAGTATATGTATATCTATCTATATCTCTATAACTGTATATATCTCTATCTCTATAGATCATATCTGTATATTATATCTATAATATATTATCTATATCATATATATTATATATATATCATATATCGATATCTATCTATATATATTATATCTATCTGTCTATATATTATCTATATATAATATTCTCTATATATCTATCTAGATAATATATATATATATATTATATGGATTTAATAATTTCCTTTAAGAATGGAAATTTGGGATTAGGGCAAATACCCATTCGTGTCATTTCACAGTAATGAGGTTTTCACGGAGAAGTGAGAAGAATGTGGAAATGGATGTTTTAATTGACCATCGATGCAGTTCTCGGAAAGTGTGACCCATTGCGACTACATAAATATATCTGAATAAAGGACGGCCATCGTTGCTGTTGTATGAAGTCACTGGAAATCTGTTCCATTTGAAAGAGCACCGCGAATATCTACTGGATATTTCAGAATGATGTGTTGGTCCCGAATTTCAAGAAATGTTTTCTGTTATTCTGTAACAGTTCATAGCATAGCACCAGATAAAAAAGGTTTGCCCGTCCTGATTTTTTTTAGTTTTCTGTAAAGGAAACTATTGAGATGACAATTTTGTCTGTCCTTCCACACTTTTTCTGTCCGTCCTCAGATCTTAAAATCTACTGAGGCTATAGGGCTGCAAGTTGGTATGTTGGTCGTCTCTTGTTAATATATGATTACGTAGGAATTGCAAATATTTTTGAGAATTCTTTTTGTAGCCAGAATATTTTTCTTAAAATTCCGTGGAATGATGGTAACTCATAGCATAAGATCAACGAGGTTGAGATATATTGCCATAGGTTTAGACGTCACTAACATTTATTCAAAAGCTTCTGACGTCAATACGAGGTTTCTGTTTCCTTTCAGTGGCAGGTAAGACTTTGAGCTTCGACGGATGGTCTCTTGTTTAACAATTTTTCCTAATTTGTAATTTAACAGAAATCTTTCACATTCACAATTGATCCCTGATTCCCTCTTGCTCCCGAAAGCAACCAGATTTGCTGGACAGCAGCACCCAGTGCGCAGTCAATGTGTCTCTGTCGAAATCTCTACCTGAGAGGTTCTTTATTCCTCTCACTGTTGGACTGAGCGAAAAAGAAATTCTTGACTACCCTAATGCAATTTCTCTTTTATTTTAATAATTGACTTACATTTTTATTAATCAATGAATCAATTTGTTTATTTATTAGTCAATTTGCTTTTTTTTATAACTGATATCCACTTACGGTATTCCGTCTGTTACTTCTTTGAAATGAAGACCATAATATTCTTTGGAAGCTGGAATTTGAAGTCTGGCTCCCTCCATACGAGCAGGGTTCATTTTCTGAATAGTGATGATAATAATAATAATAATAATAATAATAATAATAATAATAATAATAATTATAATAATAATAATAATCATAATAATAATAATAATAATAATAATAATAAAATAATAATAATAATAATAATAATAATAATAATTATAATAATAATAATAATAATGAATTCGTACAGTGAAATATTGTTGTTCATTTTTGTTTCCGAGGAGCGGGTGGTTACAGATACCATAAGGGTCGCTCTCAGTGAGCATTGATGAGGTCCATATTATGGACGTCTTTCCTTTCTTTTAAGATGCAATTTATAATTTTGTTTTTACCTCCATATTTCTGGCTCATTTCCAAGATTAATGTTTTCTGTTTTTCTCTTTCTCTCCCACACTCGGATTATATTTCATTAACCGTTGTGTTCGAATTTATATATCATAAATGAATTTCCACCGTAGCTTTATTCACCCTCATTCAAGTGCTAAGACTAATGCTTCCTCGGAATTTATCTCAAACCAAACAAGCTACGCTTTTCACTCTCTCAAGAAAATCTTTTGAAATTAACTGTATTAACTTTGCTATTGTGATACAGGTGAACGGCCTCTCCTGTTTGGATATCGTTCTCGAAGAACTTTGTCCTTTGCATAGTCAGTAGAAAAGAATACAACGAGCGAACTCCTGCGAGGGTCAGGCGTTGGTGCCGTGCAAGAGAAGCCGTATGTTGGTTGAGCCTCTTTTCGGTGATTATCAGGATTCCTGTCTTGTCACCGTCTGATCTGATCAAGGGCTCCTTCCTTGCGGGTCTCAGGGTGACTGTCAACAAAGAGGTTTCAACATAGTGGTTTTATGGCAAAGTTTAGAAAGCCAGGTTTTCATTTCGTAGCGTGTTACCGTCAGTGCACCGCACGCGGTACACTCTTGGCATGACTGGTTGTTCCCTGCAGCATCCCTTTGGCTCTTATCTGCAACCCCTTTCATTCCTTTTACTGCCCTTTTGTTTATATTCTCTTTCTTCTGCATTTCATCTATTCCATTTCATTACTGTTTTCGCCAACTAAGTCGTCATTTCTGTGTGTTCGAAGAAGTGTCTGCTATTCAGATCCAAAATATACAGACAGTATTATATTTCTTCTTGCCTGGTTTTTCTCTTCAATATATATTGCACCGGCGACTTTTATTTCACGTTTTACAAGAACATCTTATCCCCCCAGGAATCGATCCGAAGGATGGGTAGACGCCCCCCACCCCCTGACCCCCATGAGCGGCTAGGGAAGGACGCTCCTTCCCGCTCTCGCCGTGAGACACCTCAGAGACTGACGCACATCTAGCTAAATAACCCCCCCACCCCCGCCCCCAACAACCTCGGTCCCTGGCGTAGTGCAACAGATAAGAAAGAGCGATCAGTCAGCTGTGCGAAGCTTCCCCTTTTCTTCAGCAGATCGTATTTCTCTCTTCCACTGGCGACCTTTTACTGGAAGATCTAAAAGGAACCCGAAGAAGGTATCATTGAAAGATGAAACCGATTATTTCTCCGTAGTGCCGTCAGTTCACCTCATGCGGTGCACTGTAGGCATTACTTAAGATTCTTTGCAGCGTCCCTTCAGTCCCTAGCTGTAGCCCTTTCATTCCCTTTTACTGTATCTCCATTCATATTCTGTGTCTCCTATCTTACTTTCCGCCCTGTTCTAACAAGTGATTCATAGTGCAACTGTTTCGAGATTTTCCTCCTGTTGCACCTTTCTGCCTCTTTATTTTCAGTTTCCGTTTCAGCGCTGAATGACCTCATAGGTGCCAGAGCCTAGGTTTTTGGCCAAGTGTCTATATTCTGTCTATCTTCTGTCAAGATACGAAAGTCTCGAAGAAAATCATTCGCTGTCGAGACGAGAGGAAGGAAATCCTGGAAGGTGAGATGGAGGATGATGATGTCAGAGGAGAAAGTGAAGCTTAGCGACAGATGTTTCCTCGGTGGTGGAGTTCCATCTCGGGAAACGCATCCATTATGGGGTAATGAAGCCATTTAATAAGTTCATATTCCATGACTTGGTTAAGCACGAGCCACAACGCTCACCTTACTTTCCAGAAACTCGGGACTGCGAATATTGTTAGGAGGAGCCTCTGGATCAAGAATTCTTGAATTATTTGCGTTTCTAAATAAAGAGTTACACGAGGCGATAATAATGTTTAAGACATATTTCTTGAAAATAATTTAATTAAATTTCTCTCTCTCTCTCTCTCTCTCTCTCTCAAACAATATGCACTTTAACCGTTTTTGAGATTTTCCTTATATATTACACGATAGCTACTTATGATGTCTGCTCAGAATTTTACTCCTGGGGAATAAAGGTTCAGACGAATTCAGTTATTGTTTAATATGCCCAGAGTTGGTGCCCTCTTCTCATTTCCTGAGAGCTGTCGGGATGAGAGGTTGCAGAAATTGCATTCATCTCCTATTTCTTTCCATTTCCAACGGTTGATTATTTAGTGATTCCAGTTTTCTTTCGTGCGTGGACTCTATTTCCACTCTGCTCTACTAAGACGATTATCTATCCAGTGGTCAAGAGGGGGCGATGCCACTCTTGGTTAGTCTCTATAGAAACAATTATGATATTGTTACCGATCAGAGAAACAGTGCTGTAGTAAACATGTTAGAGAATGTTTTTATCCAATTAAGTAGTCTAAAGCAAGAATCTTGTTCATCGAGAGAAATCTAATAGAAAGAGCATGTATTCAATATAGCGAAAATTACAAGTTTAATGGTAGCATAAGTTTATTCAAGAAAGGGTTGCTCTTTCTACATATGAAAAATCAGTACAAATTCTGTAATATATTGACTAAGGTATTCACTCAATTACTTATTTGGCCTCATTAAACTGTTAACATTTTCTTTTGGACGAACTATGATACTAGACAATTTAGGTTTTATAACCTTTTAACAGTTCTAAGTACCATTGACCATTTTTACTTATTGGCTTATGTAAGTCTTGAGGTCAAATGTAAACTTTTGTACGGTAGATTTTTCTTACACTGATTAGTCAATCAAGTTCCTATTCCCAAACGGTAACAGAGTACCGCGACCTTCCCTGAAACAGCCGGACGCTAAATCTTAAAACCTAGCCATAGAATCTGCTTGAAAATAATCTCAATTTCATTTTGTTTCCCCCAGTAATGTTACTTGTGTTTCGTTACCAACCAAACTTAACCTAGGGGCGTGGCTAAAAATACCGGGCTGGTGCAATACTAATATATACCTCGGGAATTTGCTTCCCCGAAAGAAGCCTGATAGGTGGGATAAATTAAGAACTCTGTCTCCTTTTTCTTCTCTGGTTTCCTCTTCGTTTTCATTGTGGAGTAGCCATTTGTGCCCTGTTGGCCATTCTGTTGTAAAACGTTAACTATTTAGTTTTCCCCGATTTGTGGGATTGACTATTTACACGTTTCTGAGTTGGAGAGAGAGAGAGAGAGAGAGAGAGAGAGAGAGAGAGAGAGAGAGAATTTCACAGGTTAGGAAAATAACAAAATATTATTAAGAGGGAAGGGACGGGACTCCAGGACGAAATAAAATGTAGTAAGGACCACGAGGCTTTACATAATCCGCTCTTCTCCAGCTGGTTGGTTTACCTTGTTTCTTAAATGAGATTTGATGTTGAGTCGAGAAAAAGCGAAACAATATTTTACCCGTTTCTTGATTCTTTTCCATCTTGTAACTCCACTTTGAGAACCTTTATGTGCCAAGGGAAGCATGGAAAAGAAACCTGAAATAAAGAGAAAGGCACGTACAGTGATAATATTCTATCATCCTTTAATTCATCTTTATTTTTACTACATAATTCCATAAATGCGTCGCATTATTTCGGTTGTGATTTAGCGCTGAATTATAAATGACTGTCAGTTCCACGTAGATCAAACCACGATTAGTTCATCATAACATTTTGACGTTATACTCCCTTCCTAATCATTATCCCGACCAAATATGGCCCTAACGAGGGGCTGCCGTAAAACAAGACAAATGATTAATTCATTCTAGATCCTTCAGTTCGAGAGTATGAAGTATTGCTCATAAAACTTGATTCTATAATTTTCAAATCTCACACTATTTGAAATATGTATCAAGTCGGACTCCGTAGGAAATAGTGTCGTCTGTGCACCTGACTGTAGGCATTATTTGAGGTTTTGTGCAAAGTCCCTTCAGCCCCAAGATGCAACTTTTTATTGCTTTCACTGTACCTCTGTTCATATTCTCTTCCGTCTTACTTCCACCCTCTTCTAACAATTTAATAATAGTGCAACTGCGAAGTTTTCCTCCTATTACACTTTTCAAAACTTTTTAATAACAGTTTCCGGTTCAGCGCTGAATGACCTCATAGGTCCCAGTGCATAGTCTTTCATCTAAATTTCACGGCCCCCCCCCCGCCCCCCCCCTCCCCTCGATGTGATACCATCTTGGCGTGGTGAGGGGTTCTTAAGCACGAGGAACTTGTTCCCGTTTGTTTGAGTCGGAGATTCCCAGACATTATTATATTAGATTAATTTTTGTGGAATTTTACATCTTGCAAAAATTTTATTGGACCTGATAAATGAAAAAAGGTTTATGTTCTAGTGGCTTACTCGTTCTCTTATCTGGGCAACAGCTCGCGTTAGTCAACTAGATCAGTTTCAATTTATATTCAACAGTAATTCAATGTCCCTTTGCTCTTTTTTTAATTGGAAACGTTTTCCAGTTCTATTTCTCTTCCTTTGCGAAAGAGAATCATTTTGTTCTGTACCGAAAAACAAATGTGTCTGTCTCAGTCAGTTATTTAAGTTTTATTTTAGTATTATAATATGTTGTTTAATGGTTTGGTCACATATTCGGTGGCGAAAAAATGGTTTTGCCTCTGGCACATCCAGAGATACCTCCACAATAAGTGGCAACTTTCAATTTTGGCAAAATGGTCATTCTTTCCATAAATATTCTATCCTAAAATTCTTCAACGCGAACCACCTTTTCCAGACCTTTTTAGGCTCCTTCATAGACCTTTTCTAACCCCCCACAACAAGAACGAGAACAAAGTAGTTTTCAGGCTTACTCCCCGAGTAAGCGATAACCTCGGCATGAAAAGCGAAGCCAAATGCTTTTCCTGGAAAACTGCCTTTTCTCACTCTGACTCTTTGCTTTTTTGAAGGCGAGTCTTAAGCCCCGTGGGAAGTTGCGTATTGAAATTCGTGCGTTCTTACTGGCTTGGAGGGAACCATCTAACATACTGACCTCCAGGCAGAAGAATAAAAAGTGCATACGTAGGATAATTTTTATATATATATATATATATATATATATATATATATATATATATATATATATATATATATATATATATATGTGTGTGTGTATGTATTTATATATTTATTAATTAGAAAAATTATGGACCCCACCCCCGCCAAAAAAAAAGAAGATAATGATAATAATCGTGCGAAATTATAGAACCTTGAGAATATTCATACAAGGTTTATAAAATTCTTTGATTTTGTTTTAAAATACTGGCAAAAGTGTTTTATAAAAAGCTTTACCATGAAATTCCTCTATATTTTTAAAATTTTAAAAGGCCTTTCATCACGGTAATTTTTTGCCGCTATGTGTAAGGGACATCGCGATGTATATTACTAAACTATAATGCGAGGATATCTGAAATGCAAATGTAAATTGACAACACATTAATATAATCTAAAGATAAACACTCCTGTACAACTAACATTGTTTCTCGTAAAGTTATGCTTTCAGATTGACTGAGTATAGTATGATCAGTATTCTAGAGAATTCAGGAGACGGAATACTCATCATACCTCGGAATTCTAACTGACATGATAATTATTTCATATAAGGAAGAATGTCAAAATTGGAGCGAATGGAATATTTAATTGACGTTACTCAAGTGCCACGTGTTTCTGGAAAATGAGATCCGGCATCGTCTGTTCCTGGAAAAAAGTTGATTCTTCGTTGCTTTTCCTCCTGTTATCTTCGACCACTGCATGGCTGGAGGACTTGAAACTCTCGCCTTTGCTGTTTCTATTGAAGTCCCAACTCCAATGCAACATGGTACACAATTGAAGTACAATTGTAGCCTTTTTAGGAATGGGTGAGATTGAGCCTTCTCCCTTTTCTGCTATATTTCTAACGTAATATCGTTAAGGACGCTGAAAGCGGATGTGCATTGCGGTAATTGTAATCCCGTCAATATTTTTCTGGGTAAACAACTAGTCCCATTCTGTGTTTAAAAAAAGAAGAAATATCTATTCTACAATGACCCACTTTGAAAGTATTCCTTGAAAGGATGTCATCTGGATCCTTTCATTTTTACTGAAAACATCTCACAACTTTGATGAAGACTTCATTGTGAGACTCGATGACTCAGTGGTAAACCGGATATCCGTGCAACGGATGTAAACGGGATCCTGTAGTCTTTCAGATATGGAAGAAATCAAAGGTTGTTTTTCCCGGTGCCCGGAATAAACTCGCAGGAAAAAGGTCATAATTTTGGTTAAGGAAAAAGACGCAGGAAAGGTCACATTAGTTTATGGTGGTCGGTAATTAGTCGCCGGGGAAAATTCACATTATTTGTTGGGGGTCGTAATATTTATGATATTTAAACTCTTTTGTTCATGATTTTTGCGGTCATTCCCAACGGGCTTGTACTAAGGACGCCCCAAAGTAGGATACATGTCTACCTAACACCGCAAATGTGGATTCATGGATACATACCTGATTAAAATACCCTTGGGGATCACTATTTAGGAAAGATCGAAGTTAATTTTTTTCTTACGATATTTTTATTTTTATTTTTTTTTATTTACTCTCCTTGATTCGTTTTCCCCTCGTATCACGCTCCGCAACCTTCCCATAGAAGAGCTGTATGGGAACCTTTTTTTTAATGAGGTCGTTAGATAACGCACAGGTATTTACAAAAAGATGTATTTCTACACCTTCGGTTTCTATAAGCCGAAGGAATGACGTGTAGCAGGATAATATTCGAACTTTATTTAGTAGATACTTTAATATGGAAATTTGAAATTCCATGCTGATAAAATTATTCACAAACTTTCACTAAGTGTCGTATAAAAATGCTACTTGTATAGGAAGCTCTCTCTCTCTCTCTCTCTCTCTCTCTCTCTCTCACTCACTATCGCATATGCGCCCCTTTAAAGATGATTCAATTATTCCAAAACCAGATCATTCAGAAGGAGAAATCCGTAGGCAAGTAATGTAGATTAATGTATCTACAGAGACCACCACATTCTATTTCCCGGAAACGCACAGTCTGTAACCTGACTTCCCCTTTCACGCTGAAGGACCAACCGAGGTCGACTACCCTATTCTGGCGCGTAATTATATGCAACCAATCAGTGGTCTAATAGATTTCTATCAGACGACCGTCCTCAAACAGGAGAGCAGCCATTCTCGAATAGATTTCTGTCACTGATCTCTACGTAAGTTGTACGTTTATCTAAGAATTCTTTGTAAAGGAGCTAACACCATGCCCGTTTGACTTGTTTCTTAGGGAGAGGTAGATATGAAGCGATCCTTAGCTACTCGACACATGTGCACAGTAATAATTGCAAAAGGAAAATAGAAATTTCGGTATAGCTAAATCAGCGCTTTAGGATGCTCAAGTCTCTTAATGTACAAATTTGAAGGCTTTTTGAACGTTGAAGATGAACGACAAACATGGGGATATTCTGCAGTGTGTTTTCAATTTCGATGCTCACACAACTTTTATAAGGAGTCCACATTTTTTACTGATGTAATAGCAGGAATGGTCAAGGATAACAAAACTTTCTACAGTACAGGGTACATTACATTATTGACCTTGAACAAATAATGCTTAAATGCTGTGCTGATCTCCTTTGAAATTGATCTCATATAAGTCTTTTAGCCCAAATTTTGAACAGTCACCCTGAAAAAAAAGTGAGAGAGAGAGACAAGAGAGAGAGAGTGAAGAAGAGATAGAGAGAGAGAGAGATAACCACTTTCTAAGTAAGACAGAGTTTCAATAAAAAAAAAATTAATTTTTCGCTTGTAAAAATCCTTTAAATTAAAAATACTCATTTAATTTCAATTAAATTTGATTTACTTATATGAAAAATAACTCAAAGTAATGGTGTCAACAGAGGAAATATTTGTATTACCTTTTACACAAGGAAGAAAATTAGACAGAGACGTGGAGTTGCCAGCAGATGGCTTCTGAGTGATGAGGTTCCTTATGGACCTTTGGTATCTTTCCTTCAGAATTCTGAGGAATCTTTGTTGTGTCTTGGTACGACTTTTGATGTCTCTGAGGCATCGAAAGCGTCTGACTGTTTTGTCATTTATATATGCAAAAGGAGCAACCAACTAAGGCAATTAGACCATTGATATTCTCGGTGTGTTCAAATAAGCTTTCCATATTTAGTCACCGCCTTTACTCCTTAGACCTCATGACTTAGTATGGATAAAATGTTCATGTTAATTTCCCTTAGACAAGCAGTTGGAAAAATAATCGCACAAAATTGTCTAAAGAAAGAGAAACTTAGGATTGGAAGAATCAAGAGAATTGCAGATTCGACAATTTATTCCAATAATTTCATGTCATCGCATATGCCATATTTCTAGTGACTTATCCATATGCGCTCACAAGACTATCGCAGGGTTAAGATAAGGCCAGACATCAAAGTCGCTTCAAATTCTACATCGGATATCGTGGGAGCGTAGTCATGTTTCTCGAACACCTGTCGTGGTAAGCTGCCGTGCCTCTCAAGCCACTGACAAGCTTCATTTCATAGACAGAGGGCGGGGAGGAGGATGACGGAGCAAAATGGCGATATCAGAGAAGTGGTTATTACTTTTTTCTGTAACTATTGTTTATTTTTTCATTCATTAATTTAATTTCTAAATGATGGATAAACAAAACCAGTTATTCATAGTTTTAATTGAAAGTGAAAACCAGGTATTCATATTTTAAATGGAAAGTGAAAACTGGTGCGAGACAAAGTTGAATATAATGGAAAACATAAACAGAAGTTTTCTAATGAGTTCAAGATATTGAAGCACGACACAGGACTGCTGGGCGAAGACTGAATAAACCACTTCAGTTTACCAGACTTCCCCCAACATCCTTCAAAAGACAAACCTTTCACACCAGAACTCCGTAATTGCTGGCAGAAATGTGAATACTGAGAGCCATTGAAACATAAAAAAACAGAATAAATAGAGGTTCTATTATAAGTATCCTAATAACATTGCACATGTATGACTTCACTGCTCTTCCTGTTGACCTTAATTCGAGTGTCGTTTGCTTGTTTACCTGTTCACAGTGGTCTGCGATACGTGGGATCCAGTTCCCGTTGCTCAGACACAGAATTTTGGAACACTGAGGTCTTTCTGTTAGAACTAGGTTTCCTCTTTCTAAACCATTTTTTTCTGCCATAAGGGAACACAGTTTATCACAGTCTATTTTGCTCAAATAGACTGGACCTTTTAATTTCAGAGTCGTTGTTTATTAAGGGGATGAAACCGGAATTGAACAAGAACTCGTCCGTTATTCAACTAGACATCATATAATTTCACAGTAGATACACAAAGTGGGTCGTTAACCATTTACTTTTGATTGTGGTAGTTTGTTCCTTTTATATTTTATCTTATTTTTATTTTTTTTGTTTTGCGTTTGCTTTAGATTTATTCTCAATTTTTTAGTCTGACGTGCTGTTCGTTTTATTTTTATGCTACATATGTGTGTATATGTATATATATATATATATATATATATATATATATATGATATATATATATATTATATATATTTGTGTGTGTATGTATGTATGCATTATATATATATATATATATATATATATATATATATATATATATATATATATATATATATATATATATAGTGCGCATGTGTGTGAGTGTGCGTGTGTTTCAAATTCACACACACGCTTATAGCATAAATAACATTCAATAACAGGGTGGCACAATGACAATTGCTCATCAAATCTGTAGCTTTTCAGTTTTATTTATCTGAAAGATACTTTTTTTTTTTTATTATTCTCTATCTTTCTTTCACTCCAAAAGTTGGAGGTGCGAGAAACCTTTTATACCGGAAACCTTTCAAGTTCACTTAATGCATCTACAAAACAAACTTCAATTAAGACTTGATTCTCTCGTCTTCATTAAAGATCATCTGATACAATTTTTTCCGGGATTTTGAATTTTGTGACATTAGAACTAAGTACGGTACTTGCTTGACTGATTTTCAGATTGTATTGAATAATCTCTCTCTCTCTCTCTCTCTCTCTCTCTCTCTCTCTCTCTCTCTCTCTCTGTATTATTGTATTATTAACAGCAGAGTATTTTAATATATGTTGCCAGTTGCTTCTCGATTGCCTGAATATCTATGGTACGAAGGTAAAGTCTGTTCAAGTAAAGATCTTTTCATTTCTGGGCTGGAGAACGTTACCTTGGTTTCCTCTTAACTGCAGATGCCTGGTCTCTCTCTTTACCATTGATAAGACTACTCGCCTCTCCTATGAAATTCTGCAGCGTTTAAACACGTTGATTTGTTTTTCATTCTTACATAAGCTCAGCAGTTCCAGTAACATTTATCATCCAGGACCACCCTTGGATTAGCCGTTAAAATTGAGCTCGTGAGGTAACAAGTAGTTATATTACTATATACAATGCAGGACATATCCTTTTTTCAGTAATGCTTTATAATGATTCTTTTCGGCAGAAATATTTTCATTGAAGTTTCTTTCCTAACGAAGTTTAGCGAGCTCTCGTTCTCTAAGTTCTTTCTGGAAGTTTTCATTAATTTATAGCACATATTGGGAAGAAATATGCCACACACATCTTTTTGCATAGAAGCAATCTAGAGAGGGTAGTGTACAAAAGTGATTTAAAATCTATTAATTCCTAGTGTTTAGAAAGGAGCAAGAGTAGGTTATCAAGCATATCATAAAGAAACGCCAACTATAGTGTTTTGTTACGCTTATTTTCTTAAAATGTTTATTAAAAGATTTGATACAAGCTTCTCTCGCAATGACGATTAAGTGTGATTGGAAAAGATTTCCTAGCTATTCAAAAGTTCATATTTAAATAATTTTTTATATTTCTTGTCTTATGGAATGTTAACCATGTCATTGGAATCATCGACTCAAATATACCATATGACATTCATCATTATTTTCCTTCAGAGGAAAGCACCTCTAACTTTCTTGGATATTCTCTGCATTTTCTGCTGTAAAATTCTACTTAAGAAAGTTTTCACAATTTGTTTCTCATTAATGCATTAGTCGTTACATTCGAATTGCATCTCATAGAGAGTAAAACTGATAGAACATCCTTAAGAGTTCATTCAAGTAAATGGAAAATTCTTTTTTTTTATATTGTTAATTTCTTGAAACCCACTGCAGTAAAGCTGGTAATCTCATCCTTGAAAATACAGTTTATGAAAAGGAAAATAATGTAAAATGAACTTCGTGGGCCACAATTCAGGATGGAAATTCAGGAAGATTTCAGATGAACCTAAAGATGGACATTATGATTAAAAAGAAAGAGGGATTATCCCCGGACTTTAATTAACTTTTCCAATAAGACCATGAGCTTTAGCGAACCACTTTTTCGAGAAGTCATTATGACCTTCCAAAGTATAAATGTTTTTTCGTTCTTTTCTTCCTGCCTTCCCCTGATCTCAACCCCTTGATGAAGGGGGTTGGGGAGGGCTTAGGAGATCTCCTGCAGGAAAGGGAGAGTATACTCTCTTAAGCTCACTCTCTCTGTAGTAGATTCAACTGGACAGTGGGACCTTTAACTCCTTTACACCTCCTCCTCCTCTTATAAATTATCCCTTTCCCTCTTTCCTCTTTCGGTAACCACTTTGGCTCTGTATTGGATTATGGAATTCACTGCTCTTTTAACTTGGATGGCGGAGTTGGAGGGTATGCCACTCCCCTCTTAAAACTAAGAGTACCCGACATGGTTAAGCGAGAAGAAATTGTTATGCCAAGCCATACCCTAAGGCACTGCGGGTGTGGTTTATATCCAAGTGGAGATCCCACGATAGTTACCACTGTTGGTAACATTATTGCTCCTCCCCGAGTTGGGTCTTCCTGGTGAGAGGGACCTCATCCTGGATTACATTAATAGTATTCGTTATATGGTGAAACAAACAAATCTCCCAATGACTTCTGGCATGGCAGTGGACTGTTTACAAGGTACCTTACTGGTACCATATGACATGTGGCATAATCATATGACTGAAATGCAAAGAAAAGGGAAGATATTACCAAGACACCTTTGTTTCCAAGGGTGAATTCTGAACATACATTATCTCCCTCAACATATCAATTCTAAGTTGATCTCAGCATGGAATCTGAACACAAAACACACACTTGACAGTACCATAATAGTACTGAGGGGTAATTACATTAAAGAACAAAAAACAATAGTAGTGTATAAGATTCCTCCACCAAGAAAATTGGTTATCCTGGTTTTGTATCAAGCAATTCACAATTTAATAAATAATCTGCAATTACGTAGCTCTTACCAGAAATTTGCTGCACTCTTGATTATACTGTTGCAAGTGCAAAGACCATCTTGTTAATCTTTGGTTCTGATTTTTCATCCTCTACATGAATGAGAGACAATTGTGATCAGACAACAAAAATTTCTCCATTCTTTGGTCTGTTTACATACACTTTAAACTTTTTCATTGCCGTGATTAGGTTGAATACACTTTCTGATAATTTTTCAGTTTCGGAGACATGAAACAAACAGGATGTAAGATATTATTTATCGTCTTGAAGTAAAACAGCTTCCAATTCTACATATACGTGCATCAGCTTGCATCACAAATTTCTTATTGAAGTGTGGAGCATGAAGTACTAGTAGTAAAGTTAAAATGACTTTTACCTTCTCAAATGATTCTTGACTTTCTGGATTCCATACAAACTTGGCTTTGGAACTGGTTAAGGTTGTTGAGGGAACTACTATGGCTTAGAAATTTGGACAGAAACGGCAATAAAATCCAGCCATGGCCATAAATCTCTGTAGTAGGGTCTTGGTAGTAGGTAGGGTAGTCTTACGGATACCTTCTGCATTAGCAGTTACAGGAGCGAGAAGGCCTTTTCCAACTTCGAATCCAATATACTCACTCTTCTCTAGGTTGACTGTTAGTCCTGCTTCTCGTAGTTTCTTGAAAACTCTTCTTAGAATCTTCAGATGTTCTTCCCATGTTGTAGAATAAATCATTCTCTTTATACACTTCAATTTGAATTAAAAACAAATATATAAATAGAGTTAAAGCCTATAGCCTAAGGTGTTTCCTTGAAAAGCTAGAAATATTACACGCGATGAGCAAAGAATATTTGATATTATTTCATACCTATAGAATTGATTTCTGCCTTTTAAATATTTATTCATCTGCTCAACACTAGCTCATTTAGTGTGATGCAATCCACTTGGTAATTACCTCGGTATTTATTTTCTTTGTTTCGTAACTTTTGCTAACAATAAGAGTTTAATCATCACTTTGTTTACTCATTATGCACAGCTTTCCTGATTAACGCAAAATCTGTATTGCATTACGGATCAAAATCACTTCTGTAAACAACATCTATTTATATTATTTTAATTGGCAGGCTTATTTCAGCTTTCAAAAATAATTCAGAACTTACAGAGTGCCATACTTGTGTGAAGAAAAATTGCCTTCAGAATCCGATGATAATATAGTTTTCGATTTGGAAACACTCAAAATGCAGACTTTGTAATTTCCTTTTTCAAATGCATACTTAAGCACAAACTTCCTGACAATCATTTCGGACGGAAATATGTTAATAGCACGAAATAGTGTCGTGTGCACTATATAATCCTTAAATCAACTATTCCCTGTCTAATATAGTTTTCATCATTAACCTCTGGTTCCTCTGTTACCTGTCTTTCATTTCTCAAAGGAAATCCTGCAGTTATCTTCCCCTGTCTGCTATCGCTCATGAATGGGTCATCGTTCATACATCTCTTTCATCACCTGTTATCGCGTGTAGAGTGGAAATTATTATTTTTTGTTTGTGTTCAGAATCTGGCTCTCTGTGTTATGAAGAGAAATGAGTTTGATTAGAAAAAGGAGAAGCAGCTTGTGGGAAGAGATTGGATGAAACGGAATTAGGGTTAAGAATCAGTGACCAGGGCAACATGGAGTACATAGGAAGGACTGGAAAAACAAGCGAGTAAGATGGAGAAATGAGGAGAAAAGTATGTGAAGAGCAGATGTAGGAACTCGGTAATTCACATTAAATGAAATAATATACCGTTATGTAGACGCGCTGCTGAGAGTCCGTACGGATGTTAACATGTGTGGACGGTTGTTGTCATTTGTTTGTGAAGGCATAAATTATTTGCTTACAAATGAATGAGACGTCAGTTTATCATCCTTTCAATCGATGTGTTACGAGCGGCAGCAGAGGGAATGACTCATTCAGTCTGTTAGGAGTAACTTATTGAATCTTATTTCCTGTTTTTATCTCTAGGAAACAGGAAACTATCATATTTTTAGGGGTTTTGTATTTCCGGTAGAATAACAGTGGGAGAATGTTCGCTTTTCGTGGTAAATTCCATCCACAATCTGCCGGTTAATTAAATGTAATGTATATATTGGCTTCTGTCTGTAACAGCTCATCTGTATTCAGAATAAACACAGCACAATAACTGACACAGCAGGTGCAATTTGGATCCACTGAAAAGCTTCGAAGGTCACTCGTTGAAATCTGGTAGTTCTGGTGCTGCTGCTGCGTCTCTCACTAATCCTGCATCATTGGCATTTTGGGAAAGTCCTCTAGGCAGCGTCGTGAATGGTGATGTGAAGGGAGTCTCTGGGCTATTTTTTTCCCCCTCCCAAACCAGTTTTTTTTTTTTTTTTTTTTTTTTTTTTTGGTGGGGTGGTGGGAGGGCGGTAACATTTGATGATTCCTATATTCATTTTAGGTTTTCATCTCAAATTCATCTCATTTCACATATCACTGTGGCAATTCTGTTCTGCGAAGGTTATTCATAGATTGACTGTTATTCAGAACACAACAACAACAACAATAACAATAACAATAATAATGTAAATCTATCGACTATGGGTAACTCATAAGGTTTACAATAAAACATTCTTCCCTAACAGAAGAAAGATGTTTGACAATTTTGTAATTACCTGTTCTGCGTCAGATGAAAGAGCTTCGTGAAATACTCCCATGTTATCCTATCTAATATCTCAATATCTACATTTTATTATGAATTTAACATACAGCGGGATTACAATCGATGAAGAATCAGACACACTTCACGTTATCCTAATATTTCCTGAAATGGGCTCTTCTGTCTTTCATTTAAGCTCTTCTTCTTCTCGTCAGGTTCCTTTATGTTAAAAAAACAATAAATAATGCGCGGACAATATAGTTATCCATACAGCGTCTAATCAAGGCCACCAAAAGCAGAGAGAGATTTTTTTTCGTAGAAGAGCTTTAGCTTAGTCACACTTCTTGCCTCAGTATCATTCAGAGCTAGACATTATTTTGGCTCTGTTCAAGACTACTTGTTCAACCAGAGTAATTTGCAAGTATTAATGCAAGTGACCTGTTTATCCAATGGATCCTAAATACATTCAAAGAGAACAGAGTAAATGAAGGGAAACTTCCAAAGGAGCAGTATATGTACTTACAAGAGAGCACAAATACCAATAATTCTTTCTTTCTTTGAGTGTGGCTACTGTGTGTTACACCAACAAGGTTTTCGGAAAAACCTACTTTTTGTCAGCATTACAGGGGAAATAATGGAAGAAGAAGAAGAAGAAGAAGAAGAAGGAAAAGAGAGAGAGAGAGAGAGAGAGAGAGAGAGAGAGAGAGAGAGAAAGGCAGGGAACAGGTAAACGTTGGGCTTGAATCCTTTGCCATTAATATGGTTTCATAGCAAATAACATCCCAACACTTCTTCTATAGCATGGGACTACTACTTGATTTTATGAAATTTAGGTCAGGCGATGTGGAACATTGGAACAATTAGCGCTCAAGACCATAAATGGAGGGAGTTAGAGGGGTTGGACAGGAAGATATAGCGATCTTTAAATAATGAGTTGCAATAACCCTTTAGTAATGCCTGAAGTGTACCGCACGAGGTGCACTGACGATACAGCACTCCTAAAGGAATGAGATTGATAAATATCACGTCCCTGAAAACAATGCGAAAGCCATGTGCATCCGTGTTAAGGGGCCCCATACACTGAAGGATTGTCTGTATCGTTCGCAAAAACATTGTGTATGGGCTTGTCTGAATGCAAAAGTGGACGGAGCTTCGTGTCCGAACGATCTCAGCTGGAATTTATCACAACCAGGTTGCTGGCTTGCGACTTATGTCTGTCATACAGGTCATTCAATGTATGGGTTTATGAAAACTATAACGCACGGCTGTTCTAGAGATGATGCCATGTCTTCCCAAGACAAAATCGTTGTTCAGACTGAAATCGGTCATTATCGGTGCGGAGACCGTTCATACTGATTAGTTTGTGCTTTTGTCGATAACGACAATCGTTCAGTGTATGGGGGCCTTTAGGGTTAAGGGAGTTGGAATCAGCCAATGAAAACGGAGCCCGAGATCAGGACGTTTTCTGATTGGCTGAACCGTCGGTGAGACTGTGTTGTGGGCAGTCATTGAGTCCTGCTTTTAAGTACTGTTCAGTTTAGGTAATGGCGTTCATTGCAAGTTCGTAAGATTACTCTAATTTAAATGTGTTTTTTCTGGTAATAATACGACGCTGACTGTTGTGTTATTACTTCGGCAATGTCTCTTTGCAGTGAGGGCCTCCGGGAAGTGGTATAATTGTGGTTCTTCAGTGACTCTTCTGTGACCACTCAGCTAGGCCTAGTGCCATGAAGAGGCCAGTTTTAGTGATGATAAAAATGTTGACGGCCCTGACTGTGTTCAAGGCGCATGATGACGATGGTGAAAGTGGTGGTGACAGAGCCGTTAATGATGGTGATGGATAATAATGAGGCAGTTGGCCCACCGAGGAAGCCTTCAGCAGCTGCACAGGATGGTGAGTGTGCAGAGCATTTTGTTCTCCTCATTAGGCCTACTTTGTTTTTATTGCCAAATGTTTATGTTGTCTTCCAACATAGCCACAGAACAGAACAGACAGAGACTGAAGGCAACACAGACGCCTATTATAATTAAAGAACGTAGAGCTGGACACTACTTGCTGGGGTGACTGAAGGGGGAATTGGATAGTTAGGGCGATTGTTGATGTTTCCCCAGGGCTGTCGTCACCGTGCTGTGAGGGGAGGGGGAGGAGATGCAATATATGGTTACGCCGGTTGTAATCATGCTGACTTTTGTGTTAGAAACGCTCTGAGAGTAGAAAACTTTTACAAGCTCAGCAAAATCTTTCGAATAATCTTGAATATCCAAGTTGGTTTGATTAATAATAAGATTAAATTGAGTTAAAAACACAGCAGAATATACGAGTGAAAAAAAAAATTGAGTCGGAAAATAACAGCTGAACTCTGTCCCCAGTTTCTTTTGCTATTTGGAAATGGCACTAGAACGCCTAGGGTAAGTTTACCCTCATTTCATCGTACGATTATTTCTACAAAACGCTTAAGGATTATCGCAATAAACATCGAATGAAAAATTCACGCTTAATATTCAACCAAGTAAACTATCTGGTAAATTTGTAGTTCATTATCTGAGATTATTCTTATATAATATGTATTCTATAAATGATTTCGTAGAGAGCAATAAATCAAAAGCAGTAATCGTAAAAGTGAATATATATATATATATAATATATATATATATATATATATATATATATATATAGATAGATATATAGATAGATAATAGATAGGAGAAAGCTGCCAGAAAGCTTTGCCTTTCGTCGGGACTCAATCGGCGCTGATGACACTGTCTAATACAATGCAAATTCATGACCGTCAGGGTGAAAAAAATAAGATTTAAAATCAAACACTCGCGGGAACTGTTTTAATCCAATAAGTTTTACCGCGAAAAATGACATTCTCGTCATTAAAAGCACCAGCCAGTGTGGTCGATTAAGGAAGCCTAATATATGACAGGATAATTGTTTTTATGTATAAACTGGCTTCCCAACACCAGTGGTCGTTGGCGCTTGAAACCAACAACTTTCCAGATTTTATTGCATCCATGCTTTCAAAAAATATTATAAGCCTCACATACCTAAAGACCTACATTGAAAATTGTGAATACGAAACTTTTGATACAAATCTGTTAATCCGCAAAATGATGCGATATTTTGTGCATGAGTGCATTATGACCTATCAGAAAAGGACTCCGTAGAATATTAGCTGAAATCTTAATTCGATCGGACCTCATTGCAAACCGAGAAAATAAGGACAGCTTCGCTCTAATCACCCAAGAACCTTCAGTATCCTATAATCTGATCAGTTTCTTTAAAGACTCCGTTTGCACTCAAGTTAAGTACATTCCTGTGCAGCGTAAAACAAAGTCCTTTCTTCATGTTGAGTCCTTGAAAGGCAGGATTTGTCTGGATATAAAACTAAAGCAAAAGTTTTGGTAACTGATACTTGGATAGGCATTACTATTTTTATGTCAGGAATTTATAAGACTTTATAATTTAGTCTTCATAAACAGATTGCAAGTAGCTCTATTGCCACAATTATCTAGGAGGTACATATTCATACTGCACAAAAAGAACTGAGGATATATTGCACAAGGATTATCTTTACCTTTCATATATACTATTCCTCCAAACAAATCTAATTTGAAACTTTTCACCAAAGCGGACCAAAATATATCGTTAAAGAAAAAAAGGTTTCGGCTACAAAGCAAATTCGATCATGAGGAATCGACTCGCGCCTCCAAGATCATAGAAAACATATCATTAAGGAAAGTTTATGATTGTATTTTTCCTTCTGCTTCGTTCTTCATTATTAGTGACAGTGACTCGGCTTTACTGTTCAATCAAGGGTACGTTTTGTGCTCGCCAGGAAAAGAGGATAAATGAGTATCTCCGTCATTTCGATACCGCTTCTATTTTAGGTTCACTTTCAAGTATGTAACAGAATAGCTAAAAATTTCGCTGAAAATATTTGCGAAAAATATTTGTGTAGAAATTGACAAGCCTAGAAGCGAAGGGTGATTTGAAACATGAACCATGAAATAACAAAAAAAAAAAAAAAAAAAAAAAAAAAAAAAGAATGCCCACCAGCCAATATCAAACAAGAACAAAAACAAAAATCACTGATCAGGGATGTGTCGACTTCAACCGTTTAAAGCTAAAAAAACATTTTCACCTCACTATAGGTGATGGTGTTCTGCAGCTTAAAGTTTCCCTTATGTGGATTACTTTGACGTGCTCTCTAATTAATTGCATGTATAATCAGTATCTATATATAATTAATATATATATATATATATATATATATATATATATATATATATATATATATATATATATATATGCTTAGTTCTGGTCTTCTGCCTGTCATTTCTCTGTGGTTCCGCTTATATAAATCGACCGATCAGTAAAGGAAGACGAAAGCACGATTATTCCAAACTGCAACGGAAACACGAATTAACAACACTCAAGGAGCCGAATCACAGTCATTTGTTGATGCAAATCAAGTCTAATATCATTATTTATTTGAAAATAAACTGTCACTTTCAACCCGCTTTGAAGCAGTGTGTATTTGGAACTATAGAACCTGAATTTTACATTTCTCATACGTTCGCTTAAAAGTATCCATATATTTGTTGAAGAATTAAGTAGTTGCCGAATATATTACTCTAAGCGCAATTAATCTTAGATTATAATGTGACTTTTTCCTTGTAAAATATTGTAGAAAAGTTAACTAGTTGCAGTGGTGTCCACTTTAGCTTCATAATAACAATTACATACAACAACACAGGCAAAGTATCTAGGTTTTGTTGTTTGCCTACTTCTGTGGAGAGAGGAATAATTCTGAAAACAACCATATTTTCTTGTATTGGAAAAAAGGTGTTTTATGTTGTTACACCCCCCCCCCCCCCCCCAAACCCCCCCCCCCCCCCCCCCCCCCCTCCCTTTTTTAAGTACTTTTTTGCCAGCAGATGAATGTCAACGTGGTCACGGAAAAGATAACACAGTCAGGATTTTTTTCCCGCCTTCTTAAAGGTCAGGAACGACTTCTCTGCTCAGGATTTGATTAATCTTCCAGTATGCAAAACTTTGGTCTCACATCAATGTAGCCAATTATCTATTGTTGGGAAAGATGAGAGCAAAAAGCCCCTCCAAGCTAAATTTCATCGTTGCTCCAGTGGACTATTCCCACTCGCAAATATTCGTTAAACTGAAGCTTAGCCTTGCCATTTCAATGCGTTTCTTTCGTCTGCTTATTTATTGTTGTACAGAGATGAAATTGTCAACTGTGATTTATTCATTTTTCAATAGGAAATAATACCAGGTGTTCACACATCTATAGGCTCTCTTTTCCTCTGTTCACGTTTTTGTTGTGTGTGTGTGTTTTATCACGTTTGCCAACGTGGTTGATTAATTTTCTGATGAGAAAAATTATTTTCTAATGAGAATATTGATTTTCTAAGGAGGAAAGCACCCAGTGGCTATTTTCGAGCAAGAAAAGAAGACATTTACGAAGTGAAATTCCCAGCTTTATAGTACACGAAAGTGAACCTATCGGCTCTTTCATGGCGAAAAGGGTAGGGCCAGAGCCGTATGAACGGTGACCGGTTCTGCCACGTCAAATGTTCCAACTCAAGTTTTATGGTATATGAAGCCAGCATAAGTTATACATCACAAATATAATTTGGTTGCTGATCAATTTTTGCCAATTTTTAAAAGCCCTCGTCATTTCCTAGCATTTAACAACAATAAAGCAACAAGTTTATTTTTAAACGTGGCAAAAAAAATTTCCGGCGCTGCCAGTTTCTCTCTCAGGTGTTATGTTGACCTCAGGGCATAAAGATGTCAAACAGCCCGTGCCTCCACAAGGGAAGCTCAGTCCAGTGTTGCCACACGTACGATAATTATCGTACAAGTACGATAAAAACGGCCTTGGTACGATGCACGATAGCATTTTCCATTATCGTACGGTTTGTGCGATAATTCTAAGGTGTTGATAAGTAATTAATTACAAATATAAATGGTCGGTGAACTCCTCCATGAAACAGGCTAATTTCTATAAAAAAAGAAAGAATTATTTCGGAGTCCGTACATGGCTTGCCGCCGCTTGTCTCCAATTGTAACGTGGTTCAAAGGCTATTGGAACAGTGGGAGGCACTGAAGCTATTTTTCTCGGAGAAGTGGCTCGCTGAGAAACTATTAGCAACATAGTTGATTATCAACTCCCTTCATGATCCTTTCATGAAGTTATATTTCATGTTCCTTGACTGGGTTCTTCCAAAGTTTACTGAGTTCGTTCAACAAATTTTTCCCTCCGTCAGATAAAGCAGTAATAACAGTTCTCCATGATAAAGTGTCCATGCTATTCAGAGACCTCCTTCTCTCATTTATGGACAGGACCAAATGTACCTAGGAGTTAAAGTTATGCAGGGATTAAAAAACCCCTCCATACAGGAAAAGAAAGCTCAACAGCAGGAGTTTTATCAGTTGTAGAAGTTTCCTTGTAGTGGCATGCACACAAATAAAGAAGAGGTATAATTTCAATGATGGTGTCCTGTCAAAGTTAAACTCTCTGTCCAAAAAATGCTCTCTCATCAGAATTCAGAGAAAGAATCCCCTCCTTATTCCCTCTTGCATCTGAGCTTCCCCTGATTGTACCCTCAGATGACCACTCATTACTTCAAAAGCTGGATGATAAATGGAGAATGTTTCCCATATTGCAACATGAACTTAAACATCTCGTTAATGAGTCACCTGATAAGTCTGGGGGAGAAGTGTCCCAAAAAGAGTCTTTGTTTTTTGGCAGACCCTAGCCAAATTTTGTTTTGCTCTAACTGCTCTTTGCTTGCCGCACTCTAATGCTGAATGCGAACGAGTGTTCAGTAAAGTTAAACTCTTTAAAACTAAACAAAGAAACAGAATGAAAACAAGGACAGTTAATGGGGCTCTTCTCTCTGCTAGTTGCACGTTTATCATGTTCAGCTGGTGAGTCTCCACCTATAACAATATCATCCAGATATGGATAAGCAAAATCATAAAAAGCTAATAATTGGGAAATGAACTTCTGAAATATTGCAGGAGCAGAATGGATACCAAATGGTAAGCGTAAATATCTATATAGACCCAAATGTGTGTTAACTACAAAATATTTACGGTCTTCTGGAGCAACTTCCATTTGCAAATAAGCCTTCTTGAGATCAAGTCTGGTATAATACTTATATCCAGACACACTGGAAATTAATTCTGACATATTAGGTAATGGGAATTTAGATTCATGAAGAATTTCATTTATTCTACGAAAATCCCCACAAATCCTAAGGGATCCATTCTGCTTCTTGACAGTAACAATTGGTGAGCATAATCTGAGAATTCTACTCTTTCTATAATCTTTCAAGCTCTTGCAGCGCACTCTAAGCCTCACTGCGTAACGTCAGTGGCACCGTGCGGACCTTCTGAAAAAACAGGAACCTGACCAACTTTAGGATACAATCGGGCTTGACAGTTCTTAATTGGTTTCAAACTATCTACATTATATTAAATTCCTACCTATCAAGTTATTTGGGAGTCTGACCCAACAATTATGAATTACGTCTGAATGAAAAGCGGAAATGAAACAGATGTGGTTTATCTAGACTTTGCAAAAGCTTTTGACAAGGTAGACCATAATATATTAGCGAAGAAAATTAGAAAACATAATATAGTGGATAAAGTAGAAAGATGGTTAAAAGAATTTTTACACACAGAAAACAGATAGTTATTGCAAACGATGAAAAAATCGGATGAAGCTAAGGTAATTTCCGGTGTGCCACAAGGTACGGTGTTAGCTGCATTACTGTTTGTTATTATGATTGCAGACATAGACAGTAATGTTAAGCACTCGGTAGTGAGTAGTTTCGCCGATGACACAAGAATAAGTAGAGAAATTACTTGTGATGAAGATAGGAACGCGCTACAAAGAGACCTTAACAAAGTATATGATTTGGGCAGAGGTAAATAGGATGGTATTTAACTGTGATAAATTTGAATCAATAAACTATGGAGACAGAGAAGGAAAGCTATATGGCACATAGGGGCGGACATAATATTGGAGGACAATCACAAATAAGGAAGCAGTTAAAGACCTTGGTGTGCTGATGAATAGGAACATGTTATGCAACGATCAAATAGCAATTCTATTGGCAAAATGTAAAGCAAAAATGGGAATGTTGTTACGGCACTTCCAAACAAGAAAAGCTGAACACATGATTATGCTTTATAAAACATATGTTCGTAGTCCACTTGAATATTGCAACATGATATGGTACCCACACTATCAAAAGGATTTTGCACAAATAGAGAGTGTACAAAGGTCCTTTACAGCTAGAATAGAAGAAGTTAAGGACCTTGACTACTGGGAAAGACTACAATCCTTAAAATTATATAGTCTAGAAAGGAGAAGAGAACGCTACATGATAATTCAGGCATGGAAACAGATAGAAGGAAATAGCTGAAAACATCATGTAGCTAAAAAATATCAGAAAGGAGCAGCAGAGGTAGATTAATAGTGGCCAAAACTATACCGAGGAAAAATAAGGAAAGCACACAGGACCTTAATCCACTACTACGCACCAGCATCGATAATGCAGCGTCTATTCAATGCGTTGCCAGCTCATCTGAGGAATATAACAGGAGTGAGCGTAGATGTGTTTAAGAAATAAGCTCGACAAATATCTAAACTGCATCCCAGACCATCCAGATTGGAAGATGCAAAATATACCGGAAGATGTACTAGCAACTCTCTGGTAGAACATTAGTGGGGCCTCATACTGAGGGACCTGGGGCAACCCGAACAAGATGTAAGGTCTGTAAGGTCTCTTTCAACTTATATCGAATGCAAAGCCTTAAACCTAAATGAAGGAACAAATGAAGAATTCCAGACCTTAGGGGCAAGATGAGAGAGAGAGAGAGAGAGAGAGAGAGAGAATTCATGAATTCATTTGACAAAATGGTAAACAAAGTAAAATCCCCGAATTTATTGCCATAGATGAGGTAAAAAAAAAACCGGACGAGAGAGAGAGAGAGAGAGAGAGAGAGAGAGAGAGAGAGAGAGAGAGAGAGAGAGAGCAGACAAAAAAAGAAACGGACTGTATTTGTGTGTGCATACTTGTAGCAAACGTTCAATTGAACTAAATAATTAATTGAAGAATCTTTTGAGTAGGGGAACTTTTGAGTAACAATTATAAATTGCTTGTGAAAAGGATTTCTGAAAAATTAACCATCACAAACACAAGTCGCTAATGAAACTCTGTGTGTGTGTGTGTGTTTGGTGATCTTCATTCTTCGTATATCCCATTACCTTCTGTTCTTGAATTTCAAGTCAATGGACCCTGTGGTGGTGGGCTTATTCTATATGAATGAGGTTCATCTTTAGAATAATAATAATACTAACTTTGAGACTACAACGGTCCCCTAGAAAGGCCGAAAAAATAAGAAAAAGGCAGAAAGGAAAGGGGGTTCTATAAACCGTATTCATATGGAAGAAGCCCACCAAAGGGGCCACTGACTTGAAATTCAAGCTTCCAAAGAATATTATGGTGTTCATTAGAAAGTAGTAACAGAAGGTAACAGATAAACAGACAGAAGAGACTAGTAATTGGAAAAGAAAAAAAATAAATGGACAAATAATTAAATAAATAAACAGATACTCGTAAAATGTAATGAGATTATAAAATACACACTGTTAACAGTCATTTCACGTTGGTCTATTCTTACTCACAGCTGTGGCCATCAGAATTTCCTTTAAAGAGAAAAAGGCCTTCCCAAGTTCCCGAATACGCTATTTCGAAAGCAAGAAGAAGAAAAACCACTACCTGGTCACGGTTTCTGATCGGGAAAAAAAACACCTCATCATTAACAACCGTAGCCATTTTCTCTCTCTCTCTCTCTCTCTCTCTCTCTTAGTACTGTTGCAACATCACGTATATTACGCGCACACACGTGCGCACAGCGCGGTAAGCTTGCTTAAGGGCTGTCATAATTTCCATGAGTGGGTTTCAATAGTGGGTTTCAGTGCGCATTCCTGCTTCAATATACTTTTGATTCTTCGTGTCCTTTGGCGTTCCTCGTGCGTAGACAGCATGCCTAAAAGGTGACCTGACTTTGGGGTTAAAACATATAATACATTATATAGTATATATATATATATATATATATATATATAATATATATGATATATATATATATATATATATATATATATATATATATATATATATATATATATATATATATATATATATATTATATATATATATATATATATATATATATATATATATATATAGACAGAATGAATAATATTAATATAAACCTCAATTAAAGCATTATACACTAAGCATGGTATACACACATTAGATTCTCTATTTTCTTGTTTTTCTACGCAAAAATACGGTCTCTCTCTCTCTCTCTCTCTCTCTCTCTCTCTCTCTCTCTCTCTCTCCTTCAAAATATTGAATGCAAAGCCTTAAACCTAAATGAAGGAACAAATGAAGAATTCCAGACCTTCGGGGAAAAAAGAAAGAAAGAAAGAAAGAAAGAAGAAAGAAAGAGAGAGAGAGAGAGAGAGAGAGAGAGAGAGAGAGAGAGAGAGAGAGATATTTCAGCAATTTATAAGACCAAGAGACAAGACATATTAAAGTTCGAATCTTTCCTGCTATATTCGATAAACCAAAATATCTCTCGTGGAATATAGAAAATCAACGAAAAATCGAGAGTGTGAGAGAGGAGAGTATATGAACTGGATACTTCAGATATGGATTTCAGTTTGAAGAAAATGTGGCCTTATCTGGCCTTGGCAGCAGCTGTTATTAGTGATCTTGTTTGGTGTGGCTGCCTATTCGCTGGCGACATTTCTCTCCTGACTGATAATGATGAGCTGAACAGCCTAAGGAAAAGGACTGAACGAGAGAATTGCGGCCTTGCGAGAAGCCATCCAGTACCAGAGAGAGAGCGCGTGCACTTGGACAGGGACAATAATTCTCCAGCTACAAGAGAGGCTCGACTACCAAGAAGAGACGCAGAAGGCGGGCGGAAGGGAAGAACGCGTTCTTGAAATCCAGATCACTCAGGAGGTGTTGCAACAGCAGGAATTGCAAGAGAGGGCGCATCGTCGAACTGGAACGAGAAGAGAAGAGACAAAGGCAGCTGGAAGACAAGATGGTCACGATGGCCGAAGAAAACCAGCATCTGAAGAAGAACGTGAAGGAAACTGGTCAGAGGAAACGATGCCCTTTGTGAGAGGATAAGGGAACTGTCCTGGGCAGTGGTCAGACGCAAACTGCCTGCTTGAGGGGCTCGAGAAACTCCTACGACAGAAGGAGAAAGACGTGCAGCTATAAACGGCAGGAAGCGGCGCGGATAGCGAGGCTCATTCAGGAACAAAAAGACTGAAGCGAAAAGTGGGAATCCGACTGGAAAGACTTGGAGCTGAGGTTGGAGCGCCTGCAGAAGGCTTTGGAGGACGTGTTGGAAGGAAAAAAGCGTGGACTCAGTGTTAAAAGTTGAACAGCGAAACTAAAGAGGAACGAGCTGCATGCCTTCTAGAGGAAGGAAATGGTCGCCTGGAGTTGATGAAGAAGGAGGCCGGTGTCCAGGGCGAATGGAACGACCAGATGGATGATGAGGTTGGATGGCTGCGAGGAACGAAGGAGAAAATGGTCTCTGATTTGAAGAACCTCCAGGAGAAATGAAGACTGCACTGGCCTCATTCAGACGGATAAGAGTGGAAATTTTGAGGAAGATGTTTATTTTGTAATAAGTTTGTTTTGTTAATCGTTGAAGGAAATTGAACTTGAACGGAAATAAATATGTTAAAATGTTTTCTTAGAGTTTTATGATTCGTGGATGGAAAAGAAAAGGGAGGGAATATAGAAACGGTGAAGAAAATAAGGGGATTTGTGTACAGTGCCGGGAGAAGAAACAGGATTAGAGAAGCCCCAAGAAAATTGAGAGGATTGAGTAGGATTAGTGGAGGTGCCAGGAGAAGAAAGAGAGGATTGAGTAGGATTTCGTGGAGTGCAAGGAAAAGAACTTGAAGATTCAGAGAATCCCCAGGAGAATTGAGAAGATTGCAGTGGCATATTCTGATTCTAAGGTACAGAATAGCTGTTACACTGTGCAAGGAGCGGCGGGCGAGGCCCGCCGCGGGTCCCTCGGGACGGGCGGGCATGCGTCCGCCGAACGTCCGGGACGGGCGGGCAGGCGTCCGCCGAGCTTCCCGGGACAGGCGGGCAGGCGTCTGCCGAGCGTCCGGGACGGGCGGGCAGGCTCCGCCGCGCGGATCCCGGGACGGGCGGGCAGGCGTCCGCCGCGGGTCCCGGGACGGGCAGGCAGGCGCCCGCCGAGCGTCCCGGGACGGGCGGGCAGGTGCACGCCGAGCGTCCCGGGACGGGTCGGGCAGGCGCCCGCCGAGCGTCCTGGGACGGGCGGGCAGGCGCCTGCCGAGCGTCCCGGGACGGGCAGGCAGGCACCCGCCGAGCGTCCCGGGACGGGCGGGCAGGCGTCCGCCGCGGGTCCCGGGACGGGCGGGCAGGCAGCGCCCGCCGAGTCCCGTCCCGGGACGGGCGGGCAGACGTCCGCCGCAGGTTCCGGGACGGGCGGGCAGGCGTCCGCTGAGCGTCCTGGGACAGGCGGCCAGGCGTCTGCTGGGACGCTTGGCGCGTCCCGGGACGGGCGGGCAGGCGTACGCCGAGGATCCCGGGACGGGCTGGCAGGCGTCCGCCGAGCGTCCCGGGACGGGCGGGCAGGAGTCCGCCGAGCGTCCCGGGACAGGCGGGTAGGCGTCCACCTAGCGTTCCGGGACGGGCGGGCAGGCGTCCGCCGAGCGTCCCGGGACGGGGGGCGGGCCAGGCGTCCGCCGAGCGTACTGGGACGGGCGGGCAGGGAGGCGGTCCGCCGCGGGTCCATGGGACTGGCGGGCAGGGCGTCCGCCTAGCGTCCGCCCCCCCGGGACAGGTGGGCAGGTGTGCTCCGCCGAGCCTCCCAGGGACGGGCGGGCGGGAGGCGTCCGCTGCTGGTCCGATGGGACAGGACGGGCAGGCGTCTGCCGCGGGGTCCCGGAAGGGCGGGAGGGCGGCCGTCCTCGCGGGTGCCCGGTCCCGGGACGCTTGGCGGGCTCTGCCCGCCCGCACGACACGGGACATTGGGAAAGCGGACAGGGCGTCCGCTGCTTTGGGTCACGGGCTGGGACGGGCGGGCAGGCGTCCGCGAGCGTCCTGGGACGGGCGTGCAGGAGTCCGCCGAGCTTCCCGGACACGGCGGGTACGCATCCACCTAGCTCGTCCCGGGACGGGCGGCAGGCGTCGCCGAGCGTCCCGGGACGGGCGGGCAGGCGTCCGCCGAGCGTCCCGGGACGGGCGGGCAGGCGTCCCGCCGAGCATACCGGGACGGGTGGGCAGCGTCCGCCGCGGGTCCCGGGACAGTGGCGGGCAGGCGTCCGCCTAGCGTCCAGGGAGGGCGGGTGGGCAGGTGTCCGCTGGCGTCCCGGGACGGGCGGGCAGCGTCCGCTGCGGGTCCTGGGACGGGCGGGCGGCAGGCGTCCGCTGCCGGGTCCCAGGATGGGCGGGCAGGCGTCTCCGCGGGTCCGGGACGGGCGCTTGGCGGGCGCTGCCCGCCGACACGGGACGGGCGGGCGTCTGCCGAGCGTCCGGGACGGGCGGGCAGGCGTCCGCCGAGCGTCCTGGGGACGAGGCGCGCAGGCGTCAGGGCCGGGAGGCGTCCGGACGGGCGGGCAGGCAGGCGCGCCCGGGTCCGGCTCCCGAGGGCTCCCGGGACGGGCGGGAGGCGCCCGGCCGAGCCGTCCTGGACGTGGGCGGGCAGCGCCCGCCGAGCGTCCCGGACGGGCGGGCAGGCGTCCGGGGCCGGGAGTGGGTCCCGCGCGGGCAGGTGAGGCGTCCCCGAACGTCCGGGACGGGCGCGGCCAGCGTTCCGACCGACGTAAAACCCGGGACGGGCGGGCAGGAGCGTCCGGGCGGGCGGGACGCGGGAAGCTGGGACCGGGCAGGCGTCCGCCTCGTCGTCGGGTGGGACAGGCGTCGCTGTGCCACGGGTACGGGGCGAACTGGGCAGGCGTCCGCCGAGGCGTCCCCGGGACGGGCGGGTGGCGCCGCTGCGGGTCCGGGACCGGGCGGGGGGCAGCGTCCGTGGCGGGGGTCAGGCGGGTTAGCGCTGCCGCGGGTCCCGGGACGTAGCGCCCGACACGGGCGGGGGGGCGTTCGCGCGGTCCCGGGAGGGCGGGCAGGCGTCCGCCGAGCGTCCCGGGACGGGCGGGCAGGCATTCGCCCTGGGTCCCGGGACGGGCGGGCAGGCGTCCGCGAGCGTCCTGGGACGGGCGGGCAGGCGTCCGTCGCGGGTCCCGGGACGGGCGGGCAGGCGTCCGCTGCGGGTCCCGGGACGGGCAGGCAGGCATCTGCCGAGCATCCTGGGACGGCGCAGGCCCGGGACGGGCGTAGGCGTCCGCTGAGCGTCCCGGGACGGGCGGGCAGGCGTCCGCCCAGCGTTCCGGGACGGGCTGGCAGGCGTCCGCCCAGCGTCCCGGGACGGGCAGGCAGGCGTCATCCCAGCCTCCCGGGACATGCGGGCAGGCGTCCGACCCAGCGTCCCGGGACGGGCGGGCAGGCGTCCGCGCGGGTCCCGGACGGGCAGGCAGCGTCCGCCGCGTGTCGGACAGGCGGGCAGGTGTCTGTCGCGCGTCTCGGGACGGGCGGGCAGGCGTCTGCCGAGCGTCCCGGGATTCTAATGCTGAATGCGAACGAGTGTTCAGTAAAGTTAGCCTCTTTAAAACTAAACAAAGAAACAGACTGAAAACAAGGACAGTTATTGGGGCTTTACTCTCTGCTAGTTGCATCAAAGATCAGGAGGGTCATGTGTTCATTTTACTCTTGCAAATGATATGTTTTCCAGAATAAATAATCATGCTCAGATATTCCAGAACGTCAGAGAACTTGAATTTGATTAGGAAGAAGATTCTTAAAGATATACTTTACAATTATTATTGTTATTAATTCCTTTATCATGGGATAGGTATCAGTACCAGTCATGTTTAATTATATATATTTATTTTAAATTACTACTCATTGATGCTATTTTGATTTTTCGTGTTTTGGGGTGCTTAAAGATATGTATGGGAGGGCCCTATCAACTCACATATCTTCGTGTTAATTCGTTATCTGTTTAGTTTACATTATGGAAAGAAGTGACGTTCTAAGCTGTATACTTTTCTACAAGTGTTAATACAATATAGTAATAATTTGTCCATAACAATTGTTGATAACATTAACTAATTATTCATAATTCCATTTTTTTCGTTTTTGTAGAGAGAAATGTTTCATTTGTATTTTCTTCTTAATTATATAAGTAAATTGCAAGGTATTAATGACTACAAAGAAATCATACATAAATTCATTATTTTGTCAAATTATAAAAATGGTTTAAATATCAGAAACAGTGTGAGATAATAATTACGATAAAATCTCCAATTTTGTACGATATTTTTTACTGAAAACCCATAATTTTGAGGAGCCAGTACGATAATTCCAATCCGAGAGTGTGGCAGCACTGGCTCAGTCAAAACACTTGCTGGCTCATTAAGGTGTCTGTCGCCTTACAAACAACATGGAAGGAAGTCCTCGTTCTCACTTTAATCTTCATCCACAGACTCGAGAAATCGTCATAGGGTTCGTTACGTTACTTCGCTAAAGAAAGGCAAACTATGCAAAGGTAAATGTCAAAGCTGGAACTTAGTCTGTAAGAAAAAGAAAGATATAAGAATAGAAAAATGTTAGAATACTCTTACTGGAAAGAAACGGAGGATCTATACGTATGAATAGATAATAAATTAAATAGCTACCGATAATCATATTTGGTAGCGTTTACATTTATGCTGCGCTCTCTTATCTGTCTACATACACAATCCTTTTGAAATGTCAATAATTCTCTCTCTCTCTCTCTCTCTCTCTCTCTCTCTCTCTCTCTCTCTCTCTCTCTCTCTCTCTTTTCTAAAATATATACACACAGTAAATTAACAGAATATCAAGTAAATTAAAAGTGCTGGAGTCAGCAGCTTGTGATAAACACAAGAAAGGCCCAAAAAGATATAAGGCCTATTTGAATAAAACAGAGGCTGGAAGAATGGAAACATTTTCGAAGGAGTGTCTTGGCAATAGGGAAACACCCAGAGGTATATTGCTCCCAGGAGACATTAACTAACGACCAAAGGAGGTTAGGGGACCTTCTTGACAGACTACGGATTAAAAGGGGTACTGGGAGGGTAGGCCTTTAAAAACTCGAGAGAAGTAACATTTGCACGTGGGGGACAACGCCTAGATCGCATCTGGAGCAACGCCATCTTGAATTGTCAATTCAAGATGCGTTGCATGGAGCCGATAGGGTTATAGAAAAGGGGAAGAGAGAGAAAAATCCACTGCCTGTTTGAATTGGAAATAAACCCAGCCCCTTGCCCCCATCTTTAAAAGCCCTCGTTTTAGAAGAAAACTACCCTCTTCTCTTTACAATTCGGCATTCAGAGCTAACACTGTGAGGAACACTGTTCGGGTGTTGGAAAGACTTCGTTTACTTTACGTAGGTTTTTTTTTTTCTTTTATTCAAAATATCTAATGTACAATACATTTTTATTACATATGTTAAGGAGCAATATTAATTTTATTTTTCATATACAGCACTTAATAAATTAAATAGCACTTTTTTTTGCATACAAAAAAATTGTTTAACATTCAGCGTATAATAATCCTCGTTTTTCAACAGTAGTCTTCAACCGAGTCACATACAATAATTAATACCTTCTTGAACAGAATTCGAGCTAACAGGACCGTAAGTGTTAAGGGGAACAGCATTGTACAAAATGAGGCAGCCTTTCTAAAAAAAACATATTCTATATTTATTTTCCTTGAGAAAACCTTTCCAAAGTTCTTTTTTATATGTATTCGCAAAACCCATCTATCATAATTAAGTTTACCCTTAAGATAAACATTATCAAATTCAGACAGCGACATCTTTTGTTTTCACCTTTACCCACACTTGCATACAAGTAACCTGTCAATAAATCTAAAACGCACTATATCATCTCGTTTCAATTTACAGTGGAAATTAAACATTAAAATCTTTATAAAAGTTATCCGGGCCTCATATCTCAAATCTCAACCAACACTCTTTGAAAATACACAAAATTGGCTTAATTTGGTTGCAAAAATAAAAAAAAATAAGCTAATATAAATGTTCTGTTTCACTGCAGTTATCACATAAATCTGAGCTTTTTTAAGTTAAAATCTTCAGTCCGTGGTTTGTGCCAAAATCCCGTGCATGTATTTGTATATAAATTCCTCTCTAAAGTACCTTTAAATGGAAAATTAATACGTTTCCAAATCAATACCCAATCTAGTAGCGGGGTAATCACTCCCAATGCTTGGTTTTAAATACAATTTGAGATAATAATAAGCTGCCTTGCATGTAACATACGGAAAGTTTTTAAGCCTATGCATTTTCCTTATTACCTCAATGGCACTCGAATAGAACGACGCGTGTCACATAAGTTACGTCATATTTATCTCTTAATGACAACAAATAAACTAAATCTAAGTTACAATAATACACACTCAAACAATTCCACTTAACACATCCTTAATACAGTGCAACTGAAGATAGCTTGAGTTTGATAGTACACATCAAATATTCCCAAACCCCCTTCCCTTCACTTCTACGTAAACCCACGTAACGTAGCCCCTTTTGTTATTGGATTGTACATCCCCTTCCAGATGTACCGAAAGATACCGCATTAATCTTGCCAATATATTCTTTACTGGGGTAAACGTATGGGCCATATTACCATACTTTTATAAGATCAAAGAATTACAATTCCACTCTTTTGGAAAAATTGACAATTTTCCTCATACTCAAACATATTTACGGCAGGTTTCCAATCTTATTCGCGATAACAGACCAGTTTTCCTCGTGCATCAAATCAAAGTTATTACAAAAGATAATACCAAAAAATAACCATACTATAACAACCCGTATCCACTCCAAAGGCCAATCCTGCCTGTTAATCAGTTGCCCAAAAAACCCATCATTGTATTTTTTTTTTTTTTTTTTTTGTTTTTTTTTTTTTTTTTTTTTTTTCTTTGTTAAGTCTAGCACCTGTCGCGACTTCAAAGTGCTGAAGAGCTTGGAATAAGCTGTTATCGAAATTGGTTGTTGACACAAATAACGTAAGAATCGTCAGCAAACCCTTGTACTTTCACGATGTCTGATTTGGGAAGACTAATACCAATTATATCGTTACTTTTTCTTGAATTGCCCCTTATAGAAAGGTTCCTGAAAAATACAGAATAGCAACATAGACAAAGGGGACAGCCTTTGCCTCACCGACCTCTTGACAGGAATGGAAACTGCTTAGACAGCCATAATACAATATAATTGGACGATCGCTCGGCAGAGGGCCAGGTTCGGGTTGTGGTTTCTGTCAAGGAAACAGGAGTTTTTATACGAATTCTAAGGCACTGAAGGCGTTTTAAAATGTACTCGCAGGTGTGTGAACATGCAGTGACTATTTTGCCCCTCCCTTAAGTAAAGTAGGAATGTGAACTTAGCATTTATTTAGGTGCAAAACAGCAGGACTCATTGCCCCGGTTTGTCCTGGCCGGGGAAAAAACCATATGCCTCGGGCTATGCTCGAGGCTCTCCTATAGGCAACTTTAGCGAGTAGTAAAGTTGGCGACGACGCACAGTCTTTGTGCCCCAGCGAAAACCAGACGCAGTGACTTCCGTTTTCTGTGTCTCCCAGAATGAATGCGCCAAGGTTGAAAAGAATTAATACCATAGGTATTAGATACTTAAGTGGGTGCAATTTATGAAGGACGACATTCCCTTAATTCTTGATGATACTTTTACGTATACAGGACGATGAAATTGAGGGCATTGCAGATTTGGGGAAAACTAGATAATTGTTAAAATTAAGCTCAAGAGAGAAATATGAAACATTTGTGAAGATCGGTGGCAAAGAAATCAGTGTAAGAGACGAACTAAAAATCCGAGTGAGGATTGTCAACTTACAGGTCGTATGTAACAGTGCGAAATGTGCCTTTTGAATGACTGACTTATGCTGAATGACATTCTTTCCAGATACGGAACAGTGAGTTATGTGAAGAAGAAACTCGAATCTGGGAAGATACAAAGGTTATTGATAATGGTGTCAGAACAGTTCTATGGATATTAATCGACAGATTCCTTCCTTCTTATATGTTGAATGTGCCAAGGTTTATATCTATATATTACTATAAAAGGGCAGACTAAAACTTGGTAGACTTTGTGGGCAAACCAGCCATTTTGCTTGAATGAATGTGAAGTTGGAATTACACAAAAGACTAAATATCATTAGTGAAGTAGACTTCCTCATTTATCTGGCAATCAAGAAAAAAATAAAGGAAATGAAATGCCAGTAAGCCGCCAGGACCAGTAGACGTTCGAACTTGTGAAGGGATGCCCCAAAACACTTCTATAATTGACCGTCCTGTCGAAGTCGGAAGTAACCAGCATACCAACGGCCAACCAGACTTGCAAACGGAATCGAAACGCTGATGGAGAGACTTGTCATTTGATTTGACTTGCGAGATGACATTGACATTCCTCCAACTGTATCTGAAGAAAAAACAGTTTGGTTGGCCCCTATAAATGGGACCTTGAGAGCTTAATGGTGGGACAGGACGTATTTGGAATGCAAGTTGCTTCATCGTACAACGAAACTACTGAGACTGATGCAGTACCTCTTGTTGCAACCTACGGAACAATATCCGAGGAGGCGAACGTTTGTTCACCCGACAGTAATCCTGTCGAAGCTTCACCCTAGTGAGATGATATGAGATCTTGTGACGTCATGGAAGAATCAAGACATTTTGAAGGCAACGTTGACGAAGACAGAAGTAACACCGACACAGCGCATCCTATGAGTCAAGATTTATTTATTTCGCTCAATCATCCCCTCCAGAAGTCAAAAGATGATATACAAAAATCCAACAGGCGATTTAATGTTACCACCCTTTAATAGTTCCAATTATTATAAAGGTGCTAATGACACGATGTCAGAACAAGAAAGTGGGTTGCTCAATAGAAAATGAAATACCAGCAGGTCAAAAATGTAATAATGATAATGAAAACACAGTGACCGATGAGTCGGACTGTAATTCAAGCCCCATTGTAGAAAACATGAAAGTAAAACAAAAAGCGAAAGCAACGTAAAAATGCAACAAAAAAGAGTAAAAGAAAATCTCATAATAACTAAAACAATTTCATTAGGATAGCCACCTTAATATTAACGGTATTAATGATAGAATGAAAACAAGAGATGCTACACTCATTTAACACCTTTAACAAAACAGACATTCTTTTAGTCCAAGAAACACAATGTTAAGGATATTAAAGATATAGAGTTTTTGTTCATACAGGTATAATGTAATTTCAATCCAGCCATTTGTCGTAAAGGTGGAACTGTATTTCTCATCAAGAAGACTTTAGATTTTGTAATTAAGCATGTTTTTTGAAATGAAGTGGAGATTCTAGAAAATATGTTCTGACATGGTGAGGTGAATGGTAGTAAGATTCGTATTGTTAAACATTTATGCTCTTCAGGTTCATAATCATACAAGGGAACGGGAGAAGAGCTTTTTGACAGGAATTGCCCTACTTACTTACGGTATGATAATAGCCATACTATTATGGGAGGTGACTGGAACTGTGTTTTGAGTCCTAGAGACAATTCTAATAATAGTGAATCAAACGTGTCGAAATCACTGCTCAGATTAATTAGGACCCTTAGGTTTAATGATGTATGGTTTTTGCATAACAGGGAAACCCCAGTATACTTATGTACGCACAAACTACGGTTCGCGCATTGATAGATTGTACTGCCAAACGCTCAAAGACAATGTAATTTCAAGCGAAATGTACCTGTGTCATTTTCTGATCATTCGCTGTCATTTGCAAAATTAAGATTAATCCAAACATTAGTATTGGAAACTCATTTTGGAAACTTAATACTAGTTTACTAAAAGACGAGGTGGAAATTAAAGAAAAAAGTTTTAGGAGGTTGTGGACATTCTTGAAAACACGTAAAAGAATTTCTATCATATCAGTAATTGGTGGAATGATTTGGTGAAACCAGAAATAAAACAATTTTCGTCAGAGAAGTAAAAGGATTAGCAGGCAGAAGTTTGGGTCATCAATTATTTTGAAGCAAAAACTAAGGAAAACAATACATGAAACTTAATGTGTCAGGAAACTCAGATTATGCAGATATTACTATTCTCAAAGACAGAATAAACAATCTAAAATCTCAGATTTTAGAAGGGGTTTAAAGTACGATCGAGAATTCAAGACAGGATTGAAGGGGAAAAAAAAAAGCCTCCTCTTACCTTCTTGGACAGCAAAGAGCAATAAATAGTAAAAAGGTCGTGACAGAAATAGTCGCAGAACGAAACATAATTCCGAATCTGATGAAGGTACTGTTCTCACAAATAGCCAGGCCATTGAACACTATGTGTTCAGGTATTACCAAAAACTTTACCGGAAAAAAACATTTGTGATGTACCTATGCAAAACTTCTTTATGCAGTTTGTAGAGAAAAAATTGACTGATTCTGATAATGATATATTTCATAAGAATATATCTCTCAGAGAGATACGTGATGTTATTCGTTCCATTGCTAACAATAAATGTCCTGGTATAGATGGCATCCCAATAGAATTTTATAAGGTATTTTGGGAAGATATTAAGGATGAACTAAAGCTATTGCTTGAAAATATTATAGAAATGAAAACTCTCTCCAAGAGTCAGAGTATTGCATTGGTCACTCTCATATCGAAAGGCACCGATGAGAGTGCTTGGCTAATTGGAGACCAATTTCATTGTTGTGCTGTGACTATAAGATACTTGCTAAAGATATGGCGAAAAGAATGCAAACAGTTATCTTTAACTTTATCAGTCCCGAACAATTTGTGTGCCTGGGAAGATCATAAATACATGTAATACTTTAATTAGAGATATTGTGTATTATTGTAGTAAGAAAAGAGTTCAAGGTGCTATTTAAATCTGATTGGTCGAAAGCATTTGACCGTGTTGATATTAATTTTGTACTTCGGATTCTTGAAAGACTAGGTTTTGTGATGAACTGATTTCCTGCATTAAGATATTGTACACGAATATTGGAAGTTGTGCATTGTTAATGGTAACATTGGTAAATACTTTAGTGTGGAGAGGGGAGTCCGACAAGGCTGCCCTCTTTCTATGCTCCTTTATGCTGTTTTCCAGGAACCTCTGTATCTTGCTATAAAAAGAAAATAGTGTGTATTGAACACTTGCCCTTACCAAATGATAACCACCTTAAAATTCTTGGGTTTGCCGATGATACAAATATTTTCGTTGCCAGTGACAAGGGAATTTTGGAGAGATTAGCACATTAGTGTCTAAATTTGAAGCAGCCACGGGTTGCATGCTAAATAAAAACAAATAAGACGAAAATATTTGGATTAGGCCCATGGGGTGATTAGGTCTGTTTGGCCTTTATCATGGCTTCAAGGATACACAGGTTCTTTTACAACTTTGGGAATTCTATTTTCTGATAATTACGAAATGGCTGTTAATTCAGTGGACAAATATATTATGTAAAATTAAGAATACTTTGGCGAGCTTTCACAACAGAAGACTTACATTTCATCAAAAAGCTGTTATGTCAATACCTTGATTTTTCAAAGACATGGTATGTTTTCCCATATTTACCCTTTGCCTGTCAAATATGCAAAACTAATAAGTAAAGAAATTTTCTTTTACATTTGGGGGAAAAAATGTGAATTCATTAAAAGAGACACTTTAACAAAGTCAAAGATTGAAGGAGGGATAGGAATGTTAAGTCTTCTATGGAAGACACAAAGTATTCTAGCTGCCTCTTTCTTAAAGTTACACTGTGAGGAGAAATACAATTTTATGTCAAATTATTATAACAATTCACATATGAAGGGCTTGTTTACCGGGGAAATTCAAACAAAGAGACAATTCATGTGTAATGGCACTATGTATTCTGAGGTCTTAGTAACAGTTAGGAAATGTAAAAAACATTTCAGAATTTCCTTTTCTTAAATCGAGAACTATATATGTGAACTTTATTTGCAAGGTACGCCAACTGTTGAGAGTAGATACCCCCCTTTATAATTGGCCTCTGATTTTTGGGGAAAACATCAACATGAAATTTCTTTTTCTGCTGCTGATAGGGAAATAATATATAAATATATTCACGAAAATATTAACCCAATTAAAAAAAGGTTAAAAGAAATGAAAAATACAATTCAAGATTCTCATGCCAGTTTTGTGATGCTGAGGAATCAAATATTCATATGGTATATTTCTGCAAGAGAATTGCAAATGCAATAATATGGTTTAAAAGGAGTTTTGAAGCGTTTTGTCATTTTGTTCCTGCAATTTCATTAGAATTATGTATTTTGATTTCCCAGAGTCATCGAGGAAACAAAGGAAGACTGCAACTTTAATTTTGTCAAGTTATATTGTAAATATATGGTTGTTCAAAAGACAAGAATGTGCCTGAACGTTTGATTATAAATAGAAATAAAAGCTTCGATTATAAAAAACCAGAGAGATATCAAGGCCATTTTGAAAGAGAAATTGTTAAAATATTTCACAAAGAATTTTTGTAACATTAAATGCAATGTATTTTTAGATGGAAATATATGTAGATCTGGATTATTGTAATGTTTTGTATAAATAATTTATAGAATAAAAACTTAAAGAAAAAAAAAAAAGTTTTTTCCTAAATATACAGGGGCTTTTGTTCCGTCACCTGTTCCCTGTACTTGCCTGATCCCGGAAGACATCGTTATGCAGAGAGAGAGAGAGAGAGAGAAGAGAGCACATCAGTCGTCAGTGGCCCATTGCAAGATTCAGCTTCTATGCCTCACTGACACCGAGCCATTTGCAGATAGCTGTATCCCTTTTATCTGCTGTGTCTCTTATCGCAGATTCCCGAGATCATTCATGGCTTGACTTCTGCACCTCCCAGTTTTGCTTGGAGGAAGTTAATTCTGTGTGATTGTCAAATACTTTTTATCTCTTTCGGTTGCTAAGTATCGCAGAGTGAAGTAGCGAAGAGAGTAATTATGCACCAGGATAACATTTTCTCTTCAGTGATCGTGCTGACAAAAGCGACAAATACCGTCTTGGTAACTATAGAGTCCCTCGAAAATACCCAACTTATGAAATATGTCATTATTTGTATTGCTAAATATATGAATTTGTACCGGAAGAGGATGTATATTGAACGAACCATTCAATGGAAACGTTGCAGAGCGTTTTGAATGGAAATCAGGTTAGAAATACTTCCATCCTTAAAACTGCAGTTAAGCCACTGAGGCAATGGACCCGTGAAAGCCAGGCTTAACAGTGGCTGTAGATATTGGGAAACGTTATCGGCAAAGAATAACAACTGTAACAGACTTCCTTTTTAAGAATACCTTCAAATCGAGGCGCTGGGAAAAATATCATTTATATTTTTCGGGAAGAGAGGAGTTCGTTTATATGGAATGAAACAGTATTCAGATTCTTGTTTTAATGAATTCCGTTACGCCTTCAAACTCGTAATATAGCTTTGATTCTATTAGAAAACTTTTTTTACAAATTATCAATAATCACTATGGTGCGATCAATTTAAAATTAATTCCCAAAAATCCGTTAACAATTGGTTATTTTTTTAACCTCAAGGATCGATAAACCCTTTTGTCCTCTAACGTGGTATATAAGTATACTTGCCTAAGTGTAACTCAGGGGACATATGTCGGATCCACGAGGAGGTTACTGAGGGTCAGAATCGACTCCCATCGGGTAATTAGCTTTCGTACTGGTTGTAGGCTATCCAACCCAGAACATTCTAATATCAGAGCTCCTTCCAAAATCTGTAAAACTTACATCGAAAGAAGTGATTTTAGTATTATAGGCCAGACAGCTAATCCTCAGAATTGCCTATACTCGAGTCATTGTTTATTAAACAACAAGTCCCACAGTTAAATACCCAAACCTCCTCTACTCAGCTTTACAGGTGTTATCTTTCTTTGTAAGCATTCTGTCTCTTGCTCTCTCCACATACGGTTGGTCGTGGCCCTAGGTTCTTTTGTTCTTTTGTGTGTGTGTTTTTTTAGGTGTAATACATAGAATTTTAATTTTTCTTATGAAACTTTAAGTTTTTACAGTAAAATTCTTAGTAATTTATTCATTAATCAACAGATCCATGATGTAATAAAGAAATTATTACGAAACGTCGGAAATAAAGAAATGTTGGAATTAATTGGTTTCCCTGATCATCCCTCGCACTGATGTGTCTTGCTGGCCGTTGTCTAGCTCTGCTTTTGATACACACACACACACACACACACACACACACACATATATATATATATATATAATATATATATATATATATATATATATAGATAGATAGATAGACAGATAGATATATCTTGCTCTTCTGTCCACGAAACAGAACCAGGATCAAACTGATTCATTCTATTGTTGAAATTTTCCAACAACGTGAATGGTCACGTAGTTAAAATTTTGCGGCGAAATGTACACATATTATGCAATTTACAGCAGAAAATCTCTGTTCGTAGAATCGGAATATCCCAGGCACCCTGATTTGCTGGTCTCTAGTTGTTTTGTGCTTTTATTCTATAACTGGCTGGTTGTTCCACACAATTGTAAAATTTGAGCGGGAAGGACTTCAGAGGAAAGATTTCGAAGCATCTGGAGGCTCTACAGGCAAACGGCTTCAAAGGGATTCTTCATGAGAGGGACTAATCAGCCTTAATTTTGTTACACACAATATTACCCAATGCTTTGGCAACTGGAAATGGTTGAACACTGGGTTAGACCACGAAGGAGAATAAGCGTTGTTTTTTTTCGTAGCTTAAATTTAGGTGAAAATTATTTACTGTCTTGTAATATCTCTGGCATATTTCGACCTTCCCAACTGGGTGCTCTTAAAATGGGTTGAAGCAACATTAATTTCGCTCACAAACGATACTTGTCCCATAAATCATGAGCCAGATATTGATTTTAGGTATCCTTTTCATTGGCAGCTGTATTTGTCATTAATTCTCTTCTCTAGTCTCTCTTTCCCTGTAACAGATGATGTCCAGTCACTTTCTTTCAGATATCAATCAATCATTTGATTAGTTTTGTTTAGCTCATGTAACTCATTTCTCACCCACTGACATATCTCATGAGAAGTAAATTCCTCTATACCCACCCCCAACCTATTCCCATCCTCATTCTGTCTTTACATCCAACCGTTCCATGGTGTTACACATCATGATTTCTCTTCATTATTGATCCACCGTCTCCTCTCTTCTGGAAGACAGACACCAATTACCTCGAATTACAGACATTAAAAAAACGCCTGTTGTTCTCTTCGCTTCTCGAGTAATTATCGTTTTTACCTGACATCATATTCATTTATTGTTTTAAAGGCTCAGTATCCTTTCTTCGGCCGTCCAGTCTGCATCTTTGGTTTAGGAACTCCAGTCGTCTAAGACCAAATCTATTTCAAACTGAATCGTCTTCAAATCTCGATAATATGCGCAACAGTCACTCACATAATGGCAAATCTATAAAACAAGTTTGTTTCTTTTAATTAATTACTGACGACCATCAGCCCCTTCTTTCAATCATTTTGTTTATCCGTCATTTACATGCTTTTCCAAAGTGCTGGTGGAGAGCCACCTGAGGAGCAGTGGTTTCTAGTTCCTTACCTTTCATTTCTAGGTTTGAGCTAAAGCATTAAAATCTTCTACAGCTGATTTGGTACTCTTGGGGGCCTTTCTTCGCATTCCATTGCCTCCTAGATGCATGATGCTGTCCTTAATACTTTCCATATGCCGGTTGAATGGCTATGAAAATGGAGACCCCATCGAGCCTAAATGTACCGTAATACATGTTCGATGATTCGAATTTTCCTTTGAAAATAAAAATTGGCATTTGGAACAACTATTGCTTCAGGTACCGACTTCACCCTTACGCAGAATGAAGCGAAAAAGACAATCATATCTTCAGTCTGATCTGATCTGATGAAACCAAGACTCGCTGAGGATTGTTAGCACTCTGCTTGACGAGGAATGAGCACATCTTGTTATATTGCTTGTGAAACAGATTTTCTGAGAAACATTTCCACTGATCTGTGTGTCAAGAGATAATGAAATTGGCACCAAATCGTTTAGATATTTTGTTTTCACATTTTCTGGAAAGAACCATACTCGTCTTTTATCTAGTGAACTAAAGGACTGGTTTCTTAAAGAAACTTAGATGAATAGTTGATACTTACCGAACTGTCAGATATTTTCTTGTTCTATATTTATTTTTGATTTTGGGGTGGGGTGGGGGCGAGGGTTGATTGGACTCTGCATCATCTACATCTGTTATATATTATGTGTGCATGAAAAAAATACTAGTTAGAAAAAAATTGTACAAACCGCTTGTTTCTTGTGCGACAGAACTGATAAAATATTTCGTTTCTGGTATCTTGCCTCGGCTGGTAGATTTATTATTATTATTAATATTATTATTTTATTATTATTATTATTATTATTATTAGTTATTATTATTATTGAACAAACAAATACACAGTTATGTAAATGTACATATATTTAAATTCAAATCAGTAAGGATAGCTTTCGGGAATCTGTTCGGTTCCCCTGTAGCACTCCGACCAAGCAAACATAAAACGAGTGAAAATAAGCGACTTGTTTATGAACTATGGAACCGGTCCTCAAGCATAGATCAGGCAATGCCGCCGTTTTCTGACGAAAGCCTCGCCAGCCTTCTGCAGCGTCTAAATGTAACCGATGCTGCCGGCCCTATGCTGTTGAAGACCATTAAAATGACCGCATTGGGAAGGACCCATTAGACGGTGTTGCCTGATCTATGATTCACAAACAGGTCGGTTATTTGGACTCCTATCATGTTTACTTTGTTGGAGTGCTACATCGGCGTGTCAGACTGAAAAGGAGAAACGAACAGATTCTCGAAAGCTATACTCACTGTTTTGAATTTAAATGTATCTATTTACATAGCTGTGGATTTGTTTCTCCATTTGAAGATTCATGCTACTATGAGTATTTTATTATTATTATTATTATTATTATTATTATTATTATTATTATTATTATTATTATTATTATTATTATTATTATTATTATTATTATTATTATTCAGTCGATGAAACCTATTCATGTGGAACAAGCCCACCAAAGGGGGCATTGACTCGAAATTCAAGATGATTGCGAGGACAAATGTCATTGGCGTTTATGCCTTTGCAAAGGGGTCGTGTGTTTGGAAAGGCGTCAGTGCCCTTCTACTTCTTGAACGACGACCCGGTCCACTTATGCATTATAATGAGCGGAGAGACGGGTATTTGCGCAGTGCCACGAATCTGATACAATCTTCCCTCTCGCTGGAAACTACAGCTCCTCCGTCAGTTCGTTGTAAATTAGCATTTCTTTTGAGTTTTTTTTTTTTATGACGCTGGAATTGAATCAGTCTTCCAGCGTCAGGTGAGACACGTCAAAAGAAATGCTAATTCACAAGAACTGAGAGAGCTGTTGTTTTCAGCAAGAGAAAATATGAATAGCAAATTAACATGATGTCATGAGCAGTTAATAAGATTTTTACAATGCTGTTTTTTGTTTCAGTAATGACTTTTAAACTGATCCCATCAAATTTAATAAGATATTGAAATATCTAGTGAAGTAAAGGTCCAGGGAAACTATAAATGATTAAAGATCAGAACTTCATTCAGTTCTCGGGGATAGATATAATATTCATCCATTAATTTTTCTACCGCTCCTGCATGAATGTCTGTATGTGGCTGAACACGAAAATTTGACTTGCATGCATTTGTATGTATAAATTAATTATATATCTAATATATATAAATATATGTGTATATATGTTACACACACACACACACGCACACACACACACACGCACACACACACACACTATATATATATATATATATATATATATATATATATATATTATATATATATATATATATATATATAGTGTGTGTGTGTGTGTGTGTGTTATTATTCTCCTGATTATGGAGATAGAATCAGAGGAAGACCCGTGATATTTCCATTGGAAATCTGTGAGGCTTTTGATTATTAATCTACTTCTCCCATGAGAGGGCTGATGCCGAACCCTGCCAACCGGGATTCATCTCTCCCTAACTTTCCCGAGGCTAATTCCGTCACGGTATTTCGTTTATTATATTTGCTTTCCCGTATGAACGTCTAATTATATCCTTACGCATCTGCATTTAATCTTGCCTTTAGTTTATAGAGGCTTCCATTTGCTGCAATAATAACAATGTAATTATGATGATAATATCTCTGAAGAAGACCCTCTCCAAACAAACTTCAGTGAACAGTATAGCCGTCTGGATGCCGTTTAAACTCGTATTGTAGTTTCTCAGTCTGATATGTGGAAGCTTCATTGATGTAAGATTCACTGGGGCTTAATATAACTTAATATACTTTGGTATTTTGTTTGTTCATGTATGTATATATACATATTATGATATATATAATATATATATATAGATATATATATAATACATATATATATATATATATATATATATATATTATTATATATTATGTATATATATATATATATATATATATATATATATCATATATATATATAGATATATAATATATTATATATATATATATTATATATATATATATCATATATATAGTTCATATGCACAAACATGTATGTTTGTGTTTGTATGAGCATTGATCAAATCAAGAAAAACTATTACTTCACCTGATTTCTGAATTAGAGTTACAGGGTAAGGTCTAACATTAATTTCGTGTTTACCAATTTTCGTTTTGCTGGTAAGGATTATTCATGGAAGAGAAGGTTTGGTCACCAAATGGAGATGATGGCATCATTTTGTATCGGATAAAGTAAAATGACCAAGAAGCAGAAAGAATTGCTTGACAGTATTTCAGTTTCCTTTTATCTCTCTCTCTCTCTCTCTCTCTCTCTCTGAAAACAATAAGACACCTCCAAGGGTTTTAGGAAGCCCGCAATGGAGTCCCACTTGTATGTCCAGAGAGAGAGAGAGAGAGAAGGAGGGGGGGTTGTTATCTTTGGAAAGAAGGAGCTAAATGATAATAGCAACAGTTATCAGGATTACGTGACTATATTAATCGCTATTTATTACGGTTACTAGAATTTATTGTGGCAATTTCCTTTGAATGATTAGACACTTAAGCTTCAGTACCTAACGGAATGAAGCGCTTGTCAACGCCCCTTAACGGAATTATACAAGTCTGTGCTATCCTTTTAAATGTGTGAACTCTGCAAGGTAACAACAACAAATTAGTTCAAGTCATCGCAAAAACGGTAGCAAGCATCATCAAGAGTGAATCAGTGTTTATAATTCAGATTTCTAAGACTACGATCGATAAATAATTGTAGTCTTTGCATCGGTCAAATTCCCCGTTTGATTTGAAACTGGCAACTTTTTTCTCAGAAGTTTCCCCCGTCTCCAGAAACAAGTATTTCTTCGAAAAAGTCAATTTTTGTTCCTTATTCCGAGAGATTTTCCTCTTCCTCAGAAACTTGCCCATGACTTTCCACGTCTTTTATAAAACCGAATTGTTTTGTATTGCTTTTCTTTCCCTCTTCTTGTTCTCCTATTCTTCGGTTTCTCGTTTTCACCCATCTGATTTGCGTGAAGTAATCTGTTCTTCATTATTGTTAATGTATTTTATTATATCAGTAGATGAAACTGTTCGCAGGGAACAAGCACACCAAAGGGGCCACTGACTTGAAATTCAAGCTTCCCAAGAACGTTGGTTGCAACCTCCCACCACTAAAGACCCCACACTGCGGCAGTAACTGACAATGGTGCTATCCACTATATTTATCATCCCGTCTTTACCTTCGCATTTCCTCCATATTAATGAGAATTTCCTAACTTGTCTGGCATACATACTAAATATAATATATATATATCCTATATATATATATATATATATATACCTATATATATATATATATATACTATTAGAGGAGAGAGAGATGGAGAGAGAACGAGAGAGAGAGATGAGAGAGAGAGGTAAAATGTAAACTGAAATACTGTTTTTTTAGAATGTCGTGTATATACTTTATATTGTTATTTTATTGTTGTTATCCATGTAACCAATCTCTGCAACTTTGGCGTATGTGCATGCATACATATACACCTATGTACACAATTACATACAGTTTGAAAACGAGGGAACGATATTATTACTAATAACAGTAAAATAAAATAAAAATTGTTTACTAACATATTCTTAGCATCTGCAGCAGCAGTAGTAGTAGTAGTTGTTGTTGTTGTTGTTCTATTGTGATTAGACATTACTAGTAGTAGCTATTACTATTTTTATCTTAAAGTCTAAAAAAAAAGAATTTCTTTCTTTCTTTCTTTAGTGACTATTGACTTATAGTACGATAAAGGTACGGGATTACGGTACGGACAAATTATTGACGGTACGGTACGGAAAAATGATTGAGGGTATGGTACAAAATTACGGTACGGTATTTTAGCAAGGTACGAAGTACGGAAAAACATTCCGTACCGTACCGTACTACCAGCCTTGCTCCTGTTACACCATATATTGTCAATTTCCCTTGCAACGCTGAATGAACTCGTAGGTCCCAGCGCTTGGCCTTTGGCCTAAATTCTATATCCTATTCTATTCTATGCTGCTCGATTGAGGGCATAAACAAAAGGCTTTCGTGTTTCAATATGGTGAAATTAAGATGCTGAATAAAAGATAAAAAAATGAAAAAGTAAGGGGATGAATAAGAGTGAAGTAAAAAATACTTGTCATGCGACATGAATATTGCAGTAATTAATTCCAATCTGAAACGTGAAGACTGGGCAACTGCGATTAGTCTCAGCGTAAACATGAATCTCTATTTTGTGACGAGGAAGCGTCTGGAGGCGACAGTTTCATTTACCCGAAATGAAAGATGTCTCACGAAGGGACGATTTCAAAAGTAGCCGTAGGTCGCGTCGAGAGTGAAGTTTTAAATAGTCACTTCAAGTTGCCTGGGGTCTGTCGGTGATTTTTGCAAGCAGTTTTCTTCTATTTGTCCTTTTATTCATTTGTTTAGCTATTTTTGACTGAGTGGTAAATTTTCTTTTATGTTGTAGTGGCTTACTCGTTCTCTAATCTGGGCAATAGGTCGCGTTAGTCAACTAAATCAGTTTTAATTTATATTCAACAGTAATTTAATGCCCCTCTGCTCTGTTTCTAGTTGGAAACGCTTTCCCAGTTCTATTTGTCTTCTTTTGCGAAAGAGATTAATTTTTTTCTGTGCCGAGAGCACTGTCTGTCTCGGTCAGTTATTTAATCTTTATATTAATTTTTGATATGTTAATTTTTGAAGGAATGTGACATCGTTGTGTAATGTTTTTGCCTCTGGCACATCCAGAAAAACTTCCACAATAAGTGACAACTTTGAACTTTGGCAAAATGGTCATTCTGTCTACAATAAATAATGACTAAAATTGAAGTGGAGATAAAATTAACTTGAACTGGATGTCATTTCTTCCCTTCACTACTTTGCCAAGAGAAAAGCGTAACAAATTTTATATTTCTACTTTATGTCTTTTACTAGAGACTAGAGATTACTATTTATAAAAAATTTGAAGACAGTATTTTGTAAGTTTATATCATTATTCGAGGCTTTCTTACTGATTCATGTAATCCGTGATTTCGAGATTATGAAAAAACAGGCAAAAAATGCCCCAAATGTTCTTTGACCCAATCGAGTTTTCTGTCCAGTTGTATAATATTGTGTGAAACTCTCAGCCACGGCTAAATTTAATCTCAAATAAAATAAAAACTGCTGATGTTAGAAGTGTGCAATGTGGTATGTTTGATGATTATAGGGTGGATGATCAACATATCAGTTTGCATCATTCTATCCTAAGTAGTTTTTAAAATCTAAGGACGGACAGACAAAGCCATCTCAGTAGTGTTTTTTTGTTTGTTTTTTTTTTTTTTTTTTTGCAGAAAACTGCTCTCCTCTGACAAAACGATCATTAATTTAAATCTGTTAGTAAAGCTAAAATGGATGTCGTCGTGGGGGTTCAGGTTTGTGAGTCGTCGAGGGCAGTTTGAGGGAGAGGGATGAAATGAAAAGGCGGTTTCACGGGAGGTGGGAAGGTCTCCTCCTCATCCATTGCCGGACTGTGGCGCCTAGGAAGTTTAGTGGTTCTTTTTCCAAACATTTATTTGGACCCGTTGATCCGGCAACTTTCAATTCTCATGTTCTCGAAAGGAAAAATCCCTTTCCTTCACGACTTTCGTCTAAGAAAGGAGGAAAGTGGTGAAAAAACCACAGACAGAAGGAATATACGGCAGAGATATTAAGAAAGGAATGAGTTATACAAGCAAGAGTTTCGGAAGGTCAAATCACCTGAAATGTGATTTTTCATATCGTTTCCATCAGGACGAAATTCCGTGAGAGTTTCTAGACTTATGGTATGAAGAGTTTGATCAATGCACGTGTAGAACATCATAAGTACTTTAATGCAGACGACGTGACAAGTGAAGAATTTAAAGATATAATTCGAAACTTTTCCTGCGTCGACTGCCACCATAACCAAAGGTCGACAATTTGATTCAACGGAAAGACAGAAGCTCCTCTGAGGATTAATAAACATCCACTAGGAAGTGAGTTTTCCTTTCAGTAGTTTTTAATTTTACCGGGAAGTTTCTTGTCCTGATTCATTTGTGTCATATTGAGATTTCTATATAAAGGGCACCAACACACTGCATTTAGATCAGTTAGCATGTACCTATGAACCTCAACAATAAAATTATGGATGCAAAGTAAGGACTACGATAGGAGAAAATATGGAACAGTGACGAGATAAGATGCGTTATAACGCAGATTAATATAGGATACGTCTATGCAGACTTAATAGATATTTTCCCCCAAAAGAATTTACAATTTTCTTTTGCCAGTGAACCAGTGATGGCAGTTAAAGACGTAGGATTAATGAAAGAATTCATTCGACAGAGTCTCTTTCTTCAGACACTTGTTTCACCTCCTCATATAATCATAATTGTCTTCTAATTTAAATGGAAGACCTGAGATTATGCCTGTTATTTTAAACACAGCCAGATATTCAAAACATTACGTGAACATGTTATTAATTAATCCCTAAATTCGAATATATGAATATATAATTGACAAAAATTCCCAGGGCATGTCATTGCACGGGAAATGCAAATCTACAAGCAGGACCTGCAAACCCGGATCAGGATCAGGAAATGCACGAGCAGGAAGACCAGGACACTTACTTATCTGAGAGGCTTCCAAAACGAAATTTTTATCCCCCGAGAAAACTATCACTCAGACTATTTCTAGAATTTCTGGACTATTAACAGGCCCTTTGGATGCGTCTGACATGATTAAAACTGGACTTAATCATTTGTAAAAAGCGTCCTATCTTTTTATACTCAATATCGTCTTGTTCGCCCTCACGTTTCGAAATCGGTCGAAAATTTAATATTTTCCTTAAAAAAAACAAGTAGAAGTAAAGGTAATTCAAAGTTAGTTTCTTTTTTTAGTTGAGAGGAGTTTCTTTAAATAATAATCTACTTAGATCAGTTCAATTCTCCGTAGAGAGTCATATGTTATTAAAAGAAAACCTACTGCCATTTCTTTAAATTTGTCACAAGTGATTCGTTATTAAAAAAAATCAATAAAAAAAATTAAAAAAGCTTCCTGCCATTTCTTCACCTTTTCTCTTTGCTAAGCGGATGATTTGATAGTCTATAGGCATTTGCTTCTGTACTGGACATGTAAAAGAAATCCAGTCCAATATGGATTCCGTTCCTCATAAATAGTAAGGACCAAAGGGAAGAGAACCTCTAAAATCGGACCGTGGATCATGACATTTCCGTGTCATGATCAAAGTGAATGACTTCTAGACATTACCCTAAGATTTCACTTTCGTTCTCTCCAAAGCGAATTGCGTGTCTCTTCTATATTAAGTGGTAAGTTGACAATGCTAGTCCTCATGCAAGTCAGCTGACACTCATTATATGTTCTGAAGAGCTGTCGGATCAGATAATTCTGTTAGTCCAACTGACCTTACCTTATCATTCAGGAACTCCCTTGTACTGGTATAACTGCAGAATACCGGAGTTAAGTAATGGACGTCTTCCTTCCCAGCACATCGTAGTAGCATCGTCCTTTACCCGAAGTCGTTTCGGTTGTAAAACAAGACAGAAAAAACATATACCTGGTAGAGGTGTCAAGTTTCGGTCGAGAAGTCGAAATCTCTGTAGGGAATTGCAGAAGCAGACAGGTTAGAAAACTGGTCTCTGGGAGGAATTTGTCCCATTCGTTACATTAAGGCTTTTTATAACATGAACAGTTTCTTTCAAAGATAAAGCTTCCTAATTTTATAAACTTTATTTGCTCTTTTTATTTTGGTGGAGTAATACCGTGCACCAGCCTCCCACAACCGCCCCCCCCCTTTTTTATGTGTCACATGAAACGGACTTGTTCTAGTAGATACATAGATAGATCACTGATTTAGTAAATAAAAATGCGACACCCTCTGGCAACCAGAGAGAGAGAGAGAGAAAGAGAGAGGAGAGAGAGAGAGAGAGAGAGAGACAGAGAGAGAGAGAGAGAAAATCCGGCTAAGACTTATAGAATTCGATTATTTCTCTCCTATTTCTCCCGCTCAAAGCAATCAGATAAGGTTAACAAGGGTACCACACACACACACACACACACACACACACACACACACACACATATATATATATATATATATATATATATATATAATATATATATATATATATATTATATATGTATATATAATCTTATCACATCACCGTGATTCATATACACGCATTAAGCTACAAATGTCCTTGAACATTAAAGGACGTTTGTAGCTCAGTGCGTATATATGAATCACGTTGTTGTGATAAGACTCGTAATGTGGCTACGTGCACTACAAAGTTATGAAAGTCGAGGTGGGTTGAAGCCGACTCTAAAGGCGCTGTCACACTAGCGAAATTTCCGTCGACTTTTTCTGAGTTTGTCGTTGACTTTCCGAAGAAGTCGACGTCATTCCGTAGTCTGGTTGTCACACACTTTCTTCTTCGTACCGTGGTTGTCGTCGTCAAAACGTAAACAAACCATTTGAACTGTGACTTCCCGGAATGATATGTCAACTTTGCTTTATAACACAAAGCAATTAGTGGGTCGTGCTTGCATGATGCTGCATAGAATTTTAAAAAAATAGTGTTTGGGTGCGGTCCTGGTTAAAAAAACGTGAAAAGTTTTATTTAAAAAAATAAGCTAGGGTTAGCCTAGATAGGCTCAAGGTCTTTAGACCTTGGATAGTCTATTCGTAATCTTGTTTACACAAACACAGTCAGACTGTATTATAAATTAAACTAGAGAAACAATGCAAAAATTTTAGAGATTTTTGTTTATACTATTTGCTAATGCAAAAGGAAAAAAACAATGAGAGCAGACCTAGGCTATATAACAACCTGATATCCACGATATATCATGCTTATCTGTATAAAAGGATCAGCAAGTTCAGGAAAGTTTTCCCTGAGTCGCATGGTGATGTCTTGGTAATTTTTTCATCTAAGACCCTTTTTCATAAAAGTATCATGCTTATGGTCCCATAAGCATCGTCTCTTTGACCAAAAACTGTTCTGCCAATCTTGTCCACTGTACTAAGAACTCCATCTTGTATCTGATGACTTGAAACAAACAATAAAGTGGATGGTAGCGATGGGTTGAATTCGATCGGTACCGTTTTCAAAATTCGTGACGACGACACCAGAAAGTCGTCGTCTAAACATGAAAAAGTCGACGTCAAATTCAAAAGTCAACAGAAATTTCGCTAGTGTGACAGCGCCGTAAAACAACGAATGACTGAGCGCGACAGGCATTTGTAGGCAAGAGGCGGCGTTAACTTATACTTCTTGTGATAGCCTTGTGGTAAAGATCTTCACTGTATGTCTTGAATTCTTGGTTCCGTGGTTTCCGCCCATGAGCCGACGAATTTGTTATCAGCTAAAATATTCCCTCTCCGGTTAATACATTTGAAAATATATTAATTCCGAGGTAGATCGAATTAGATATTAAAGTTCATTTATATTTTAATGGGTATATATATAGCCTTATATATATATATATATATACTATATATTTATATATATCCTTCGAGTTACAAATGTCCTCTAATATCTAATTCGCTCTACCTCGGAATTGATATATATTTTTTATATTATGTTCCCAAGGGGAATTTGTAGTTGATAATAATTTCGTCCCCTCATGGGATCGAACCACTGTCCAGTGGATGAGAATGAAATCAGGACGGCCTAGTGACGTTATCAAGTCGGCCAACAGAGAGACTATAAGTTTCAATCGATTCTGGCCTTACAAATTCACCGTCGAACTCGGTGTTTTTCGTAATTAGAATCGATATGAAATCCCCTCTACCATGTCAGCCAATTTGAATGTTTGACCAACGTAGCCTTGTAATGAATAATTACCACATCACCGTGATTCATATAGATCATTCGAGCTACAAATGTCCTATAATATCTAATTCGATCTACCTCGGAATTGATATATTTTCATATGTGTACCGAAAGGGAATTTTTAGTTGATAATAATTCCGTCCCCTCATGAGATCGAACTACCGTCCAGTGGACGGGAACGAAATCAGGACGGCCTAGTGACGGTGGTTCGATCCCATGAGGGAACGAATTATTATCAACTAAAAATTCCCCATTCGGTACATATATGAAAATATATCAATTCCGAGGTAGAGCGAATTAGATATTAAAGGACATTTGTAGCTCGAATGATCTATATGAATCACTGTGATGTGATAATTATTCATATATATATATATATATATATATATTATATATATATAGATATATATATATATATATATATATATATATATATATATATATCTAATATATATATATATATATATATAGTATATATATATATATATATATATATATTATATAATGATATATATATATATATATGTGTGTGTGTGTGTGTGTGTGTGTATGAAGACTTTCCGGCAAATAGTTGGGGACTTCTGATATTGATATGATATTAATTTTGGACTCCCGAATATTGGATACTGAATTGGACGAGGTTAATAATTTTAACACGAATGTTTTACGCTTCGGGTTCTCTCTCTCTCTCTCTCTCTCTCTCTCTCTCTCTCTTTCTGTCGCCGCCTGGTTCCTAAACAATTCTGTGAATCCCGATTGACAAAAGAAGACAAGTCACGGAAAGTCAATGGTGCATCTCAGTTGGTGTCTTCCTTCTTAAAAGGAGTATATATAGAAAACATACCTCGCTCATTGAAGACCAAGTCTATAATTGACTTGTTTTAGTAATGGCATTTTTTCAAATATTTTTCTTCTTCTTTATATTAACTAGAGATCTATGAATCGAGAATGTGCTCTCTTGAGAATGTTTTAACTGGAATATCAAACGAGCTCTTGTTTGGTGCAATAGTAAGTTTTATAATCTGTTTTTTGTTCAAAAAGTTTCTTGAGGCAGTTAACCTTGGCAAAGAAATAAGAAGCGTAGATATCTGTAGAATCTCACAAAAATACTTGCCCTTGCAAGGCCAACTCACGTGGACCATAGTCATGCAAAAATAATTAAATAAATAAATAAATAAAGCGGGGCTTGTCGAAAAGTTTATTATTTTGCGTGGAAGCTAATGAGAGTAACCCACAGGGGCCCCAAAACCTGATATCAGTCGCCCCGTCTATCCACCTGACTTTTTCCACCCTCAGTGCAAAGTGCAACTCGTACAGATTACGCTACTACCTTACCACAGTTTTTCTGATGCTGCATCCCCTGGGTCATCTGGTAGCATCCGTAGGGACCGTATGTGGCATTCCATTTTGATAAGTTATAGTTTTTATAATGGCTATTCATAAATATAATGTGCAATAACGATTTTACGTACACTATAGCCTAGTGATTGCAAGACACTCCTCAGCTGATATACTTTCCTATTTTCTTTGTACACTCTCTTAACTCACTCAGTAAGTAATCAAAAGTGTCCTTTCTTATTCTAGAATGATGACAAAATTTATCATTATGCATTCGCAATGACTCATAAAGCAGAGAAAAATGGCTGTCAATAACGTGTTCTCTATATAGCTGGGTGAACCCAATCCTTGCCACGGCTTTGCTTTTTTCGTGGAAATAGAAACCAAACCAGTATTTTTCTTCAATACCTATTCTTGGTATTAGCTTGCCATGTTACGTCCTTGCAAAACCATTAAAGCTTCTAAGGAAACGCTTATAAAGCAGCGTACGTGAAGCGTGTTCAAGCCATATAATGGCTCGGAAATTACGACAAGGTGTGGTGCCACCAACAGATCAATTCTCGAAGGCTGTTGAAGTCAACTTTTCTTAGCTCAGCTGTTGACTTCTAAGTGCAAACCTTTTAATTAGCTCAAAGGCTTTCATTTCCACTAACGGTGAAAACATTGCTTGGATTTCAATGATGGTTTTTTGGCTAATAAAGTCAATAATAAAAGGAGAGTTTATACAAGTAATACGTAGTTTGGCAGACATCCACCAGGGCAGCGCTGATTCCAGTTTTGAAATTAGAACATCATTCACCTCGTTCCACGAAGTATAAAGTAAAAAAGATTGCGTTCGTTTTTACATAATATGCTCAGACTCAGTAGGCCTAGGCCTATGGTTAGTGTAGTCTGTTCATTGTATTTGTCCAATCAAGGTGAGGATGTGTAATGCTCGTGTGTGTCTTGTGATTGGCAGACAGTCAACATTTCCGATATCATTGGGGTAGATCTATATTACTATTCCGCGGCGGCCTAGACTATGGCAGTTGCGGTTTTCTATACCGTTTTTACCTCCTGAACAAGAATTTTAAGTAATATTTATTCGGACAACTGTAATTAACCCCGGGGGCCAGCACTAAAACACGGCAAAATACACTGGACGCCCCAATCCCTTGTGGATGTCCTATCCGTGGTTACGTTCCTTGCAGTCCGTGCGGAACTATTCTTTAGAATTACCATCATTGGCTCTAGTGATATATATTAAGCAATATATCTAATAATAGTATTTGAATGTTAACATTTGCATAGAACCTTCGATAAGTTTTCAATAATTAGGATTGATGACATTGGTAGAGCCTAGGCTATTCATAGACCATAGAGGGTATATACCTAGAGTTGCGATCTCTATACCAATACTATGTAGTTCGGGGGTCTTCCACCAGGGCAGCGTTGCAAAGCCTTGCAGCCATTTTTAAAGGTCTGCTAACCCACAAATTGAACAGGGATTAGCACAATTGTGAATTTTTCTTAATGTTAATGTTTAATGAGTAAGTGTTTAGCAAATGATAGATCTAAGCCCTTATACTGTGGCAATACCTCCTGAACAAGAATTTAAAAAACAATTTATTTGGCCGGCTGTAATTAACCTGTAATTTACCTTTGAACTCTATCCTACGGTAAGGGGGACCAATGGGAATGCGGGTTTCTTAGTGGGGTAAAACACTTGGGGGAATTATGCCGTTCAACTCTATCCTACGGTAAGGGGGACCGATGGGAATGCTGGGTTTTGGGTGGGGTAAAACACTTGGGGGAAGGTTTTGCCATGTTATTGTGTTATTTCCTCTTATTTATGACATTTGAAACACGAAATACAAGCTGAAATAAAGCGATAAATAAACCAATAATGGAGCCGTTACATAGCCGAAATCCACTTATTACTACTGCTATTACGACGCCGAATCCTACTACGCATGCGCCAATCCTACTGCGCATGTGCCATGTATAAGGGGGGAGCTTTTAGTTCAGACACAAACTTCTTTAAGGAGATAAATGATGGGATTTATTGGAGGGGCACATGTATTTAACCAATCATGGTGCATTATTAACCCTACATTGCGATAGGAGGTTTTGTGGGGGATTCATGCATTGTTACATAGATTCCTTTTCCTCACTTGTTTGGTAATCATGATAAATATTATTTATCATAGTATTGTTTAATATGTGCACCAACTTGTTTCACTTCATAATGTTGCCTTGTATATCTTACAATATTACGTTACAATTGAGGGCAGGTCCCTGAAAAGTCCTTTCTACTAGGTTAGGTTAGGTTACTATCCCATCCTATATCTTACACTAATAAGATTGCCTTCCTTTAAGGGGTAGTCCCCCCTGCCCCCCCCCCCCCCCCCCCCCCCCCCCCCCCCCCCCCCCCCCCCCCCCGGCCAGGTAACACGTTCTACTAGGTTTAGGTTAGGTTAGGTTACTATCCTAACTTATATGTTTCACTTCTAAGATTGCCTTCCAGAAGGGGGGTTACAGGGGGCTCCACCCCCTTGGTCAGGTAACATGTTCTACTAGGTTAGGTTACGATCCTAACCTATACGTTACACGTCAAAGATTGCCTTCCTTTAAGGGGGTTATGGAGGGGCGGAGCCTCCCCCCCGCCCCTGGTCAGGTAACACATTCTACTAGGTTAGGTTAGGTTGGTTAGGTTACGATCCTAACCTATATGTTACACTTCTAATATTGCCTTCCTTCAAGGGGAGTTAGGCAGGGGGGGGGCGAGCCCCACCAGTCAGGTAACAAGTTCCACTATGTTAGGTTAGGTTAGGTTGGTTAGGTTACTATCCTAACCTATACGTTACAATACTAAGAT
>NC_087202.1:141673446-141685946 GCF_015104395.2 Macrobrachium nipponense | reverse complement strand
ATCAATTTACCAGACTTCCCCATCTCCCTTCAAAAGACGAGCTTCTCACACCTGAACTCCATTTTTGGTGGCAGAAGCATTATGAATCCTGAGAGCCATTAAAAACGTGAACAACCAAATAAATTGTAACAAATGTATCCTGGTGGTTTTGCACACGTACGGCTTCACGTCTGCCCTTTCAAATGATTTATGCATATTTGATTCATCAGAAGAAGTTCACATAAGGTAGAGTTTGTCATAAGATCATATATGAAGCAACTCAACTTGAACTAATGTTATGAATCATTAATAAAATTCATTCATTGGCGCAAATTGAAATAAGTTTGTTGTTATTGTTCTCTAATATTAGCTCAAATTCAAGGGTATTTTTACCTAGACTGTTGAAGCTACGGTGAAAATAATTTCCAATCTTTGATCAGATTATTCATAACATCTTCTCATCATCCTATTCATAAGTTGTACTGAAATACGTATTGTTGATCACATACTGTTGAATATGTAAACTTATAGAGAACATTTATCTGTTCTCTGGAGATATCACATTTCGATTAAATCGTTATTTTCTTTATTTCTCCTTCCTTTCCTCTTTATTTTATAAAGTACTATTCATCCGTTCATTTCGATGCAGCTGCACAAAGGAAGGTTATGGATCCCTGGCGGTTATAACACTATAAGTATTGCTTTTGCTGTTACTGAAAAGCTCCACTGAGTACTACTACTGTTCCTGTAATAAACTATAAAAAGAAGTTTTCTGACGCCTCAAGGTTTTACGAGAAGAATCCCTTCTGTGATTCCTCAGCTAAAATAGTTAACCTCTGAGTGGATTAGACTGCCCTAAGTCACATTTATCGATACAACTGTAAGTTATATCCATAATGTGAGAGAGACTATGAATTGGATAATGAATTCTACAGGTTCTGGAAAAGAGGAGGCCAGAAAGGAGCACTGAATCATCTTGAAACATACTACAGTATTATCCTGAATTACATGAATTAGAAATATTTTATTGATTGCTGTATTTCCAATATATTGAGCCGGGCTTCATTGATAAATGCAAAAATAACAATAATAATAATTTTTTTTGGGAGTACAAGTGAGTCCTTCGCTATATACCATGGTCGCGGGCGCTCACGGATGCTCCTGCAGGACCCGGACGGTGCTCGGCTTTTCATTGGCTGGCGGCCAGGCGTCGGAAACTCTCGAGGCGCGTTGACCTTCTCAGGTGTGTTGCGTCACCTGGAGACGGGTTTTCATTGGCTGCGGACCGTGGTGACGTCACTCCTGGTATTTCTTCCAACCTCTTCAATATTGGTCCCGTCCTGGGCGCTGATATGATCGTCTGGAGGGTGGGGGGCTGTGCCTTCCTTACACAGGTGGGCAGCAGGAAGGGTTCCTGTGTCGTATTTAGGAAGGGTTCTTGCTGAAGGATGAATAACGCCTCAAGGAGGCGAATGGCGTCGCTGATCGGGGCTCTTCCAATTATCTCAGTGTTTTTTACGATGTCCTCTCGCACGACGTGCTGTTGGTGGGCGGTGAGGGAGTGGTGTTTGATGGCACCATTCTGGGCGTGACAGGAGATCCGCTTAGATGGTCGTAACGTTGTCATACCGTATAAAAACTCCAGGACATCCTTGGATAGGGCATGTGTACCGAGATAAACGACGTTATTCTGCTTCAGGGGGTCTCCTGCAGGCGGGGTGTGGTTATTCCTCATAACCAGGTCTCTTGTTCTCCTGTTCTTATAAGAGAGAGCCTCATCCCTTCCTCCAAGGGGGTGCCGTTCTCTTCCACAATCTTCTTGATGCATCTCTCCTCTTCTTTGTATCCATGGTGGATGAAGGACTTGTAGAAAATACGTATATAGTTAATTATAATGCTTCTTCTACAATGGACGATTTTAACCATTTTCTTATTATATGCATCAACAGCGTCTTACTATGTCTTCCAGAGGCCATGACATGGCGTCCTTCGTAAACAACTCTTAAAACGACTGATGGATTTCCGTGCCACTAAACCACTTAGTGTTCCAAACTTCGTCCTAATTTTCCGAAGTACTGCCTTGCCATATGTGGTTCATTAGCATTTTTCTTCAGATAGGTTAAAGCTGCGCTTAGCCACCCAACCATCTGCAAAAGTGGTGACGTGTATGAGTGACTTCTGTATAGTGAATCCTCCATCATAATACCTTTTCAAATGGTTGTTTGACTTATGGTTAAATGTCATTTTACCTGTCCTGGCCAAATTAACATATCGCATGATATATTGAATTTTGAAAACTAATTGTTTCCATCTATAGGTGAGGGGCAGGGCTCTGCGTCATAGAGACGTCATAAAGCACCGCTTGTTCGAAACGGTCTAAGGAAAGGCAAGAAGTTGGTCTGTCTTTTTTCTAAGAGTAAACGGCTTCATTAAGCGCATCTGTTCAGTGCTTCGTTAGCATGGAAATCCAAAAATCGGTTTAAAAGTTGTTTACGAAACACACTATTTCATGGCTTCTGAAATGCATAGTAGTTTTCTGTCTTCATACAGGAGGCATTTTAGTCCTCTTAAAAGTGTTCTTTTACTAAGTTGGGTAATGTAAAATAACAATCTATTTTATAAACCACATTTTGACTTACTTGCCAATCTCAATTCACAGTTTCATTTGTAAATTCATAATTTAAATACAATTATTTTGAAATATTTGAATTATCCTAAGCCAGAGATACAGGGCAAAGAAAATGTGGTTGCAGGACTGCTTCCATCTCTATATGAATCATTGTGAACATCTTGTTCGCTCATTCTGGAAACTTATTTGTGTTTCTCCTCTCCAGAATGGCAAAGTTTTCGTTCTGTCTCCCTGATTTAGTTGAAGTCGTCTTGCGATAAATATCATTATTTGACAGTTTTTTAATTTCCAAAAAATTAGATGGGAAATTAACTACTATATTTGACATACTATAATATGTGACAATAGAACTTAATAATGAGGCATTTTAGCCAGACAATTCTAAGTGTATCAAGGTGACCATAGTAATCACCAAATTTTATTAGTTGTTAGTTATTATTAAAATGACTTGATTACTTTATCGCTGTCACATCGTAGGTCGTATTGAGTTGGTTATATGACCAAAATCAGGGAGATGGAACAAAACTTTCCTAAGCTGGAGGCGCGTAAATAAGTTTCCAGAATTAGCTAACAAGGTTGTTTACTGTTGTCCCGAAATAGATGCAATTAGTACTTTACCCACATTTTCCTCACCTTGTCTCTCTGGCTTAGGAAACAGTTAAAATGTTTTAAAGTATGAATTCACAAATGAAACTATGGTTAGAGATTGACAAGCAAGTAAAAATGTGATTTGTGAAATTGCTTGTTATTTTACAAAAGAAAACTTATGAAAGACAAAAAGTGTTTTGTATGATGAAGAGAGACACCTGAGGCGCCGTTAATGCATTAAGATGGTATGTGCTAAAACAGACATTCTGGAGATAACCGAGAGGCTCTGAAGCATTGCCCCTTTATCATGTCTCGTCAAAAAGGACTAGGCACAGACTGCCTCAGCCAGGTGCGTGAAGCTCCCAATTTAATGTCCGTCTTTTGAAACCCAAGTCACTAAATTTAGATGAAAATATCTCGACTTGTGCCGAGAGATTTACTGAAGAGGGCCGGAGGGTGGAACTTTCGTTTCCATTAAGGGATCAATGTTTTTCAAGAGCACCCGGGAGAACTTGGTGCTGTCCGCCCTCAGATCATAAAAACTACTGAGGCTAGAGGGCTGCAAATTGGTAGGTTGATCATCCACTCTCCAATCATCGAACATACGAAATTTCAACCCTCTAACCTAAGCAGTTTTTTATTTTGTTTAAAATTAAATTTAGCCATTATCGTGCGTGTGGTATCACTATAATGCCAACATGACAGGCCATCACTGGGCCGCGGGTGAAACTTTCTTGGGCCGTGGGTGAAACTTTCATGGGCAGCGGTTTTTGTTTCATGTAACGTAGCTGAGAGTTTCAAACAGCAATCAAACGCTGTATGGAAAGCTCAATTGCGCCGAAAGAAGTTAGGAGTATTTTTTACTTGTTTTTTTTTAGCCTTTGACGGATGTTCTGAATTGCCCGCCGATTGAAATTAACATCAGTGATTTAGTTATTTTTCGTTCGATATTCACACTATCTTTTTTCATCCTGTCAAACTTTCCATCCATCTGTCCGGAGGGGAAGGAAGTGGCTTCATTTCGGTCTAGATTGGAGATGTATCCGAATTCAACATGTGTTATATTTATCAGTGAACTGAAATAAATCGACGAACTTCTTGTTGACACGAGACGTTGACCTTTACCTGCATCCGAAAATAACCTGACCTCAAAACTGGGAATGTTTCAGGATGTCAGTTTATAAACGTCAGGTTCGGTCGATACGTTAGTGAATATTATAGACATAAATAATAATAATAATATATATATAATATATATATATATATATATATATATATATATATATACTATATATATATATATATACATACGTGAGTGTGTTATTTATGCATAATTGTTTTTTGTGTTTATACACCAAAACACAATACATACATGCATTTGCGTATAGATAAAAGTATATGTATTTATTTGATTAACTTCCTAATGATTAATAAAAAAAGAAGCTCTTTCTTCATTGGTAGGTTTATGGAGAAAAAATTATTATTTTTCTTCAAGCATTTATAGACCCGTCAAATTCGCCATCTTGACACATATTCTGATTGTTATTTGCGATTGTTATCCGTGCAGATAAAACCCACTGCTATGTTCACACCACAAATAAAAGCCAAAATTCGCAAGAAAAAAAAACAAAAAAAAAAACAAGGGTATCCAGACTCTTGCTGAAATCCTATCGTATGTGAGTGAGCTCAGTCAATGGTGAATGTGAGAATCTAATCAGAAGCGTCGTCACTGGGACAGAACAAGAAACTCAATTTCTCTTGCAGACTGCCGATTCCGGAACGGAAAATCAATGTATAGTTGTTTTTTCCTTTTTGACTTTCAATTTATTAATGATGTTCGAAAACATCTTTTTAAGGAAGAAATAGATTTTTTTACAATAAAATTTGTCTGTTTTTTATAAGTATCAAGAATGCATGGACTAGAGCCCAGACTTAAAGATTTAATTGAGCAAATAGTAATTTTGTGAAAGACTCTGCTTCGTGTTACACTAGGAAATGGATGGATACAAAAACAATTCATAAAGGATACGAAGTCTTAATATTATTTTCTGGACAGTTTTATTATTATGTTTACTTTTTTTAAAGCTGTTCTGTACTCGTGCTTTTGATTGCAAGAAAGTATAAAATATTTCGAAACATAACTGATTCTAAATATAGCACTAATGAAATATAAAAAAAACAAAAGCCAACAAAAATTCACTAGAGAAAAACAATATCGCCAAGTAAACAGTCAGTTATCGGAAGGATGAGACGCATTAGGTTGAAACAAAAGGCTCATCAGCAGCACGTCAGAACTTTCAGTTCTTTGAATACTTGCACCCTACAACCGACTGCTCCTCTCACCTTTATAGGAAATTCTTCACAATCGATAGCTTTTGTTTCTTCAAATAATGTAGCGTCTGCCTGTTGACAACAGATCCTTTAAACTTTAAACCTAGTTTCGATAATGGAATATGCATCCGATGCTCATTTTGTTATCCAGATAATAATAGTCATTACTGATGTTATCAAACATGCGATGAATAGGGATTTGTATATGGATATAAACGTCACCAAATCACTATCAATAAATTTGCATAGTTTCTCTGAAAACTAATAAGGTAATAATTTTGTTTAAAACAACTTTAACATTACAATGAGTTGGGTCAATTCGCGTAATGACTCAGTTCTGACTAAAGCGGAAACACGGCTAGGAATTATATACCTAAATTATAATTTTTTTTTTTTTTAACTTTTGTAATTTCCCTTTTTTGAATTCATTATTTTATGAGATACAAAGATCTTATTAATTAAACGAATAAATTATTTATTGGCATCTCTGTCTATTTATGAATGTGATTCAAACGAAAAGTCCAGGAATCATCTTCTTCTGTAAATATGTTTTATTAACAATGATGTTCTCAACCCCTTAGGAGGGTAGTTCCGTAAATTGCAGTTCACGCGGTGCACTGTAGGCGTTACTGAACGTTCTTTTGGCGTCCCATTTGGCCCCTAGCTGCAACATCTTTCATTAGTTTTACTGTACCTCCGTTCATATCCTTCTTCCATCTGACTTTCCACCTTCATCTAAAAATTAATTGTTTCATAGAAGGAACTGCTTGGAGGTTTTCCTTCAGTCACACCTTGAAAGCCTTTTTACTCTTTATTTCCTTTTCAGTGCTGAATGACCTCATAGGTCCCAGTGCTTGGTCTTTTGGCCAAAATCTTACATTCCAATGAAGTTCTCAATGAAAAGGTCAAAGGTGGATGTGAGCGCTAGAGGTGAAATGACAAGTGTGAACCGGGAACAGGACACTGGGGCGACGTGACAAAGAAAGAGTTTCAACCTTTGTTTATTCTAAATGCAGTCAGCGCAATGACCTCACAATCTCCGGAAGACGTTTCACAAGCAATCAGCCGCCCACCTTCGCAGTCCAAAGTAAAACATCAAGTGGAACGGATCCTTGAAGTGTTGACATCTCGTTTTCTTTGGAACATTTATTTGATGGCATCATTTTAGTGACTTCCGTGGCTAGGGCTTCTCCCACTTTCCCCTTGTGGGCAAGACATCCTTTTTTGAAGGCCTCCAATTCTGGGATACAGGCAAATATGTTCTTTCAACCGTGTTCGGTGGATAAAGGAAGCGTCAACATTTAGCTGTTCCAGTCTTCTTTCTTTGTATAAATCATAAACTTCTACCATCGTAAAATAGCAGCACCATCTGCTGTCAATTGTTTGTCTCTTATGTACATCTCAAGCTCAGCAAAACATGAGCATATGCCTGTTGTCAGAACTGCACATAATCCTTTCCAATTTCCTGTGAATTTAGCCAGGCTCTTTCCTTATTTGCACACGCCTGTCAGACAAGATGGGTGATACATATGGTCCTGGGAAACAATATCTCCAGCACTAACCTGGGCCAGAAGTTTCTCATCTCGTAGGTTCATGGCGCATCATTGCAGCTTTTCGTGTAAAGCCAATGTTATGGCCAATCGTAAATTTTTTATTGTTGCTGGTTTGTCACAAATGAAGCAGATTCCTTCTTTCTCAGTTTTAGATTCTTCTGAATCATCTTCACCTGCCTTCTGGCTACTACGTATGAATTTTGCTGATAGAGCACCATCATCTTCTTTTGTCTAACACGATAAATTCCTTTTCCTTTCTAGATTTGTGGGTTTGATCTTCAGCATCCATGATTCATGACACGTAGCTTTGTTGTTTTCAAATGTCTGCAGAATTCCATCACCTTCATTTACATAGCCAGACTTCAGTTTCTGGAGGCAAGTAGAAGACTTCCTGCTCTTTTGTGTTACGAACAAACAAGGCAATGTGGAAGAGATTCTAGAATAGTTGTCTGTAGGAGAGAACATCGCAAAAAAAAAAAAAAAAAAAAAAAAAAAAGAAAAAAAAAAAAAAAAAAGCAGTAGAATAAACGCATCCTTTTCATTCCTCAGTGGAAGAGACTGCATTCGTAGTTGGGAATTTTAAATATAAATGTTTAAGGATAGCATTTTTTATTTCCAGGAAAGTGATACAAAACCGTCCTTTTGTTAGACTGTGTGAACGTGGCTTTTATTCCCCCTTCATGCAATGCTTTCCTCCTTCAGGGATCGTGGGAAATGAAGTCTTAGCGCTTCCCACCACTTTTTTTTTTCTTTTTTTCTATCTACTCTTCACTCTAAAGAATTTCAAGCTGTGAATAATAAGTCTGTTTTTTGGGGAGATAGAGAGAGAGAGAGAGAGAGAGAGAGAGAGAGAGAGAGAGTAGAGAGAGAGAGAAGTTACTTAGTGGGTACAAATATCTATGAAATAAAATAAATTTATACACAATCATAACTGTGGCTCTGTTTTTTTTCATTTCAAGACTCATTCTGCTAGAGTAATTTTAAGGTCTTTATTGAAATCCTGTACACGTAAAACAAAATGTACGTAAAAAATCTGCATTTATCGTGAAATGAATGTTATTAAGGAACGACTGGTCAATGCTTGTTCAGCTTCAGTTTACCACGGGAAATAAATGACCGGGTTTCGAAAAATTCTTTCTGAATACTCCGTCCACATTCATTGTAGCGTTTGATATTCTGAAGGTATCTTATTCCGGTCCTGGTTTAAATTGCGGAATCTTTGAGCAAAAAGCTAACATGTCTGCTAAGCAGTTCCTCAAATAAACGCAGAAATAAGTAAGCTTTCTGGTTACGTAGTCCATCAATTGGAAAACGCTACACAGTGGTAAATGTTTTGAATAGGTTCTAGTCTCTCTCTCTCTCTCTCTCTCTCTCTCTCTTCTCTCTTGCTATGTAAGGGAAGAGCTTCCCCACCCGTATCTCTCTCTCTCTCTCTCCTCTCTCTCTCTTGCTATGGAAGGGAAGAAGCTTCCCACCCGTCTCTCTCTCTCTCACTTTCTCTCTCTCTATACATATAGCTATGAATTTGAGGGCTCTCTCCCAATGAATTGAGTTTTAGAGAAATACTTGAAATTTATAGAAATACTCTCTCTCTCTCTCTCTCTCTCTTAATAGCTGTCCTTTTAGATGACGCAACGATGCACACAGTTTGATGCATATGAGAGTTCACGACCGCTGCTGCTTTTAAACTCAGCCCATTGTGGGGGAAGGGGGAGCAGCGGAGAGCTTTCCAGTTCCAGAGGCCACCTCCACTGCATTTAGGAATGGCTTCCTTTCGTGGATTGAACTTGGCGAAATTCTCCTTGTTTTCGACAGAGAAGGTATCGAATCTGGGACGTCTTGCCATATGTCCCATCAGTTTTATCTTAACAAAAATGAAATACAGATTAAGGCTGAACTGTAAGGGCAGCTTACTTGAGTGAAGGAATTTGGTATGTAAGCAGTTTAACCGAGAGACCGCTCGTCTTGTCGTCAAGCATGTACATTCGTTTGTACGAATGTTACAGGTCTAATAGACCAGGGCACATGCAAAAGTCACATTCCTTTTGGTGAGAACAAAGAGGTCAGGTGGTACACGCCAAATTGTCGGGAGAGAAAACCCCCATCATAAAGGTATGACACATATTTTTGTAAGACTTAGAAAACCGTTACCTTTGAAAAGAGAGAGAAGTGTGAAATACATTCTTTACATAGTTACCTTGATAAGAGAGTGATGTGTGAAGTGTATCTTTTATCCATTGTTATCTTTATTACAGATGGGTTCTATTCCATGGCTAATTTTGAGATGGGATTCTCTAACCTGACTAATATAATGAACTTATTGACATTCTGGGTCTGGGAGTTAATTCTTAGTCAGGAGGGTATAGTGATAACTTACTAGTTTTCTTTATGGGCAGATTTGGGTTGTTGTCACTATGACTTGTTAATCATTTTGTTTTTTTCTATTCTATATTCATCTGCTTTTGGGTAATGAATAGTATATTTTTATACTTATGTGATCTTAATAGCCTAACAACATGGTTGCAGACAGAGGGCACCATTGACAACAGGTTAGGTTTCCAATTTGTATAGTTTTAATAAAAGGGAGGGTAAGAGTGGTGGCAGGCGGTTTAAGAGGCTTTTTATATATTTTATAAGCTGTAGGTACGCTAACGAAGAGACTGGTGACTAGTTAGACATGGATTTTTTTTTTTTTTGGTAGGAAAAAGGGTTATAATCATGTCACAGGCAACTCAGGGCTCTTTTTGCTGATTCAATGAGTTGGGCAGTGAGAAGCTGTTCGTCTCTCTGGCTAAGTCAGTGTCAGCCATCTTGGGATTCTTGAATACCAGTGTTTTAAAACGTGAAGGGGAAAAGTTTAATTTTCGACGTATTAAAGTGCTTCACAAGTGTGGTAAACAGGTCACACATATTTGCGGTGCGTATACGAATTCGGTTTCCAGTCATATGAAGATGTGAGTGTATTTTCAAGGTTTCTTTCTTATTTTGTCCCTTTTATCTTTTATATTTTTTTTTTACTTTTTTGTTGTTTATGTTCCTTTTGTTTGTTTGTGGCGAATTTACTCGAGCAGATTTTTTTGTTGCAAGTCACGCCCTGAGAGAGAGAGAGAGAGAGAGAGAGAGAGAGAGAGAGAGAGAGTTGGTGTGCGTGAGCTTCAAAGCTTAGTGTCGCTAGGGTGTATCACTTAGTAAGAGTTTTGCGTTTTTTTTCTTTTTCTATCCCTTTCCTATTTTTTTTTGCTTTTGTTGCTTTCGTGGGATGATATACTGGGGCGTGGGGCACGTTTGCCTTTTGTTATCCATTATTGGGGGAAAATTTTTATTAATTTTTCTGGATTGGGTTTTTGTGTATATAAATACATTGATGTTATTGAGATCAGGGAATCTTATAGAACAAAAGAGCTATCGGAAACAGAGAAAGATGGCGGATACTAATAGTACCACAACGCTACTACATCACGAAACGAATGATACAGTTAGGAGATACCAGAAGAATACATATATATTGGATTTCCAAGATTGGAGTTGTTTTTTTTTTTTTTTTTTTTTTTTTTTTTTTTTTTGATAGTGGTTCAGTGGCTATCGTAGAGGGGAAACCTGAGTTTTTGGAGGCAGAGATGCAATCAAGGAAACGAATATTTAGAGAACATTTAGCTAATGCAGATTGTAGTGAACACGTTGAAGCGATAAGCAGGCTTTTGGCAGAATTTGGGGATAAGGTAGCCTTACAAGGTGATAAATTGGGGTTGAATAATGTGTTAGAGCATAAGGTAAATTTGGAAAGTGGCACAAAACCTATTTATATTCCTGCATATTGCATACCTTTCAAAATCAGAGAACAGGTATAGAAAGAAAGGAGGTTAATAGATGGGAAGAAGAAGGAACTCATTAGACCTAGCGTGTCTCCTTACAACTTTCCTTTGTTAGTGGTGCCTAAGAAAGACGGTTCTGTCCATGTATGCATCGATTTTAGACATTTAAATGAAAAGACGATCCCTGACCACTATCCAGTCGCGTGCATACCAGGGTTTCTTACAGGTCCCTCTTAGTGAGAGTAGCAAGGAATATACTGCTTTTTTAGTGCCCAAGGGACACTATGAATTTACGTGAATGCCTTTCGGTTTGTCGGGCAGTCCGATGACCTTTACCAGGTTGGTAAACACAGTTTTTGCACGGGTTATTGGGTTCGGGCCAAAAATGTTTTGTGTATATGGATGACATCCTGGTCGCAACGGACACGATAGCGCAACACTTGGAAGTGCTTACAGAAGTACTTAGGAGGCTTAGATTAGAGGGTTTAAAATTAAGCCAGCCAAGTGCTCGTTCTTGAAAAAGCAGATCACATATCTAGCCCACGTCATATCTGAGGAAGGGGTTAGTAATGATGATAAGTCAAAGCAATAGCGAATTTTCGCACCCCCAGATCAAAGAAAGAGATTAAGTCATTCCTGGGTATTGCCGGTGTCTTCAGGAGGTTTGTGAAAGGGTTTTCTAATATAGCAGCTCCCCTTACTGATGTATTGCGGGAAGACTTTCAATTTCAATGGAAGGAACCCCAGGCGGAGAGTTTTCAAAAGCTCAAGGACGCGCTAATGAATCCCCCTGTTTTGAAATTTCCAGATTTTAGCGAACCTTTCACATTATTGACTGAGCAGCCGGAATGTATAGGAGCTTGCCTTATGCAAAAGTTCAATGGGAAATTTCATGCTATAGCTTTTTATAGCAGGAAGTTCAGGAAAAGGGCAGCAACGAGAAGTCTGTGGCCACACCATAGATAAAGAAGCCTTTGCAATAGTGTCGAGCTTGGTTCATTTTAAAATGTTATTGATGGGGAATAACGTAGAAGTTACTAGGTCTTTTTAATAAACCCGATTTGTCGCCTAAAAGAGCTCGATGGTTTTTACCTATCAGAGATTTTGATGCAAAGCTCAAATATATAGAGGGCAAATTTAATGTTGTTGCTGATGCTCTCAGCAGGAGTTTTCACGACACGGAAGGTCTCCAAGTCGCGCAAGTCACTAGCGAGTCATACAATGGGATATACCTCTCATAGAGCAAAAGGCAAGATGAAGACGAGATTTTAGCAGATGCAAACGCGTTTCTAAGAGGGGAATTAGTTAGGAAACGTTATAAGTTGCCTTTTGCGGGTTTGGAGTTAGAAGGTAATCTATTGGTTAGGAAAATTAAATATAAGTTGAGAACCAGTGAAAGTAAAGGAGATACGACACAGATCGTAATTCCGAAGGTCCTAATTCCAGTGGTTTTGGATATAGTTCGGTAGTCCACACATGGGAATAGAAAAAACGTATGATGAGGTTCGTGCTAAATACATTTGGAAAAACATAGGAGAAAAATGTGGAAAATTTCGTAAGGAACTGTACGGTGTGCAACGCATGCAAGCCGGCAAGGACAACTTCATG
>NC_087202.1:141608446-141663446 GCF_015104395.2 Macrobrachium nipponense | reverse complement strand
TGAATTGGCGCCGTCGGAGGACACAGTCTAAGGTTTCCACCGATTTCCAGGCGGTGCCCTGCTGGAGGACGGCCTCCGGTGGGTTTTCGGATCTGAAGATGCTTCTGAAATGTTGGTGTATTTGTTTTAGTCATAGTACTACTAGTAGTAGCAGTATAAGAAGTGTTGGTAGTAGAGTAGGAGTAGAACTAGCATTAAGATAGTAGAAGTAGTACTAAAAGTAGAAGCAGTGCCTATTAGTAGTTGTGGAAGTAGTAGTAGAAACAATAGTATTAGTAGTGAGTAGTTTATATTGCACTTATATAACAAGACAATGGCTGTGAACTTGAACAATCTCAGAATCATTTTAGCGACCTATTTAGGTTTTAAGATGTTTCCCATCAAGTGGCTGAAATGGTTTCGACTTATGTGTATTACTCAATTACATACCGTATCCTGTGATGATACGGAAACGCATAATGTAATTATGTCTTTGGAATCGGTTGAACTGTTATTAACGTTAACGAGCTTTGCATTATGCGTAGAAGAATAGATTTGACGCTCAAATTAATTTATTCCATGAGTTTGTGCTCCTTATTTCACAGTTCAATATTGAACTCAGAAGAAGAAATCAACGGAAATTGTTGTTGTCTTGTAGTTAGTCATCACTTTTCATTCATTTCATTTCCTTGAGCATCTTCAACTTCAAACTAATTAATCTCTGTAAAAATATTTGACTGTTCAAAACTCTGAGAAGTATAATGGGAAAATGGGAAATTAATAATGTGAAGAGAGAGAGAGAGAGAGAGAGAGAGAGAGATAGAGAGAGAGAGAGTCTATAAAATTCTATGCCGTTGGAAGAAGTTCTCAAGTTCAGTGCTATAGAGTTACATAGAGAGTAGGAGAGAGCTCTTCCCTTCAAAGCGAGAGAGAGAGGGAGAGAGAGAGAGAGAAAAGAGAGAGAGAGAGTCTCCCTTTCACTTCCCATATGTAAGCTAAAGCATAAGAAAGAAAACCATTTTTTCTTATTTTGAAAAGTCAGATGAAAAGCTCTCTCTCTCTCTCTCTCTCTCTCTCTCTCTCTCTCTCTCTCTCTCTCAGCATTCAGAAAGGAGAGAGAGAGCTGATGACATTTCAGAATATTACTGCATCACTTGGCTGCTCAATCTCTGAGTAAAGAGCGCTTTCGCTTTCATAGTTCTTGTACCTCCCGCCCAATGCAAGGAGCACTGGTAATGAGGAGCTGTTGATATTCTAAAGACAAATGCCGCCTCCGATCATTTGCTTTTTCTCTGACTTCTTCCTGTACATTTCTGCCGTTTAATATTAAAGGTATACATCCTGATCCTGACCTCTACATACATGATCAGAGGATATCATGTAAGGGAGAGACACGCTTTTTGGGATTATTGTTCGACAAAAGAATGGCCTGGCTACCTCACCTAAAAGATCTGAAAGTTAGGTGTATGCAAGCTATGAATGTTTTACGAGTGCTTTCCCATACATCTTGGGGAGCGGATAGAAAGCACCTGATGATCCTCTACAAAGCCATAGTGGCATTGAAATTAACATATGGTAGTAAGTTATATTCTTCAGCCTCGAAATCAAAACTGAATATTTAGATTCGGTACATAATGCTGGAATAAGGATTGCGAGTGGTGCATTTAAATCGTCTCCAATCCCAAGCCTTTTGCTGTTGGATTCATGTCGTCAGATATCACTTATTCGATACTGGCATGGAATCCAGAGGATTCCTGACTCATTAACTTGCAAAGCAGTGTTTAGTTATAAATATTTTACCCTTTATGAACATAATCCATGTTATCCAAAATCTTTTGCATACAGATTTTTAGAAATTTTAGAAGATTATTTTATTCCCAAGGTCAAAGTCTGGCCATAAGTACTCTGTTGTGCCCCCTTAGAAGCTTCCTTTGTGGAGCACTGCAGGTTCTTCACTGGTAGCAGGGAAGAAGTGAGAGCTGAGATACTGCGCATCTCCGTTAAAGAACATTGGCGGACCATGCGGTTCAGTCATAGATGGATCCAAGCCTGACGGAGGCGTTGGCTATGGAGTTGTATTTCCCAATGTTAATAAAAGTGGAAGGCTGTCAGATCAATCTTCCATTTTTACAGCAGAGTGTTATGCAATCCTAACTGCCTTTAAAGAGATTGCCTATCATTCTGGAGAACACTTTGTTATATGTTATGATTCACTGAGTGTCTTGCAAGCCGTTGGTCATTATAATGCACTCCATCGTATCATTATTGAAATTGTGGAGTGGATTCAGTTGTTTAAGATTAGAGGTTTTAAAGTATCTTTCTGTTGGAGGAATCAAGATGGAATTATTCCCCAGAAGTGTATGAAACCACTCCCTGCAGTGGGTCATGCACTTCAATGCGCTGTATATGCAAACATGCTCTTGTAGTGTGTTTGAATTACTATCACAAAAATGTCTCTCAAACTAAGTGCTTGAACATATGGAATACTCATTCATATGAAATACTAACTTTCATAAATCTCTCATCATGTTTCCACGCTACATGATTCCATGATTTACATGTATTGATGGCTCAATGGGATATATTGCAATTCACATTATCATTTTACTTAATGGAGAGTTGTCAGGTGGGATTCGTTCTATAGCTATTGAATTGTTCGATACAGATGCTATATATATATGTATATCATATATATATATATATATATATATATATATATATATATATATACATATTTCTTATGAAATTTATTTTAATTACCAGGTAATCGAACCGTATAATATACAAAATCTTTTTGAAAATCATTTATATGTGTCAAAATGAGTCAGAATACACAAAACATTTCATTTCATACTTATGTGCTGGCCTGAATTAAAGATAATATACATCATCCCATTTCCCGCCGCCATCTTGGATTATCGCCCCTAGCGGCTATTTGCCCCAGTTTTGGAAAAAGCACCTGTAATTTTTTTAACCTTGACCAATATTTTTCAATATCTGAAGTCGAAATTAGGCGACCTTGAAATGATTAATTGCCAGGAGCAGGAGTAGATATTATTATTATATTATGCCTATGGACGAAGCTTATATGGTATGACAGCGTTGGTGATGACCCATGAGGAAAGGACGATAATAATTAGTTCTGCCTCTAGAGAGTAAAACAGGGCTGTAAATTTACCGTGGAAAGAAAGCCACATATTAGTTGTGAAGGAAAACTGGTCATTAGCAGCAGGGCAAAGATCAGCAATATGAAAGGGTTAATTTATTTAGGTTATAAAATAAAACCTTTGATGCCATTTTCATCCATCCTGAACACAGCAAAACTGATTAGATTCTCGCGCCTAGTAACAAAAGAATTTTACTTTGTGAAAAAGGGGAAAGGTGCTGCTGGTCACAGACTTCTTCTCCGTCGCATATTTTAATAAGAAAATGTTACTAGAGCTTCAAGATGAAACAGACCTCTCCCCCCCATCCCCCCATCTCTCTTTCAAACTCTCACCAGTGGATGCACACACGACCTCGGTCCTTAGGTTGAATGAAGAAGAATATTTATCATTATTCCTTCCAAGACGAAAAGAAAATGCATGACTGTCTTTTCAAACTGAGGAAAGATGTCAGGGCATTTGCCCTGTTCATATGGACAAGTGTTTTCTGAAGTCATTTGTCCCTAGAATTGGCATCACTGATTATAGGAAGACAATTATGAAGTGGTAGTCGGCACCCCTCGCCTCCACCCCCTCCCCCAGATCATGCCGCTCAAAACAGACCATCAAAACTTTATAACCGGAGTTCTTATCTTGCTGGTGTGGCTTCTCCTGCCTTCTATCTCCTTTTCTCTCTCAGTATAGGAAGCTACAAATAAAGTGGTCGAAATATGTGTAAAACAAACACACACACACACACACACACACGCAAAAACTTAAGAATGTAAAAAGAATTTACAATTACGATGAAAAATGTCCAGTTAATCAATTAACACACAAATGGGAAAAACGAAAGAATTTTACACTTGAGGATATATCGCTCTACACCTAAAAATGGTCTTAATATTATTGAGAAGCAGTTGCTTTTCTTTTTGATTGTGGATTATCATTTTTTTTTATCACGGGCGATGAAGAAATGAGAAGTTTTAAAGTAGAATCTTTAAATATATTCTTAATCCTGTTAGGTTTTCGAGAGCCAGGAATAGATTACCTTCAGCTTATGGTGTTTTCAGAGGTGGGCAAAAGCAACTACGAAAGAATAAGAGCAACTTGAACTTCGTCTTCGCAAAGATTTTTCGTTTGACTCGACACTCAAATCAGAGGCGGCGACATCTTCGTCTTCCTCCGTCAGGTTCAGAATCTCATTTCTTTGTGGACAGTCGATGATGGAAGAGGCAGCAGAGTCGTCGATCTTAGCAAAGAAGATGAGAGAGTGAGAGAGCTTTGTGATAAAAGAGGGATTACAGTGATCCTTCTCTCTATCTCACTCTCTGTCTCATCGCAATAAAAGAATCTGAAGATGGATGAAGACTGATCGGTTTTCTTTTCGTCTGTTGGGAAATGAGATCGTAATTAAAGGCTGCTCTTCCTCCCAGACGAATGAGATCAGGGACCTCCTACATGACTCTTGTTTGAGGCTTACTCTCCGCCACAGCCAAAATAAAAGTCAAACGCAGCCAAATGAAAGCAAGTAGAGGCGATGAAATGGATGATTAATCTGGCGATTCACCCACTGGCAACTAATAATAATAATAATAATAATAATAATAATAATAATAATAATAATAATAATAATGATAATAATAATAATAATTGTGAAGATGGTCACTGTCGGTAAATGATTGGCCACATCTAATTATAAACACTTTTTTATTTTGTATCAATCCACAAGATTAAACGGAAAGAACCTACTTTATATTGGTGTTCCCTTTCACCACCATTAGCGTTAAGTAAAAACTTCAGAAACATGCAGTCATGATGACTTTGCAGATGATAGTATGAGAAGACTTCCAAAGTTAGGGGCGTGGGCTGACATAGAAGTTCGAACTACAGAATCAAATGAAATTAAATGCCACATATATTCACATTCTTCTCCAGTGTGCAAACAGATGTACGTAAAATGATATTGCAACAAGAAAAAACTATATCTACCAACTCTGGCAAAGTTATTATTTATTATTATTATTATTATTATTATTATTATTATTATTATTATTATTATTATTAATCGCAATGATTATGTCTGCCATTCTTAAACAGATCGGGAAAAAAAAATTCCAATTAGTTTGTCCAAAAGTCCAATATAAGCTGGTGTCTTGAGGTCTGGCTCTCTCTCCATTGATTCCCGTTCACAGCTAGAAATTCGAATACATTTTATTTTCGGTTCTACACCATTCATCTCCCCTCTCTATATTCCCCTACTATTCCAATCGCTGCTTTCCTAACCTACACGTGTAATTAAGTTTCAGTAACTGAGTGCCACGCGTTCCATTGCTATTACTTGTTCGACTTTTATTTTCACTCTTTCCGCTCCTCTTTTCTGTATAACATTCAGGCGGTCGTTCTGTAGGTCTGCCTCCTACGCTATGAATCCCACGTCAATAATCCACTGCCGTTTCCTGGTCTATTGTGAAAACCCTTTACTACCCGAGCTGAGACATCAAATAAATGAATTAACTCATGGGTTGGGCCCCTTAAATTCATCATAGCCACTGAATGCTAACGAATGCCTGTAATCAATTCAGTTTTCAGGAGGCAGGTCGTGAAAGCCACTCTTTACTTGACTTACATGTGAATATGATCATGACCTCAGGCGCTTTGGAGAGGCCTTAACCTGAAAGAGAGCTAATAGATTCCGTAGTTTCTATACTTATGCTCATTCAGACGCTGGGATGAACAGATTTGCTGTCACAATTACGTATTCCATTAAAAAAACCTAATCCGGAAAGATGGCAAATAACACAGCTGTTTTCTGTGCGAATGTATAGTAGGTAAGCAAACTGTGTTCCTATTGTGTATGTACAAGTGAGTATAAGAGATAACGCAATAAGGCAGTGCCTTTTTCATTAGTTATAATAATTATTATTATTATTTTTTTTTTTCTCTATCACAGTCCTCCAATTCGACTGGGTGGTATTTATAGTGTGGGGTTCCGGGTTGCATCCTGCTCCTTAGGAGTCCATCATCTCTTCTTACTATGTGTGCCGTTTCTAGGATCACACTCCTGGCAACTACTTCAGCCTCTAGTTTTTTCTAGATTCCTTTTCAGGGATCTTGGGATCGTGCCTAATGCTCCTATGATTATGGGTACGATTTCCACTGGCATATCCCATATCCTTCTTATTTCTATTTTCAAATCTTGATACTTATCCATTTTTTCCCTCTCTTTCTCTTCTACTCTGGTGTCCCATGGTATTGCGACATCAATGAGTGATACTTTCTTCTTGACTTTGTCAATCAACGTCACGTCTGGTCTGTTTGCACGTATCACCCTATCCGTTCTGATACCATAGTCCCAGAGGATCTTTGCCTGATCGTTTTTTCTTATCACTCCTTCAGGTTGGTGCTCGTACCACTTATTACTGCAAGGTAGCTGATGTTTCTTGCACAGGCTCCAGTGGAGGGCTTTTGGCCACTGAATCATGCCTCTTTTTGTACTGGTTCTGTGCAAGTGCCGGGCATTCACTTGCTATGTGGTTTATGGTTTAATTTTTCGTATTGCACTTCCTACATATGGGAGAGATGTTATTTCCGTCTATCGTACTTTGAACATATCTGGTTCTTAGGGCCTGATCTTGTGCCGCTGTTATCATTCCTTCAGTTTCCTTCTTTAGCTCTCCCCTCTGTAGCCATTGCCAATTGTCATCTCTGGCTAGTTCTTTAGTCTGTCTCATGTATTGTCCGTGCATTGGTTTGTTGTGCCAGTCCTCTGTTCTTTCTGTCATTCTTCTGTCTCTGTATATTTCTACTTTTATTAGTCCTTCTTCCCATGCACTCTTTAGCCACTCGTCTTCACTGGTTTTCATAATTGCCCCAGTGCTCTGTTTTCGATGTTGACGCAGTCCTCTATACTTAGTAGTCCTCTCTCTCCTTCCTTTCGTGTTATGTATAGTCTGTCCGTATTTGCTCTTGGGTGTAGTGCTTTGTTTATTGTCATATGTTTCCTGGTTTTCTGATCTATGGTGCGGAGTTCTGCCTTCGTCCATTCCACTATTCCTGCGCTGTATCTGATTACTGGCGCTGCCCATGTGTTTAATGGCTTTTTATCATATTTCCGGCGTTGAGTTTTGACTTGAGTATCGCCTTGAGTCTCTGCATATATTCTTTCCTGATCGTGTCCTTGATCTCTTGGTGTTTTATATCTCCTCCTTCCATTATTCCCAGGTATTTGTATTCCGTCTCATCTATGTGTTTGATGTTGCTCCCATCTGGTAGCTTTATCCCTTCAGTTCTCGTTACTTTGCCTTTTTGTATTATTATTATTATTATTATTATTATTATTATTATTATTATTATTACATTCACGCTATGAATTTCTGTATGCAGTTTTTTTTTTTTTAAGATGAAAAAGGGATTCCCAGTAATAGTACCTTATATTTTGGTCTGGCTTATATATGTAAAATTGCTCGTGTATGCTCGGGAAGCCAGGCACTGTCAAGCAGTGTGACGGAGGCAGTTCACTACGATTTCTTGTACCCTAAATCTGTTAAACAAGTATCTTTCGGTTTACTGTCTACGATTTAAGAGTAGTGCATTGACCCTGTTGGTAGGGGTGTAAGAATACTACCACTGCAGGTCCTACGTGTCTAAAAGGTGACTAAAAGGACAGCTGCTGCCTTGCCGTCTTAATTTTGAGCCAAAAGGCGATGCCCACCGCCAATAACTGAATTTCCATCACTTAAGTGGGCTGCTGTCAGGCGGTTCTGGTGCGTCTCTTTTCCCTTCCGCCATCTTCTTCTTCATTAGGTGAATGAGATGGAGATAAAAACAATGAATAGTATCTCCCCTGACTGACTCTCAATTAACCTACTTGAATGACCCGGCACTTTATCGTATTATCTTTCTGAATCTTCTTAAAACTTTTCTGCCTTAATTTAGTGGGACGATATGTGGGATGGAACAGAACTCCATTGGATGGCAGTCTTTACCCGAGTGTTTCCCAGTTGCATTGCATTAAAAGAGTTGAAATAGTTACTCATTACCAGGAACTATTAACTGACTTCTTTTAGAAACACCAAACAACACTCTTGTTTTTAGGCAAATATCCACTAAAATTGTCTAACACTGACATCATCTACGGGCATAGTTCCCACATATATTTCGCCAATGTAACTTCTGTCATTCATGACTTGATAAGGGTGGAAGTCTGTTCATCGAAACTCTAGTCCTTCAGCTTCAAAACCAGTGTTTTAATAGGCCTTTTATAATTTCTGATACCATGTCCTGTTTTAATAGAAGAATTAATTACACTGAAGCCCATTATGAACTTTCCTCGCTTATCTTGGATTCTCCGACACCAGCCCGAGGTGAAGCCGGCCTACCGTCGGTTTGAGAACGACATCATCAAGTTTTTCCGCCTGAAAAACCAAGTAGACTTCTTAGAAGAAAGTCTGACGGAACAAGTACTCCCGAAAATTTTCGGTTTCCATAAATGTACAACAACATCGGATCCCTTCCACCATCTCACAGGATGTTCCTCGAAGAAAGGATCAAGAATACGAAGGACGATATCGACAGGCACCGAAAAACTATCTTTTAGGCGCAGCACAACCTCAGTCTCATCACTTCAGAGCCCACATGTAAGTACTTATCCTCTATTTGTATCGACACATATGCTCGTAATAGTGCTATTCATTACAAAAGACTTATTCGTAAACTTAACTCATTAACTGGAAATAGTATTTGGAACCGTTTAAAACAGCAAAACAAAGTTATGAATCTATCCACGTGCCCTTCAACTAAAAACCAATCCATAGTCTTAAACTTAAGTTTGTTATATCCCCTTAACCCTGATAAAAAACATAAACTCGACTTCCTATTAACATTTGATTAATTCATTACTAACAAGAATTACAAGAAAGACGAAATATGTGTTAGGGGAATTCTTCTAAATATCCTAACCAGACACGACAACACACACCCCCTGCCTATAAGATATATGTTAGGTATAAACTCACTCCGCCAACTAGAAGTTATAATCACTAAATCAGATAAAGACAGTAAAATTGTGTTGATGGACAAGGGTTTCTACCAAGAAAAAGATCAGTGAACTTTAAATGATACAACTACCTATGAGAAGTTAACATAAAAAAAACCCGAGCCATAATGTCCCAATAGATTACTTCAGAAAATTCAGAAACATTGGTAAAAGTAAGAAAATGTGGAAATTTTGGAAGAGTTTAAAGCAATCAATCCCAATTTACCTTATTTCTATGGCCTCCCCAAAACTCATGAAGATAACATCCCCTGGAATAGAAAGATCTGAAAACTTTAACAATGGCAATCTACAGGAAAAGACGTACAAAGTTTCCAACTTTACCCAAATCTAGTGAGAATGTTCATGAAGCTCTTAACGTAATTTAGTTGGAAGCTATTAAGAAAGAAAAATTCTGTTTGATTAATAGTAAAGAACATGGAATTATAATATTGTATGCAATTCAAATCTCGTCGCATTGGGTACAAAGGTTAGTGAAATTTTTGAGGACTGAAACTTTCAAGTGCTGTCCAAAATATTTTGAGCATTGTACTCAATTCATGGATTTAATTTTGGACACTATGCACCTCTTGAGTTTGCTTTATTACCATCGAAATCCAAAGAAATTTACTTTACATTACTTAGTATGTTCTCCACATTGTGTACAGATAGAAATCTGTAATGATGTAGTTTTGTAGATACCAATTAGGCCAAAGCTGGTGGAGAAAAAACTCAGAAAATAGGCCTCAGTTCTGAATATAAAGACAAGTAATCGGAAGTAGGCTTCTGGCTAACTCAGCTTTTTGGTTTTCTATATAATTTGTATTTCCCTGTAACCGAAACATCGACTTCTCAGATATTTCTTGATGTTTTTCTATTGACATGGAAAAAAGTTGAATGAAACTCACATAAAATTCGTTGAATAAACAGAAAGTTAAATAGAATGAAACTACCTTAATAACCAATGAAATTCATTCAATTCTAAAGGTTAAGAGCTGTGAAGCAAAAGGACTAACCGACCTCTTTCGGAATGGGTTGTTCGACAACAGAAATTACTGGAATACCCTGAAAAATGCCTGCGCGCAATAGTATGGAAAGATGCCCGCAATAACGGTTTTAGAACTCAGTTATAAGGGCAATGAGCGCAAATGTTATGTACCGGTATGTATATATATATATATATATAGATATATATATATATATATATATATATATATATATATATATATATCTATCTATATATATAATATATATAGATATATATATATATATATATATATATATATATATATATATATATATATAGATATAGTATATATATATATATATATATATATATATATATATATATATATATTATATATATATATATATATATATATATATATATATATATATATATATATATATATATATATATATATATATATATATATATAAATGAGTTCTGGAGAGACACGTTAACTGAAAGGTTCATTCGACACACGGGGAGATAACTTCCCCTCCTCCCCAGCTGGGGTCCTCTTATCTGTAAACCAAAACGAATCCATCAACTTTAGAAGAAAAATTCTATTCAAAACTTCTTTTGTTGTAGGGATTATGTATTTCACGAAGGGTTTACCTCTCCGCCAGAAATCCGTGAGGTGATTTACTGAACTATGAATTAACAATTCATGCCTGAATAAAGATACCTTCTTCCCTGTTATTTTTTAGGAAACATATTGTTACGGGATGTTTTTTTTTTGTTCTTTAAAGAATGACTAGGTTTTTATTTAAGAAATTAAGACATTTATTTTTGTTTATTTCGATGTTACCTTGCTTTAGATGATTCAAGAAAAGCTCTTTCTCCATCTATGTGATCTTTGTCCCCGTTGTAAATCGGGTAATACAGAAGGCTAAATGACCCCAGTCGTTAAAATTCATTATATTATTCTTAAGCTCTCTTTGCTAGTGAATTCTAAATATATTGCTCATCTGCTAAAAAGGTCAGATAGTAAGATTTTACGGCAGTTATAATTGCTTTTTATTAAGAGTCGTGCAAATATGTTGCTGGAGCAAGTAATGTCAAACGAATATCTTCTGCGTTTGATTCTCTGAGCAGATAAGAGCTTTCAGAAGCTGTGTAACAGGTTCATTCAACTGTTTACTGTAATGACAGTATATTGGTATGAAAACTGACAACTCAAAAGCGGTTTCCACGTCATTACGTAAGAAAGGGATCTGCCAAGATGAAATTTCACTTGATGAAAGGTTCTGCAGGATCTGTCTTGTTTTTGAAAGAGAAACAGTCTAAGACATTGTACAATATGCACAAGAGAAAACCCAGTTTCCATCTTTACTGCTGACCTTCAAACTGAACATTCACATTCATTTTCGCATCACCCCCCCCCCCTCTCCCCCCCCGCCCCAACCGAAAAAAAGTTCAGTGACACTAAATCTAGGTGTGGGTTTGAGAATAAAAGATCAGTGGGCGGATGCTGGAAGCTGCTTAAATACCTGACACAGAGTTCTCTTTTGAACGAGAATTTAGGTCAGACGGACATCTGCTGCCATTCCTTTTTGTAAATGCCTCCAATGGTTGGAATATATATCTGGGGAATGTACCCTGTGAATAACGTATTCAGTAGTACATCATTAGTGAACAGAACATTCAAACGGTAGAATGAAAACTCCTTTACTATACAACAACTCGAGACCAACCGAAGGACTATACATAACGCATTACCTTTATCAATGTTTCCTTTTACCAGAGATTCATTTATTAAAATAATACCTAATTTTATTCTTGGTCTTTTTACCACAACTTCAAGAAAAAGAATGAAATTTTCAAAATGTTTCTTATTTTATGAAATCAGCGATAGTCTCATTTTATGCGGAATTCTCAACAGCCGCATTCCAGCTAATTCTATGCAAACTATTTCATCTTATTTTACGATTTTACAGAAACATTTATCGAGTCATGCAGCCAGTCAGTTATTCGTTAAATAAATTTGACATGGCACCAGTTGCAGTTCTCATTGTGTGATACGAAAAAACTATCAAAAGTGGAAGACAGAATCTAAAATAGGGAAGACCTTTACAGGAACTCCCAACCACTTTTACCCTCAGCCATTCTGTCTTCTTCTCCCATCATGTAAAATGCTGTCTGAACGATTAAACGCTCGGAAGATCAAAGCCTCCCTCTTTATCGCATTGATAAGTTTTCATAGATTGTTCTTGAAACGTTCGAGTGACTGAAGAACCACATCATTTTTATGTGCTTTCGATCTTTTCTTCTAAATTTACGAATGTTAGGCATTTTTGTCTACTATAATTATTCACTTAGGGGAGGCGTTATTTATTTCTGTTCTTTCCCTTCAACCTATGAAAGAGCTTTGGAAATAGTAAAGGGTCGAATTATTAGACAGAAAGAGAGATATGAAAAGACAGTTCTGTATTTTGCCCTTATTAGGAAACATGCAAACGTTAAATACAAGGAATAACTTCATAGTTGTTCCATCGTATTAAAGAATATATAGTATTATATATATATATATAATATAATATATATGTGATAATATATATATTATATATATATATATATATTAATATAATATATATTATATGTGTGTGTGTGTGTGTTATATACCATATATATTATATATCTAATTATAAATATATATATATAATATATATATATAATATAATATAGGATGTGTGGTGTGTGTGTATATACCATAATATATATATATATATATATATATTATATATATATATATATATATCTATAGTATATATATATGTATATTAATATATAATATTATGCTTATAATATATATATTATATAATATATAATATATATATATATATATATATATACAAATACATTTATATATTAACAATATATAAATATATTATATATATATATATATTATTATATATAAATATAAATATATATACAATAATTTTCTCTATATATATATAATATTATATAATATATATATGTATGAGTAATATACAATCTTTTAATAATCTTCAATTTTCAATCTCAACCGTAAACTGTGGGTAAAAATCGGCCCTATTCTGACTACTCTCACCACTTTGGGGTAAATTCTGAATCTGTTTTCCTTGTCAATTGACAGCCCCAAGACTTTGATATCAGGTGATGTCATTCAGAGATGCTAATCCGCACTAGGGCAGGACTCTGTTTACCTGTTTTTCATCTATACTCCCATTCTTCTGATATGCTTGTTTTCTATTGTAAATATAACTAATTAAGTGAAATCGAAGTATTTACCTAATAATTTCCCCTTCTGAAGAAAAACCCTCAGTCAAAATCTTAGTATACGATTTACCTGGATCCATTATTGAAGTCAGATTTCACCTTCCAAGCTAGTTACCTTAGATTTCAACGTAGAACTATATCAACATATATATGCGTATATATATGTTTAAATGCACGGTAAAAGGCGGTGAAACTGGGACTTTGAACCAGTAGTTTTGTAGTTTATTTCTACATTCTCAAGTTCACACTGAATCCACGAGAGGTTGACAAGACCTATTTATACAAAGGGAAGGCGCGTTTGTTAATGTTACAGTTTGTTAATGTTAGCAGAGAGTTCTTTAAGCAAAAGAGACATGGAAAGAGGATCAAGCAGCAGCAGTAGTATTCAGTGGAGCTTTCCAGTAGCAGCCAAAAGCAATTCTTATGTATAGTTGCAATAACCATCAGGGTTCCATGACCTTCCTTTTGTGAATAATACTTTCGAAGATAAACAGGAAAGGAAAGTGATATTAAGAAATGTCATATCTCCTGAGGACGTTATTTAACATAGAATAGATAATTGTACTCTACAAGTTTACATATTTAACGGTATGTTATCAACAATATATAATTAATTACAGCTTATGAGTAGGATGACGAGATGTTATGAATAGACTGATCAAAAATTCAAGTGGATCATAAAATATTGGAAATTATTTCCATTGTTGTATCAACAGTCTAGGTAAAAATACCCTTGATTTTATGCTAATATTATAGAGCATTAGTAGCAAACAGATTTCCATTTATGTCAATGAACGCATTTTATTAATTCAAGGTGAGATGCTTTATATACAACCTTATTACAAACTCTGCCTTATAAGGGCTTCTTCTGAGGAATCAGATTTGCATAAATCATTTGAACGGGGATACGTGAAGTCATACGTCTACAGAACTACCAGAACACATTTATTATAAGATCTTCTGCTTATTTATTCGGTTCTTTTATGTTTTAATGGCTATAAGTATTCACATTTTCTGTCGGCAATAACAGTTCTGGTGTGCACCAGTTTTCAATCTCCATTAAAAATATGAATAGTTGGTTTTGTTTATCGTCTTTTAGAAAGTAAATAGGAAATGAATAAATAAAGACACAACTACAGAAATAAAATAATAACCACTTCCCTGATCTAACCCTTTTGCTCCGTCATCCTTCTCCCCACCCTCTGTCTATGAAAATAAGGGTTTGCAGTGGCTTGAGAAGAATGACAGCTTTCCACGACAGGTATTCGAGAAACATGACTCCGCTCATACGATATGCGATGTTGAATTGGAAGCGACTGTGATGTCTGGCCTTGTCTTAACCCTCCACTGATATGCAAAACTGTCTCGGATCTCACAGACGAGGATAAAGATCAAAGGAATCCTGTATCGACAGTCTCCTGATATGGCATTAGGAATATACCACATGAGAAGACGGGAAAATATTGGAATAAATTCTCGAATCTGCAATTCTTTTGATTCTTTCAACCTTTGACTTCTCTTTCTTTAGACAATTTTGTGTTGTTATTTTATACCAATTGCCTGTCTAAAAGATATTAACATGACGATTTTATCCTTACCGAGGAAAGGCGGTAACTAAAAATGAAAAGTTTATTAGAACACACCGAGAATATCAATGACCTAATGGCCTCAGTAGCTTGCTTTTTGTATATATGTATATATATATATATATATATATATATATATATATATTATATATATATATATATATATATATATATATATATATATAAATAACAAAGCATGAATTCCTTTGTACCCAAGATGAAAAACAAAGCTAAGTCTGGCAAACTGAGCCTCCCGTCAGACGCTTCCGATGCCTCAGAGACATCAAAAGCCGTAACAAGTCACAGCAAAGATTCCTCAGAATTCCGCCTTGAAGATGACAGAGGCCTCAAGGGAACCTCATCACTCAGAAGCCATCTGATGGTAACTACCACATAAGTGTCTCTGCCTTTTTTTTTCTTTTTCTTTTTTCCCGTCCTTACATTTCAAGATGTCCTCTCGTGTGTCAAAAGTAATACAAACATTTCCTCTGGTAACACCATCATTTTGAGTTACTTATTGAAATAAACGACTCAAACTGAAATATAAATTAATTGAGCTTTTATTTCTAAAAAAATTGCTAAAAAAACTCAACGATTCTTTTGCAAAACTACAATTGTCAGGGTTTCTGGTTGTTATTATCTTGATTAAAACTCCGTTCTTAGTGAACAGTTAACTTCCTCTCATTCAGGCTGACTTTTCTCCGCAATTAGGCTCAGAAGACGCTATATACGAAAATGTCAAAAAACGTTAAACACATGTTGAGATAAATGATGTCATGCCCCCTTACCGAAGATGTTTCTGTGTTTCCTTGACAATTCCTGTCATCGTATCAGTAAAAATGTGGATTTTTTGTGAAATTTGTGTGGACATCGAAACTGAAAACACTGCAGAATATCCCTCGCTTTGTCGTTTACTTTATTTCTGATGTCCCATTTGCTCATTAAACTGCTCTTCCTACCATGGAAACCTAAAATTGTTTAAGTAGTAGGCAGCAAAGATAAAACATATACTTGAACGAGTAACGTATCACAGACTATTCCAGTTGCACAAAGAATACATCTCACTGACTTTACTTAAAACGAAATCTCTGGTAAGAAAATAAAATGAAGACAAAAATCTCAGATACCGAGAGGGAAAAGAAAACAATCAAAGCTCCGGTTGAGACAGGGAAGGCAAACAACAATTCCACTTCCAGGACGATGCTGGAGATTTCGGTGAACAACAGGAGAGTCTGGGGAAAGAAATGGGGATTGAAAAGTCTTTTCATTTCATCCTGTCTTTTATGTAAACTAATTTTCGGGTTTTGCTGCATCTCTGTTATGTAGATCTTCTTGCTCTTCCACGGAAAAGTATTACCAGCTTAATCTGCCTTTTGTTAGCAAGAGTTTAGAATTACAAGAGACTGAAGAAATAATTTCCTATTTTTTCTGTGCTCAGACTCTACTTTATTCAAAGAAATCTTAATCAAACACTATTTTTAAGCTACGGTACGCCCCTTCGAAGAGAACTGTATATTTTTAGGCTAGTCATACAAACACACGGATGTTTTCAATGGAAGTATAACTCAGAAAATTCAGGCGTTTGTCTATGGAAAAAAAAGTGAACACAAAGTTAAAAAGCGGTTGCCTCATGCAAAACAACTAATCTTAAATTTTGACGAGCTCCAACATATATACTGATGACATGTTTATTTGAACAGAACTGTGAAGAAAATATACTTCATGGAAATTAGAATATTGCTAGAAATTACACTAAATAAATATCAAGAGATGGTGAGAAAGACATTACTTAACTTGAGATTATGATCAGTATAATACATTAAAGACATTAGTTTTCTAAAGAAGAAATATATTATGAAACAAATGTCTCCAGAAAGGTGTCCAGAATTAGACAAAAAAGTAATTCTACTAACAGGGAACAAGCAAAGGAGCTAAAGAGCTGAAGTAGTTGGCAAAGGTGAAAATGAACTGAAGGTTATGGAAATGGGTTTCAACGAGTCACCCTGAACAAATTCATGGATGCTGCGTAATAGCGCTTGAGAGAACGCCAGAGAGCGAATAGCTGCCGTCCTGCTACAGAGGAAAACAAAGGAGAGCCAGAATCAGGGGTAACTGCCATAATCAAGAAATCATCGCAGGACGTCTCACAGTCACACAAGGATAAATAAAAGTAAAATTTGCAATCGATTCCTCGTTCACAGTGATGTTAATTCATTAAATAGCATTTATTGTATGTGACTTGAGTTCACAAAGTGAATGAAATCATTTGATATTTTAAAGCTAGCAATAAAAAAAAAAAACAGAATCAGTATAATTTTTCCATGGTATTGAAAAAATAAGGAATAATTGATATTTATTTATCTGTATTACTTTTTACTTTAGGGAATAATTGTTTTCTATCGCAATTATAATCCAAAGAAAGGACCAGACGAAGTCCACGACTGTATTTCATAAGCAGGAAGACGAAAGAGCGAAGACCACCAAGGTTTTCTCTCCCTTGTCAGTATCGGAGGGAACACATCTAAGGGTCTGAAAATAAACTAATGTTGTCAAACTCATAATTCATTTTGCCGTTGTACACTCGAAAGACACCGACTGGCAGTTTAAAACGCTAGAAAAACGGAGAAGTAATTCATATAATAAACGAAATTACCAAATAATAATAAAAAAAAAGAATATATAATAATAATAATAATAATAATAATAATAATAATAATAATAATATAATAATAATAATAATAATTCCACCATATGATAGCGAATATGATAAAAATGCCCGACGAGATTATTTCTTTACTGATAAAATCGAAGATTGTGACGATTACATTCCCTGCAAACCCCCCCCCTCTGAACATGGCAAATGACAGTCCCCACTTCACTTAACTGCTGTTTAACTTGACATCGCAACCACTGCCCATAAACAACAGTAATGACTTCATTTGTGATTAAGAACTAACCGTTCGCCGACGCTTTCTTGAGCTGTATATTTCTTCCGAATTACTTGATGCACAGACGGCCGTCACATACATACAGCGTTGGTGTGATTTAGTTTAATGATTAGGGAAATCAAACTAATCAGCTTCCGTTTTAAAAAAAAAACAATGACACCGGAGGTTTTACATTTACAATTTGTTAACGGTCAGATACAACTAATAAAGTTCACACATGAAAAGCAATCAGAGCGCCAATGACCTTTTTTGGATGTCCCAGTGTTTCACAAGACAACCACAAAGAAGTTTGAATTCTCGGTTTACCGAAAGTCGACTAATGCAGAATTTTATGTTCATTTTCATTCTTATTACCACAGCATTCAGATAAAGAAATAAAGAAACGCATCAATGTCAACATGGTTGTCAGGTCTCTGTAAGTTTGTGACTCGGTATTTAGACGATGAAATTTCCTATATTCGAATTACTTTTATTAAGTCGAGTTGAGTTACCCTGCCAATTTTATTGAAGATGCCTCGTCTAAGGCTAAGGAAAAGTTTTACAACCCTTCGCACAAGAAGATTGATCATAACAAGAGATGCATAAAGTTTCCATATCATAGGAATTTAAAATCAACAGCCCAGTGAATCAACAGAACAGATAATATTAAATTAGTAATGTTAAAGTAACTTTTACATATGAAAATTCAATCAAAGCTAAATTCAATGAGAATAATAGCCACAGAACTGGTAGCGACAGTAACGTCAAAAGAGACATAGGAGTATATCCCATAAAATTCAAGCTTTCGGGGAAGGACATAAGATTACTGGAACACAAAATGCAGTTAGGGACTTCGCTCCAGACAGCGCTGTTGCTAAACATTGTTAGGAAGATAATCAAGACACGGATTGGGAGGGAACTAAAACTATATATAGAAGTAGGCCTCAGAAGAACAGTGGCTTTGATGGATATGTGAAACACATTCGGGGGCAATATAGCCTTTATGCAGGAGAGACATACCGACAGGTTAGTCTGTCATTCTATAAATTGAAATTTTTGTTAAGCAGTTTTACGAGGCCCCTGGTACTGTCTCATCTCTCCCGGCACAGGTTGTCGAAATGTCAGTTGTAGCAGAAACAACTGGAAGCTCCGATGCTGAAAGTCGTCCGCCGCCCAGGAATCACCCAGCCACTTTGTATGAACACCAGACGATCGAGGGACAGCCATTAAGATGATCCCAACGGTTGGCTTACAGACGGAGTGAAACAACCATTACATGACCGCTATATTCAGGACATAGTTGTTTAATGGCGTCTTGGACTGTCACACACACGCACACACACACACAAAAACATGATTTTTCTTCAGTTGGCTGAAGAGGGCCGTTGTGCAAACGGTCGAAAGCTCCCTGACTTTTAACCTTTTTGTATTTGGGGAGAATATGCAGTACCAAATTCATTATTGTCGCTTTCAACTCATCATGTGTATATATATATATATATATATATATATATATATATATATATATATATATATTATAAGAATTCCCGCTATTTGTTTTCAAGGTCCACTGAATATATACACACACACACACACACACACACACACACACACACATATATATATATATATATATATATATATATATATATATACATATATATATATATATATATATATATATATATATATATATATATATATATATATATATATATATATATGTATATATATAGACTGAGAGAAGAAGTACAAATAGGTAAAGAGCAGATGGGATTTATGAAGGGAAGGGGAACAACAGATGGTATATTTTGTCTGAGGCAAATATGGGAGAAATTCCGGGGGACAGACAAAGGGACCTACATGGTGGTCATTGACCTTGAAAGGCTTATGACAGAGTCCCGAGACAAGAGGTATGGAGGAGCCTGAGGGAGAAGATGGGTGCCAGAGAAGTATGTGCGATTGATACAAGAGATGTACCGGAATGTATTTACCAGAGTGAGGAGCAGTGTTGGGGAGACAGAAGGTTTTGAGGTGAGAGTAGGATTACACCCAGGGGTCGGCTCTGAGCCCATTTATCCTTTAAAACACTAGTGATTGGATGGTTATAATAGAGGAAGTAAGGGAGACAGTACCATGGAACATATTGTATGCGGATGATATTGTTCTGTGTGCAGAGAGCAGGAAGATCTGGAAGTGAAATTGGAAAGATGGAGACAAGTACTGGAGGACAGAGGAACATGATAAGTAGATCCAAGACAGAATATATGTGTACCACCACTGAGGGGGATGATAGAGAAAGTATTCAGCTTGGTGGAGAGCAAATAAGGAGAGTTGATAAGTTTAAGTATTTGGGATCTTTGTTAACGCTGGAGGAAGTATGGAAGAAGAAGTAAAAACATCGGTACAGGCAGGCTGGAACAACTGGAGAGCGGCCTCGGGAGTTCTTTGTGACAAAAGAGTGCCGCTTAGGTTAAAAGGAAAATTTCACAAGACGGTGGTAAGAACAGCAATGCTGTATGGTACGGAAACAGCAAGCATGAGAAAAGCAGCGCAGAAGAAGATGGATGTGGCAGAAATGAGAATGCTTAGGTGGATGTCTGGGGTAACAAGAGTGGATAGGATCAGAAATGACCTACATAAGGGGGTACAACTAAGGTGTGGAAGTATCAAAGAAAGTGCAGGAGGGGAGGCTGAGATGGTTTATGGACACCTTGTTGAGGAGAGATGAGGACCACGCTGGGAGACATACTATGGGAGTGGAGGTGCAAGGAAGAAGAGAAAGAGAGGGAGACCAAGAAAGATGGAAGGACTGTGTGACGAGGAGATTTACATGAGAAGGGAAGTTGATGAGGCAGAAGTGCAAGATAGAAATAGATGGAAACGGCTCATCCGAAACGGCGACCCCATATATAAAAATGGGAAAAGCTGGGAAGAAGAAGAAGAAGATATATATATATATATATTATATATATATATATATATATATATAATACGTATATATATACTATATATGTATATATATATATATATATATATATATATATATTATATATATCATATATATATATAAATGCATATAGATATGTTATATATATTTATATATATAGAATTATATATATATATATATATGTATATATATATATATCTAGATATATATATATATATATATATATATATATATATATATATATATTTATATATATTTACATATATATATATATATATATATATATATATATATATATATTATATTATATATATACATGTATATATATATATATATATATATTATATATATATATATATATATATATATAAATATATATATATATGGATTCCCGCTATTTTTTTTCAAGGTCCACTGGCCACTGACTGAAGCCTTGAAAGCAGAGGAGAAACAGAAGAAGCAAGTGGCCCTTTCCCCGGTGATACTGAACCCGACGTCCGAAGGAAGAAGGACATTGCGTCATAACCCACCGAGCTAAAGGGAATGAAAAGTCTCCGTATATACGAAGTTCGGAAATAATAATAATAATAATAATGAAAATCTCCGACTGACCGTCATAACATTTCCCAATAACACGAGAGATTAGCGACCCCGATTTTTCTGGGCAGCCATTGATACATTCCCCGCCTCTTGCCTACAGCGAAGGCGATCAATTCATCAGAAGAAGAATTCGAGGCACTAGGAAAAGGAAATCTGAAAACTGTGTTCTTATTAACTGTTCTCTCTCTCTCTCTCTCTCTCTCTCTCTCTCTCTCTCTTTAAATATTGAATTTAATTGTCTTACCTATAATTTTATTTCTGTTCATTAAGGCCTAATGGTTTCGTCATAATTTCAAAGTTCTCACAGACAAGTGGCTTTGACTTATATTTGTACGATCTTGGCATGAACTGCATCTCGACTGAAAATTCGGTAGAGGCGGAAATGAAATGAGCTTAATCTTTCAGAGACGGCATATTGTGATTCCTGGAATATTCCACAGGGCATTCATCACTTAATCGACGGAATGAATATCATGTAACAAAGTCTTCTCACACTTCTTCACTGCAGAAAGCCACAAGAGAAGAAAAAAGTCGGCATAAATGTTTTAGTGTAATAAGATTCAAGATTAGAAAGATGAAAGGATTTGAAAGTAAAAGCGCAAAATGTCATGAGAATGAAGCCAGTTGAAGTAAATGGACTCTTTGAATTCAAGATAAATGAATTAAGATTAATCTCAATTGGCTAGTTAAAGTTATTTTATTTTCTTATCTGCTGCTTAAATATACTGAGAAATTTAAAACTGAAATATTTTGGAGTTGAGAATTTGCAGCGGTGCCAACAGAATCCGATATGTAAGTGAAAAGTTTTTACATTTTCAGGAATATTAGGCCGGCGGACGGTCAGAGGAGAAAGTCGGATTTATGGAATGATCTGATGCCCAGAGGTTATGAGTTCATTCCCGAATTCCAGCTCTGTCTTCTCGTCATAAGAGAACAAATTCGTACACCTTCTCATCATCCTTCGCCTTGATACCATCGAACATCCTCCTGTGAGGCAAAGAACGTGATCTTAAGACGAGATACTCGTTCATATCTGCAGCTACGTTGTTCCTGCAAATGAACCGAAAGAGAGCAGTTTGTAGGAAATGCTCTGGTGCCTCAGATGGGAGTCCTGTCACTCTGCCTTACAACTATCATGATGCCTTCTGCCCTTTGGGGGGACAGTCTCTGGGACATATGTCGGATCCACGAAGAGGTTACTGCCGGTCAGAATCGACTCTCATCAGGGATTGGGTTTCCGTACTGGCTGTAGGCTCTCCAATCCCGAACATTCTAATATGAGAAAAAATTCACAAAGCTGTAAAATATATATAAAAAAGCCATTTCCGAATCATAGGCCAAACAAGCAATGCATATGAACTGCTTATCCTACATTATTTATTAAACAACTGGTTCCTAAGTTAAATACCCAGACCTCCTCCAGACCTCCTGTGTTTTTTTTTAATATTGTTGTAATTTGTAAATGTTGAATTTTAGAGTAATTTTAATAGTAATTTTATTTTTTGTCTAACAGATTCCCTGAAGATGTAATAGAGATATTACGAAACGTAGGAAATAAAGAATTAAAATTAATTACGTTTCCAATGGTCCACCTTTACGCTGATATATATATATATATATATATATATATATATATATATATATATATATATATATATATATATATATGTGTGTGTGTGTGTGTGTGTGTGTGTGTGGGTGTATATATATATATATATATATATATATATATATATATATATATATATATATATATATATATCAGCAAAAGCCACTGGAAAATTTTTAAAAAAGAAAAGACAGAGTGCCAAGTACTTTCGTGTATTTACCACATCTTTGTGCCCCGAAGATGTGGTAAATACACGAAAGTACTTGGCACTCTGTCTTTTCTTTTTTAAAATTTTTCCCAGTGGCTTTTGCTGGTAAACAAAATCACGTGCTTACTTTTGTGATTTTATAGTATATATATATATATATATATATATATATATATATATATATATATAATAATATATATATGTACTATATATATATATATATATTATATATATATATATATACTATATATATATATATATATATATATATATATATATATATATATATATATAGATTATATATATTATATATATATATATATATATATATATATATATATATATATATATATGTGTGTGTGTGTGTGTGTGTGTGTGTGTGTTAGAAATAATGAACACACAATCACGTGTGGAACAGAAATGAATTTCTCTGACTCCGATCAGGATCGAAATCATCAGGTCTTTCAACCGCTGGCTTGTGTGCCCTGATTATCAGCGGTCTCGTCTTTCAACTGAAAGACTTGGGTTCGATCCTGATGGGAGTCAGAAATATTTGTCCGTGTTTATAAGTGAGTGTGTACAATTCATCCAAAATATTCGTTATCATTACATTTGCTTGTTATTCACGCGGTAAACATTGCTCTCTGATAACTAAACTCAGCTGTTCAATAGCTTCTTGCAATTCTTCCAAGAAGAAACCTGGAAGAAAGGGGAATTTCTAATTATAGTTCTGACCTCAATTCGTGTCATATTCCATTTGGATTACAGTCATGTAAATACACACGGTTCCATTGTCACTACCTAGGCGGGAATAAAGGATTAACCCAGGCTTTGTTTTGCTTTTGTGATAACAATCAAGACTCATCTCAAAGGCGACACAGTTTGGTTGTGACCATTAAACACCACGACAGAAAATAGTTGTGCAAAGGATCAAGCTCTCAGAATTAATACTGAACCGAAACTGATCTGATCTATGAGAAGCAATGAAACGAAAGTCCTTCACATTATTGAAGTCTGAAGGCTTTCTCCAGTAGCTTCTCTCATCATATAATGCATGTACGTGTTTGATGTAAAACACGCAAGCCTTTCTTCTGTAGCTAAATAATGTCAGCGTTATAATCATTCTATAATCATATTTTCAACCCATGAGGTGAAGAGAAATAACTGCAAAACTGTGCTATTTTCTTTCAAATTAGCCTGGTTAATATTTCTTTTTTCATTGCTGGAATGTGACGTTGAAAAATCATACGATTACAAGTGTGATCTACGGAATATGCATTTCAATACATTAAGTGCTGAATGATGTACTCGTACCTTTACATAATAACAGCAATTAAATTAAACTCTTTCCATTTTGGTATCATTTCGTTTCTACTGAGAGCTGACTTCAATTTCAAGTTGATAAACTTTAGATAATATACCGAAAGCTCGTTGAAACATATACTTTCTATTAGTTTTAAGAAAGCAACGTATGATAATAATAAACCAGACAAAACGATATATCTTTTTCTTGATTTACGTCAAAACTTTCTGCATTACAAAAAATTTACGTTTTAGAATGATGAAATTGCGTAGTGCTTAATTCAGGAAAAATAAAAGAAAAACCAACCAAAAGATTTCCATAATCTCCAGTCAAATTATAAAAGAATTTACAGACTCAATGTTGTGTCAACTTTTAAAAGGAAATGTTCACAGAATTATTTCATTATAATTAATGTAATAAAACTAATGCCTCATATTTTCACACTTAATAGCATTCGCTCATTCGCTCCCTACAGTTAGGACGCTCAGTCTAAAAGAATTCAGTGTTATAAATGATAATCCCCCCCCCCCCCTCTCTCTCTCTCTCTCTCTTAAAGAACACAAAGATTTAGATGTTATCAAAGAAATGAAGAAATTAAGTGAACTTTATTGATGATGACTTGTCAAGGTCTATCTTAATTCTTGCTAATAGTTTCTTGCTGGTCTTACAGTTCACTGGCAACATTAACACTGTTAGTTTGTAAACCAATTAACGTATTACGACACTGCAGCACACAAGGCACGACTAAAATTAACGGAGTGTTTCTGCCAATGGAACAGAGATTGCCATCACAACCACAAGATGGACGAAGCCTCAGTCACAGAAGAGGACAGAAGCTGCCAAGAAAAGAGGCTTCACTTGAAACCTTCCATTGTTCATCATTCTGATCCTGGGAGGTGATTGCCGGGATGCTGAAAGCATTTGTGCTCAAAACAGGCGACGGCCTTTCTCAATTAGGCGCAGATTTATGTCTTGCATTAGAAAATGTATAATATTACCTTTTTTCTCTCTCTCTCGTACCGAAAGAAAAATTCTCTGGCAATCTATTCACATCTCTTTTTAATTGTGATATATGTTACCATACCAGAACTGAATGTTGTCACACATTGAAAGGCATAACTATGACATCAAAATGGGCGGGAATGAAAAACAGAAATGCAGCTGCAAAATTTCAATATATATTATACTTTTGTTGTATTAACAAAGAGAGCTGTGCAAAAGAACAAAAGATGACGTTTTCAAATATAAAATAGAATAGTTGAGCCAACAGGCATCAATAGCGCTATGAAACGAATTAAGATGAAAATTTTAGTCATTGTGGTTAATTTCATGAAAATACAAATAAACTGTATTGCCGCTTTTTTATAAATGGGTTAAAAACATGGGTTAAAAACCAGTTATTCTTGACATTATTCACAAACAAATTATATATATATAATATAATAATATATATATATATATATATATATATATATATATATTATATATATATATATAAGTCATATCACATTACCGTGATTCATATAACATATATCGAGCTACAATGTCCTTTTCCAATTATCTAATTCGCTCTAACCTCGGAATTGAATTATATTTTCATATATGCTTAACCGGAGGGGAATTTTTTCTCGATAATAGATTTTACCTGTACTTGGGCGCGAACGCAGGTACATTATAAATCCATGGAACGTCAGTGGAAGCGATACCACCCAACCGCGAGAGGCTTAAAGGTATATGTCGTCTCTCACCTCAAATACTTTCTCGCGCTGAAGTATTCGTTGGTTTGGAGACAACATCAACCCGCCTCGACTTCCGGTAGTTAAGTAGCGCTTTTGACAACACGTAGCATTTTACATAAGTCATATCACATTACCGTGATTCATATAACATATATCGAGCTACAATGTCCTTTAATATCTAATTCGCTCTACCTCGGTATCGCTTCCACTGACGTTCCTGGATTTATAATGTACCTGCGTTCGCGCCCAAGTAAACAGGTAAAACCTCTTTTATCGCCGGAAAGAAAAAAAATTTTCCCCTTCGGTTAACGCAATATATGAAAATATTAATTAATTCCGAGGTAGCGGCGAATTATAGAATATTCAAAGGACATTGTAGCTCGATATATGTATATTGAATCACGGTAATGTGATATGACTTATGTAAAATGCTACGTGTTGTCAAAAGCGCTACTTAACTACCGGAGTCGAGGCGGGTTGATGTTGTCTCCAAACCAACGAATACTTCAGCGCGAGAAAGTATTGAGGTGAGAGACGACATATACCTTTTAAGCCTCTCGCGGTTTGGGTGGTATCGCTTCCACTGACGTTCCTGGATTTATAATGTACCTGCGTTCGCGCCCAAGTTACAGGTAAATCTATTATCGAGAAAAAATTCCCCTTCTGTTAAGCATATATTAAATATATTAATTCCTGAAAGGTAGAGCGAATTAGATATAAAGGAAACATTGTAGCTCGATATATATATATATAATATATATATATATATATATATATATATATATATATATATATATATATATATATCTATATATATATATATAAGTATACCGGAGTGCCATACTTGCCAATCAATTTATACAAAATAATTAACGAAGCCAGATGCAAAACTGTCATCTGTTCCTCTTTTTATAAGAGAGTCTACTGTCCTTCAAAATAAACTCAGCCACCAAAGCGGAGAAAGACAAACTTCCACCGAAAACTGCCCGTTTTCTTCTTTCACAGAACCAGTAACTTATCAGAATGTAACTTCAGTCTCTTGATCAACAAAATCTCTTGTATCAAAACAATCAGCTGGACATTAAAATGCCCTTTATACATACAACTCCTTTCTGAAGTTACTCAGAAATGAATCCCCCGGAAACACAAATGGAGTTTCCTTACGTGCAATGAATAGCACCCTTCTTTGAGGACTTGTCCAATTAGAACCGGAATATTTATAGCATTTTTGGTGGCAAAAACAACTAAGAAGAAGATATTGATGAGAGAGAAGCTGTCAACTTACCAATGTTGGTCTCTCACCGATTGTGGATATGGTAGTTCAATTAAGGGATAATTACACTTGACTTCATTATGAAAAGTCTCAGCGCATTGATTAATGCCTGCCCTGCCACTTTCCATTGAGGTACAGCGAGTAATTTACCACATTTTTATGAATAGGGTAGCCCAAGTATTAGAACTGTTCGGTCCAATCTCTGCCTGTGCTTTTTTCATATTCATAAACAAGTACTTTCATGGAAAGTGGCAGATCAGGCATTAATCAACGCGCCGAGACTTTTCTTAATGAAGTCAACAAGGGGGGAATACCCCTCTTGGAGAGAATTTCAGTGTTTCAGGTGGGAATTGTGACCACAGATTGGCAGGCTCAAACTGGCTCTAGGACCTCACAAAACGCAGTGGGCATCGGTCCGCACTACTGAGAGGTCACACTGGGCTTTCTCTCCACTAAGCTTGTGTGTTTGTGTTAGTATCTTGTTGCATATTATTTGGAATGAACCTTTTGGGGAAGTAATTTTGGAAAGGGGGGGGGCGATAGTTTAAAAAAGAAAACTAATTCAGAGTTAATTTGTGTAATCAGTAACTCTAAAGCATAACCGATGGAACCATTATCTGTTTAATGAAGAGATTCACGAATCAGAACGAAAGAGGAGAACAGACAGACCACGAAATTCTGTAGGTAAAGAAACGGAGAAAAAAGAATTTTAATCGTAGACTGAGAGCATTAAGGTGAGAAGTAGCTACAGCCTGGTAGGGGTTGGAGGGTAGGATTCAGTATGATTTACAACTCATGAAACCTCATACTTTCATTTCTGAGGAAATGAGCCGTATGAAAATCCTAGGGACTTATAACAACAGGGAAATAAATAAAACAAGAAAAAACGCTTGTGGCGGATGGCTGGTAGAACGATAACGTCAAAAGAGACGAAAGGGATTCAGAATGTGTCCCAGAAGGATTTTGGCTCAAGAGAAGCACACGAATATGGCAGACCTTATGGAATTCTACTAAGAGATAAATAGATAAATGAAAAAAAAAGCTAAGTTTCGGAGTAGAAACATAATTAGTGTTGGTTGAATAATAAAAAAACAAAGCTGATGACATAGTAACAAGATAATCTCTCTCTCTCTCTCTCTCTCTCTCTCTCTCTCTCTCTCTCAATGTAATAGTTATCTCTCTGTTAAATGGTGGACAAATTAGTAAAAAATACAGATATATGAGGATAAGAGAGTTTCTTTTACTATTGTTTTCACAACTATAAACTCTGCCTCAATCCCAAAACCAGCTATTAAATATGAAGAGGCAAAAACGCTTGACAAAATAATATTTATAAAAAACGACATTAAAGACAAAATAGGTAAATGAAACAAGCCAAATCTCCTATCCCACATGGGATTAATCCACGAGAACTGAAAGAGTAAAGAGGAGAGATAGTTCCTCACCTATATAAACTCTACAGGAAAAATTGCAGCACAACGAAAGGCACCTAAAGGATGGACACTTGGTATCGTGCCTCCAGTTTACAAAAAAGTTCCAAGAGAAAAGGAAATTATAGATAGAAACAACCTGTTGTTAAATAGTCAACACGGCTTCAGACAAAACAGGTCCTGCCTATCAAATCAAACCTCTTGGAATTGTGGAGTTTTTTCATAACATGCTTGGTATTTACGTCAGTAGTATTGCAATACATATATACTCTACTTAGATTTCCAAGTCCTTTGACAAAGTTCCACACAGGAAACTAATGACAAAAGTTAAGAGTTTTAGGAATTGTAGGAGAAATAGCAAACTGGATCGAATACTGGCTAACTAATAGAAAACAGAAGTCATAATAAACGGTGAAGAATCAGAATGGGCAGATGTAACAACAAGAGTTCCTCAGGGTTCTGTTCTAGTCTTACTTTTGATTTTGAATTACACAAATGACATTGATAATAGCTTAACTAGCATGACAGCAACATTTGCAGATAACACCAAACTAAATATAAATACAGCAGACCTAATACAGATGAAATGACCTAAGAAAAACCGGGGAGTGGTCAAAAGATGGCAAATGCTTTTGAAATTGGTTAAGTGTAGTGTTACAAATAGCATGCCATCTACATACTGCTTGGGAATGACATAAATAGAGTAGAACAAGAAGAGGGCCTTGAATTCATTATTCCCAAGGACTTAAAATCCACAAAACAGTGAATATAGGCTGAAAAGAAAGCACAGACTTAATGGAATACATAAAGAGGCAGTTCAAATACAGAAACGAGGAAACGGTGCTGCAGCTCGATACATCAATAGTTACACCTCCTCTTCAATATGCAGTACAGATTTGGTCAACAACACTAAGAAAGGGCATAAATAGATTAGAAGGGGCACAAGCAAGAGCCACAAAGTTAATTCCATCTAACAGCCACATAGGTTACCAAAAACGACCAGAAAGCCTGAACATGCATGATTTATAAACACGACGATTGCTAGGACAGCTAACAGAAACATTCAAAATACTCAAAGGCATAACAAAAGTAGACGAAAACCACACAAGAAATATGTGAGAAGTTTTTTTATATATAAGATATGTGACACATGGATAAAACTGTCACCAGAAGTTATAAACTGCAACATTGTGGAAGAGTTTAAAAGAAAGATATACCAAATCATTAGGATACTGTGAATGACTAGTAAAACCTGCTCCTACAGATAAGTCGGCATGATGTCTTCTCGGATAGACTAATAAGTCTTTAGGACATCCTAATCCGTATAATTTCTCTCTCTCTCTCTCTCTCTCTCTCTCTCTCTCTCTCATATTTAGTTGCTTCCCAAAAGCTTTGCTTTCTTTTATACAAATCCCCCTACTGCTCACGCACAGCAATGATGGAATACACTCGAAGAGGCAGAAAGGTCAACAGTAAAAGGAAAGAGGAGCGAGAGATTGTCCAGAGGTTGAAGATTTTGGTAAAGGAAAATCTCGCCAAAACGAACATTTTGATCTTCAGTATTATTATTATTATTATTATTATTATCATTATTATTATTATTATTATTATTATTATTGGGAAACATATTCGTATAGAACAAGCCTATAGGGGCCACTAACTTGAAATTCAAGCCTCCAAAGAATATGGTGTTCATTCGAAAGAAGTGCCAGAAGGTAAAAGGAAATTCAGAAAGAGATCGGGTACTAGAAAAACAGACAAACGAACAGATGAATAAATACAAAATTAAGTAAATTATTAAAATACCATGAGAACTGCATTAGGGTAGTCATGTATTTCACCTTCGCTTGAACTTCTGTTCCATAGTCCAGTGGCGTGAGGGACAAAGGACTTCGGGAACTGAGAAGTCCGACAGCGAGGCTCAGTTACTGCATGTTAGAGCTGCTGTTCAGTGATCTGGTTACTTTCGGCAGGAGAAGGGGATCAGGGATCAATTGTGGATGTGAAAGAGCTGTTAAAATACAACTTCTGAAAAAATGGATAAACGAGACACGATCCTCGATGGTCCAGGAATCAACTGCTTTAATGTGACATGCCTATTTAAGAAGAAGTAAGTGGTCGTGCTGGACTATCCAGAGTTTTTAGGTGACCATTTTTTAAAAAACCTTAGTTTTTGGGTGGCCATTTATAAAGATTTTAGTTTTTTGGTGGTGGCCATTATAAAGATTTTAGTTTTGGGTGGTGGCCATTATAAAGATTTTAGTTTTTGGGTGGCCATTTATAAAGATTTTAGTTTTTGGGTGGCCATTATAAAGATTTTAGTTTTTGGGTGGCCATTTATAAAGATTTTAGTTTTTGGGTGGCCATTTATAAAGATTTTAGTTTTTTGGGTGGCCATTTATAAGATTTTATTTTAGTTTTTGGGTGGCCATTTATAAGATTTTAGTTTTTTTGTGGCCATTTATAAAAGATTTTATTTTGTGGGTGGCCATTTGTATAAAGATTTAGTTTTTGGGTGGCCATTTATAAAAATCTTAGTTTTTGGGTGGCCGTTTTTTAAAAATCTTAGTTTTTAGGTGGCCATAAAAATCTTAGTTTTCTATGTTTATCTTTGTTTTAAGTACAAAAACCGCATCTTTAATCAGACAATCAGCATGAGGCAGTATTTATGAAGGAAAAATGGTCATGAGCACCAGGGCAAAGATCAGCAAATATCGAGAGGTGAATTTATTTATTTATTTATAAATAAAACTTAAAACATCATTTTAACCCAACCTAAACACAGGGAAACTGATTAGATTCTCGCGTCTAAAAACAAAACAGTTTGACAATGAGAAAAAGGGAAAAGGTTTTCTGGGTTACCGGTTGTTCTCCACCCAACATCTTATGGGGGAAAGCGATCCAGAGCTTCAGGATGAAACGAAACCCCCCCCCCCCCCCAGCACCCCCCCAATCTATCTCGCTCTCACCGGCGGACGCACACACGAACCTCGGTCCTTAGGTGGGATCAAGAAGAATATTTATCATTATTCCTTCCAGGAGGAAAAGAAAAAGAATGACTGTCTTTTCAAACTAAAGAAAGATGTCTGGGCATTTGCCCTGTTCATATGGGCAAGTGTTTTCTGAAGCCATTTGTCCCTAGAATTGGCATCACTGATTATAGGAAGACTTTTATGAAGTGGCGTTCGGCACCGCACCCCCCTCTAATCCATAGGGCAGAATACATACTAAAGAAGGCCAAGTACTACTTCTTAACTAATGGTTTGCTTCTTAACAAGAAAAAAACACAATTCATTTTAATAGGTTCTCGACAATATATATCAGAAATTGGAGACAATGTGCAAATAGATTTTAATGGAAATATGATTAAACCCATGAAAGCTGTAAAAAATCTAGGGGTTTATTTTGACAGATATATGACGTTTGAAACGCATATAGATGAAATTTATAAGAAAGTGATGGGTACTTTAATTTATTTAAATAGAGTAAAAGACTCATTTGATTCTTCCACGCGTAAAATAGTTGTTCAGTCGCTGGCTATGAGTATAATCAACTACTGTTTAAGAATTTGGGGAGTAACTGGCTCTACACAAATGAAAAGGGTTCAAAAACTTCAAAACTTTGCCGCCAGAGTGGCTGTTGGTAATGTAAAAAAACATGACCACATATCCCCTTACCTCAAAAAATTAGAATGGTTAAAGATAAAAGACAAATATACCATAGATGTCTGTAATTTGGTATTCAAAACAATACGAAAAATAACTCCTGAATGGTTATATGATTTTCCAACAGTACACGCAGTTAATGGGGTTTCTACTCGACAGCAGGAAAATCTGTATGTAGAAAGGGCGAAAACAGAGATAGGCTCCCGCCAGTTTAGTATTCGAGGCCCAGCATTATACAATAAAGTACCTGGCACAATTAAACAAAAATCCTCTCTCGCTGCTTTTAATGTACACTTAAAGAAACTAATTTTAAATGGTTCCGATTAGTGTAAGTTTTACTGAACGTTATGCTTAATTGTCATATTAAAAGTACTTTTGAATGCATTGCTGTACTTTTATAGATGTTGGAATTAGTTTTAGATAATACTTATGGATAAGATGGCTTTTATTTACAAATTAAGATTTCCTTAGTCCTTATAATCTAGTATGCTTATTTGATTACTTTGTGTTATTTTAATACTATTTGTACATGTCTTGTTTTTAACACAACTTGTGGTCTATGACAATGTATTTGATATTCAAGAGGAATAATTTTTACTCACTATATTTTAAGTAAATGCTTTCTAATTTTATGATATTCTTTTATTACTGATGAATTTTAATTATTAAGTTTTAGCCGATTTGTTGATTCTTAAAACAACTTTTGTATGTCTAAAATAACAAATATTTTAACTATTTGTAAGATGGTTTTACTAATTGTAGTTTTATATTTTATGAATACCCAATGAAAATATTGGAAATAAAGAATTATTATCATTATTATTATTATCCTAGATCATGCCGCTTGAAACCGACCATTAAAACTTTTTGACCGGAGTTCTTATCTTGCTGGGGCGGCTTCTCCTGCCTTCTATCTCCTTCTCTCTCTCCAGTATAGAAAGCTACAGAACAAGTCGTCGAAATGTGTGTGTGTGTGTGAGTAAAAAAAAAAACTTAGATTGTAAAAAGAACTCTACAATTAAGTAAAAAAAATGACCTATAAATCAAATATCATGAGAAGCGGTTGCTTTTTTTTGGTGGATTATAACTTTTTTTTTAACCACGGGCAATGAAGAAATGGGAAGTTTTAAAGCAGAATCTACTATAAAGGTATTGTTAATCCTATCTGGTTTCCTAGAGCCTTGGTATAGATTACCTTCAGATGCTGGTGTCTCGAGAAGGCAAAAACAACCACGAAAGAATAAGAGCAACTTGAACTTCGTCTTCGCAAAGATTTTCGTTTGACTCGACACCTTCGTCTTCCTCCGTCAGGTTCAGAATCGAGAGAGAGAGAGAGAGAGAGAGAGAGAGAGAGAGAGAGAGAGAGAGAGAGAGAGCTTTGTGATAAAAGAGGGATTACGGTAATCCTTCTCTCTATCTCACTCTCCGTCTCATCGCAATAAAACGAAACTGGAGATGGATGAAGACATATCTGTTTTCTTTTCGTCTGTTGGGAAATGAGATCGTAATTAAAGGCTGCTCTTCCTCCCAGACGAGTAAGATCAGGGACCTACATGACTCTTGTTTGAGGCTTCCTCTCCGCCACAGCCAAAATAAAAGTCATACCCAGCCGAATGAGAGCAGCGAGGAGTAAGGCGATGAAATGGATTATTAATCTGGCGATTCCACCCACTGGAAACTAACAACTGAAAATATTAATAGGTAATATAATAATATTAATAATTGTGAAGATGGTAGCTGTCGGTAAATGATTGGTCACATCTAATTATTGCCGTTTTGTATTTTGTATCATTCCACAAGATTAAACTGAAAGAACCTACTTTATATTGCTGTTCCATTTCACCACAATTAGCGTTAAGCAAAAACTTCAGAAACATGCAGCAGTCATGATGACCTTGAAGATGATAGTATGAAAAGACTTCCAAAGTTAGAAGAGGGGATGGGCTGACATAGAAGTGTTCGAACTACAGAATCAAATGAAATTAAATGCCAGATATCATATTCACATTCTTCTCCAATGTGCTAACAGATGTACGTAAAATGATATTGCTAACAAGAAAAAACTATATATTTACCAACTTTCAAAGTTATTATTATTAATCACAATGATTATGTCTGCCATTCTTAAACAGATCGTGAAAAAAATTCCAGTCAGTTTGTCCAAAAGTTCACAGCTAGAAATTCGTATGTGTTTTATGTTCGCTTCTACGCCATTAATCTCCCCTCTCTATATTCCCCTACTATTCCAATTTCTGCTCTTACTTGTTCGATTTTTATTTTCACTCTCCCGCTCCTCTTTTCTGTATAACATTCAGGCGGTCGTTCTGTAGGTCTGCCTCCTACGCTATGAATCCCACTTCAATAATCCACTGCCGTTTCCTGGTCTACTGTGAAAACTCTTCCCTCCCCCGAGCTGAGACATCAACTAAATGAATTAACTCACGAGTTGGGCCCCGTAAATTGAGTGGCTTTAAAATTCCCCAAAGCCACTGAATGTCATCGAATGACTAAAGCCCCGTACACACTTGGAAACATTGTTTGGAAACAATGTTTGGAAACGGTTTCCAAACAGTTTGGAAAATGTTTCCGAAAACTTGATTCCAAACAGTTTGGAAACAGTTTTCAAACTGTTTGGAAACGGTTTGCAAATTATTTGTAAACTACTTCCAAACAATGTTTCCTGTCCACACCTCAGTTGTGGTCATGCCTGTGATGAGTGTAGAGGTTGCTGCAGCAGCCTCTGCATTTTACTTGGCACTTTTGATAAAGTCAAGGGAGGTCGAGAAAAAGGGAAAGATATGGGTGAGGAATTTTTTTGAAAAAGGACCCTATGGTGATTTGCTTTTGGCGGAACTGAAATTAGATGGTGGAGGTTTCACCAATTTTGTTCGGATGTGCTCAAGTGACTTTGAACTACTTTTACGGATGGTGGCTCCCAGTATATCTCGAAAGGATGCAAAATACAGAAAGGCTATTACACCCAACATGAGACTGGGTATTACACTGAAGTATTTTGCAAGTGGAGATTCCTTTACGAGCCTCATGTACACCTTCAGGATATCGAAGCAGACCATCTCCGCTGTGGTTCCTGAGGTCTGTGAAGCTTTGATCTCAGCACTGAAAGGGTATGTTAAGGTAAAATAAGAAAACCAGAAGTATTCACTGTTTTACTTTCTCTCTCTCTCTCTCTCTCTTTTACCTTATGGCATTTAAGAACAATATGAAAAGGTGTGTTTACTAGGAAAAAACATATTTTATGTAGGCATCATATTTTAATCACAATATTACTACATGAGTTTGGGGAAGGAGAGCAACTTGGAGTAGAGGCACCACTTGGGCGGTAAAGTACTGTGGGATGCCTTGCGATGTTGGCACAGGAAACCCTGAATACCATTGTCCTGTATATGAAGTTTGTGGGGTGAACTGAACCGCACCCTCCCCAAAGTACCCCATTTCATAGTTGAAAATTATTTAATTAATTTTATGCTGTGCTGTTGATACCTCGCGCATTGATAAAATTAAATTGTTTACATAAATGACACCTATTTTTTACCTACTTTTGCAACAGTTATTATGTTAGGATAATAATTCGAATAACAGATATTATGTTTTGGTAATAATACTACTAATAATATCATCTTACCTATCTCTACATAAATGAGATCTATTTTTTACCTGCTTTATTAACAGTTATTAGTTACGGTAATAATAATAATAGCAGCTATTATATAACGGTAATAATACTAATAGCACTTATTAAGTTTCGGTAATTGTAACATCACCTTACCTCTCTCTCTGGTGAGTCTGTTGACCAGCTTCCTCTAGATTCTTGGCTCTGCAGCAAAAACAGGAGGGGCTCGTAACCAAACCATGAGCACTTCTTTGGGGAACTTTCACTTCTTTTCAGTGAAGTCAGTTTCACATGTTCCCTCCTGAATTGTACTTTGATGGCTTCTATCTTCTTTTCTGTATCACTTACAGTTATAGAAAGTTTATCAGCTATCCCCGTCAAGGCATCCATCTTTTTAATTCTATTTTTGTAATCCACATTTGTTACATCCCACAATGTTGGGGATGAATGCAGCAATTCAATTAATTCTAGAGTTTTTCTCGGCAGACCACATGGTGTTATCACTGCAAGTCTCGAGTAGGTACTAATTCATCGTCGCCTCGGCCGCACACACACACATGCACATACACACAGTGTTTCCCATTCTGGATGGGAAACAGTAATTCGTGAAATGGTGTTTGGAAATTGTTTGCAAACAGTTTGGAAAACAGTTTCCAAACTGTTTGGAAACAGTTTTGTAAGCAGTTTGGAAACAGTTTGTAAGCAGTTTGGAAACATTGTTTGCATACAGTTTTGAAACAGTTTCCAAACTGTTTGGAAACCGTTTCCGAGCTGTTTGGAAACCGTTTCCAAACATTGTTTCCAAACAATGTTTCCAAGTGTGTACGGGGCTTGAGATGAATTCAGATTTCAAGAGGCAGGTTCGTGAAAGCCACTCTTTCCTTGATTTTCATGCGAATATAATCACACCTCAGGCAATATGGAGAGTCCTTAACCTGAATAACAGTTAACAGATTCCGTAGTTTACAGCTATACTCCGGTGAGGTTATTTAAACCTCATTCAGAAGCTGGCTGAACAGGTTTCTTTCACAAATCATTCCGTATTCAATCAAAAAGCCTAAAATAAAAAGGTAGTAAACAAAAAAGTTGGTTTTGGGGCATATATATTGAAGGAAGGTGATCTATGTTTCTGTTGTGAATGTAAACATGACAATATAACTGGTTTCAATTTTTTTTCTTATTGTCAACACTCTTCACTGTGGATTATTGCATGCGGGTTTTCTATGACAACAAAGGGATGTCCAGGAATATGTGCATCAAAGAACATTATAATCTGGCCTCGCTTTTGTAAAATTACTCGTGTATTTGCTTCTTGAAGACATGCATTGTGAAACTCTGTGACGTACGCAGGGCATTACGATTTCTTGTTCCCTATATTTGATTAACTGTTATCAGTAGATTTACTGTCTATGATTGAAGGATAAAGCTCATTCAATTAACACCAGCAGAAGAGCTCTGGCATCTCAAAAGAAGTTATTAAGTCTTTTACCCTAATATCTAGCTCCTATAAAACCGTCATAAGAATGAAAGCGTCTCACGAGAGAATTTGGCTTCTGTTGCGCTCCTGCTATTAATAAGTCTCTCTCTCTCTCTCTCTCTCTCTCTCTCTCTCTCTCTCTCTCTCTTCTCTCAATGTCTTTAACTCAGCCAAGTGCAAACATGAAAAAGGAATCTCTCGAAAATCCTAACTTCCGGTAATGCCAGGATTCGGAACTGCTTCTGAAACCTGTTTCCTTTCACGGATGAAACAGCCAAGTGGCGGAAGACCTCCATCATTTTGATGACGTCATTAAGGCAGAGAAATTTGTTGAATACTGTAAAATAAAAATCCTTAAACGGGAGGTAGGGATTGCTTAGTGATGTTTTTAATTAAGAGATTTGATTTTTTAGTTAAATGAAGAAAAAAGAATATGTTGAGGAGCCGACTGGAATAAATCATTTCTGGGAAATGTGCCTCACCTGAGGCGTCGAGTTACGGAAAAATACCGAACGAGAAAACTTACCATTGGTCGTTTGCTAATGAAATAGCTTTCTCTTCGTTTTCCGTTTATAAGAAAGTTTCATTAAAAGTTTTTTGTAGTTTGGCATTGCACAAATGGATGACTTCGATGGAAATTATACATAAAAGTTATGGAATGATGATGAAAGTTTTTTAAGTCATTCTAGAATATCCTCAGTGACTTACGTGGCAGTGAAGTCATTTTAGATGCAAACCAGTGTAACTTCATAAACGGAGAAAGCAGAGTTGGTTTGTCATTCCTTCAGCCTCGTGACCTAAATCCTCCCCAGTTGAATGTTATTGTACATCTGGAAGCATGACTTGATCTTCCAATCGGCGAAGGAAATGCCAACGGAGTGGAAAGAAAATAAGATTGTATGATCTCTGACTTTGTCTGTTTGCTTGATCTAAATGAGAAACATCTTCCCCCTGCTGTGACACTGGGTCATTCATTTATGTGGAAAATTAATGTAAAATACATAAATAACAAAATATACAATTTTAAAGGACATTTACATGAATTAATCATTCTATTCATATTATAAATTAATTAATCAATCAAATAAGACAATGAGGAGGTAACTGCAACAATTTGGCGCTGCTTGTGGCTCTCAGTGAGGTCACTTGTAATCGTGGCCTGCCACCAACCGGTCAACTTAGCGAGTAATTGATTACCAGTCTCAGCTGGTTTATTGTTACTGTCCAACTTTATCTTAAGCTTCGTCTGTAAATTGTAAAAAGACTTCAAACTTAAAATAATGAGAAGAAAATACTTAAAAATCATTTCTTAGGTGCGAGAATGTACTTGCTAATATTTTTCATATAATAATCCTGTTTAATAAAAGCCATAAGGTTTCCTCACATAACTTTCGTGGAAGGAATCACAGCGAACAGAAGTTCCTTAACAATTGCTTCTTGTTGACCGACCGAGAAGGAACAAAGTGGCAGTTACCAGTCATAACTTTCCAACTTTTCCGCAACATTTGCTAGTTTTGGTCACTTTCCCCGAAGCCTCCCTCAGCAGGCATTAATGAAAACTCTTCCAGGCGGGGGAATGAAATAGGCGAAGGAAACAAGATCTGAGAGTACTACCTGGCTCTGGTGCCTGATGACGAAGATCTTTTCTTCACTTGGATTGTGAGTGCAAACTATTGCCACGTAGAATGAAGTCCCCTCAAAGGGGAAATATAAAAGAAAAAATTGAAGGGTATGACAATGAAGTCGATTTCCTTCCAAATCCTCTGTGAACAAAAAAACTTAGTATTTGGTAATTGAGAAACTGGAATCACAGCAAAACGATCCTGTGTAATTATTTCAGACGTTTGACACCTGAGAAAGTACCTGATTTGCAATGACAAAATAACAAAATAAAATTGTTCTTCGCTAACTGACCTCTGAAGCTGAATTAGACTAACATTTCTAGAAGGAAGCTGATGGAATTAGCCATTTAAAGGTTTCATGACGAGTCGTCTGTTGTTGCACTTTAATTCGTGGTTATTATAATAAAAATATCAGCTCTTGAAATGTTAAATTGAGGACAAATACTCTCAAGTAGGGCTCTGATTCTCATCAACCTTGTATTATTATCATTATTAATATTGCTGCTGTTTTTCATCTTCCCATTTTACTTACTTATACTCTCAGCGCCATTATTCCTGTCACTGCTCCTTCATTTTCATGACTTGAAACTCGCTTTCGAAGGATTAACATAATTTCGAAGCCGAAAGCATTTATATATTTGCAGAATCTAACGACCGTACGATTTAACAGAGAATAAAAATTCATTTAAATGTATTCAACCATCTCTTTTGTTTTTTTATTTACGTAATGACATTGATATACGCTTAACTAGCAGGATAGCCAAATTTGCAGATGACACCAAACTAGGTGTAAATGCAGCAGATCCAGATACAGTGGAAAGTTTAAGAAATTATGTAATGAAAATAGGAGACTGCTAAAAAAATGGCAAATGCCTTTTAACGTACGTAAGTGTAAAGTGTTACAAATAGGAACAAACAACCTCATGCCAGCTATATGCTGCTTGGGAATAACATAAGTAGTGTACAACAAGATGGGGACCTAGGAGTCATTATTATCAAGGACTTAAAATCCACAAAACAGTGCATAAATGCTGAAAAGAAGGCACAGAAACCAATGGGACACATAAAGAGGCAGTTCAAATACAGAAATAAGGAAACGGTGCTGCAGCTCTATACAATAATAGTTAGACCCCATCTTGAATATGAAGTACAGTTCTGGTCACAAAACTAAGAAGGAGTACAAGCAAGAGCCACAAAGTTAATTCCATCCATCAGGCAAATAGGTTACCGAAGACGACTGAGAGCCTGAACTTGTATGGCTCAGAAACACGACGATTGCGAGGACAACTAATAGAAAATACTGAAAGGCATAACAAAAGTAGACAGTAACCTATTTACATTAAACGAAAATCAGACAAGAGATAATGGATGGAAACTAGAACCGAAGAGATAAAACACATCCCAATGTGGGAATTTCTTCACATACAAGAATAAACAGCCACCAGAAGTTGTAAACAGCAAATGTGTGGAAGAGTTTAAAAGAAAGCTAGACAAAATCATTATGACACTGTGAATGCACAGTAAAACCTGCTCCTACAGATAAGTGAACACAAGTTGTCTCTTCGGATGGACTAACAAGTCTTTGAGACATCCTAATCCTTGTAACTCCTGGTAACGTAACAGGACACTGAACGCGAAGCATTGGATGTGGTATGGATCAGTGAAGATCAAGAGAACACGAGACCGCACAAAGGAACATTTATATTCTTATATACACATATGAACACTCATATCTGGAAGTACACTATGTGTATATCCACTCAATTACCCTTCACACCTTATAGCAAGACATCCATCAGTTTGTATTTTTGTAACCAAATTCAAATCTTGAAGGCAGTGTGAGATCGCACTCATTCCGGAACTTGCGCCTTGACGTCTGCTTGTGTTACAGTCACGAAAATGCGGGAATAATCCGAGGATTGAGACGAAGAAGAAGGGAAACGAACGAAAGTGGAATTCACGAATTTCTTTCCGTTATGTCTCCTCTTGCGAAGCCTAATTGCCAGGATGACTTGATGGTATATTATAGGTGACGCAGAGTTGAAAGGAACTATGCTGTCGATGAAAGGAATTTGCTCTTGATTCAACTTCTTCAGGACGAACAATGCACAAGGAATCCTCACAGGTATACGAACAATTTTCATTACTTGATGCAGACAAGGCCACCACAGAGGGGACAATACTATCCTCGTGGAATGTAGGCGCATGAATAAATGGACGCATTATTTCTTATTAGACGATAATGGATATTGCTAATTATTACTTCTCTGAATGATTAAATAAGATTCATGATATATTTTATAAAAACAAGAAGGTTTGTAAAAAGTTAAATTACCACACTTGCTTGAGTGGGTGAGGAGGAAGGTCATGTTCATGAATGACTAATGGACTTAAAAAAGTTCACTTCTAGGCTTGAGATTATTAAAGGTATAATACCACATTATATATATATATATATATATATATATATATATATATATATATATATATATACGTATATATATATATATATATATGATATATATATATATATATATATATATATATATAATGTGTGTATATATTAAATATATATATATATATATATATATATATATATCTATATATTAATATATATATATATATAATATATATATATATATCTGTATATGAATAAATTGATCACGAAATATATAAAACGTGATGTTAATCATAAAATAAAGGTAATTTAAAGAGGAGAAATGGCGAGATCTTTCGTTCTACACAACCCCCCTCAAGTAAAGGGTCGTAAAGACCGAAAGATCTCGGCATTTCTCGTCTTTTAATTTATCTCCGTGCATTATCTTTACATGCATAAGTTAATACTGGTAGGGCCATCTGATTAAATACCATTCCTTTAAGAGAAAATGGCATTTTATTTAATTTGTCATAATTTAATTTTGTTTACCAAAAGCTCTCCATACCATGCTTATCCTTCTTTCAATTTCGGTCTCATGTCCTGGAAACACTTACTGCCTGTCCTAAATACGTATATTCATTAACAATCTCTAGAGGTTCGTTCATAAATCTTATTTGTTGTCTCTGCATTTTCATTGAACATTATCTAGTTTTACTCATATTCATTTTGTTCAGTCCTACATTTCTGCTGTCTGTATTCAATCTTCTATCATCTTTTTGAGGTATCCCCAAAGAAATAACGACCAAATAGGAATACATCGATTATATGTCATGCATTCCACTGTGCTTTCAGTATCGATTCATAATGTTATAGGTATTTGAGAATCCTGGTCGGTTTGCCTTTAGGTTCTATGCAAAAGCCGTCCGCAACAGCTCACACCCTCCCACCACCTTTGTATTTGGAGTTCGGTTTCCATGAAATCGGAACAGCACAGTCTGATTCACTTCGTTCCTCCCAGAGTCATTGTCTTGTTCAGATTCGGTTCCGTGTTCTTGCAGCTTTAAGGAATTTCAACATGCAGCAAAGTCTGAGCTACATAACCCTCCTTTGGGCCGTTTCAGAAGTCTGCAGCACCAACTGAATTTACCGACCACTGAATGTCGGAGGAATTTTTAAATTGAACTTGAAGTATGGTTGTCTTAACATCATCATTTCTAGGAAAAAAGAAAAATTACTTAATGCAGGTCTACTGGTCCCCTCTTTTTCAGATTTTCGCTTCCCCTACACCTAACCTACCTAAGAAAATGTCCTTGTGAACCTAACCTCCTAAATACTTTCAACGACCCTTTGCAATAAGAAAGTGGAAACTCATGAATGACCAACACTCTCTCTCTCTCTCTCTCTCTCTCTCTCTCTCTCTCTTCCTGCTATCAAATAAATTTTCTAAAGTCGGCGAGATGTCAACACTTCAAAGATCCGTTCCACTTGATGTTTTATTTTGGTCTGTGGAGGTCGGCGGTTGATTGCTTGTAAAACGTCTTCTGGAGACTGTGAGGTCATTGTGCTGACTGCACAAGAACAAAGGTTGAAACTCTTTGCTCACGTCACCACAGTGTCATTTCATTCCCAGCGCTCAAGATCCAGGTTTGACATTTTCATTGAGGATATCAATGGAATGTGCAATTTTGGCCAAAAGGCCAAGCACTGGAACCTATGAGGTCAATCAGCACTGAAAGGGAAATTAAGAGTAAAAAGTCTCTCATGGTGTGACTGGAGGAAAACCTCAAAGTAGTTCCACCATGAAACAATTGTTAGTAGAAGGTGGAGAGACAGAAGGAGGAAAGATATAAACGGAGGTACAGTAAACGAAAAGACATTTTTCTCTCTCTTTTGAGAACAAGAAATCTTGACCAATTATTTGTCCCCAAAATCTGATCGAAATGAATTAATGTTTTCTTTTTTCTTTAATTTTCTTTTGTTTAATGGCTCCTATGGTGCCATCGTTGTTATGGGAGACTTATTGTTTTGTGTTAATCCAGCAGCCAAGGGACGCTGCAGATAACCTTCAATAATGCCTACAGTGCACCATGTGAATTGCACTAACGGCAATATCCCCTAAGGGGTTGAGAACATCATTGTTAGTGCACAGAATTCCAAAATATTAAGACATCTGGACTTATCGTGTGAATCACATCCATAAATAGACATAAATGTGATACAAACAAATCATTCGTTTATTTAGTCAGATCTTTGTATCTCATAAAACAGTTAATTCAAAAATATAAAAATGCAATAGATTTTCAAGAATCTTATTCCGAGCTTTTGCCGCTTTGGTCAGAACTGAGTCATTACGCGAATGACAAACTCATTGTAATGTTATAGCTGTTAATCATTATCGTTTTAAATGAAAATAATTAATTACCTTTCTCGTGTTCAGGGTGATTATGCAAATTTTATTGATAGTGTTATTTCCGATATTCACATTAACATATAAAACCTCACTCATCGACAAGTTTCATAACACCAAAAATGACTACCATTATCTGGGTGACAAATGAGCATCGGCTGCATAGGCCGCGCACAATGAACAAACTGCAGGTCTAGAGTGGAACGCTCTATCGCACGCAGAAAAAAGGCTATCGATTATAGCAGAAATTGAAGTTATTTCATTGCAAAGCTTCTAATAAACGCGAAAGAAGTAGTCGATTGTAGTTCAAAGAACTGAAAGTTTTGACGTGCGGCTGATGAGCCTTTTGTTTTCAAATTCAAAGTAAATCGTCCCATCCTTCCGAAATACCCGATAATTGACTGTTTACTTAGTCGACATGTTGCTCTCATTCATCCTTATTGGTTTTGTCATTTTATATGTTATCAGTGTTATATTGAGTACTATTTTATACTCTATTAAAATTAAAAGCAAAAGTATACATCAGTTAAAAAAAAAAAAAAAAAAAAAAACTAAGAAGACTTTCATTCGTATCCTTTATAAATCGCCTTTTTTCTATATTTTAAGATATCCATCTATTTCCTCGTGTAACACAAAGCAGAACCTTTTATGAAATTACTATTTGCTAACTAAAGTATTTTTATCTGACCTCTAGTCATTTTTTTTTCTTTTTGTACTGGAATAAATGCTTGACATGCCGAGCTTATATAGCTCCAAGCATTCTTAAGACTGATAAAATCGGACTCAAATTCTAGTAAAAAATATATATCTTGGTGAAAAATAAGTATTCAAGCGCCATTAATACATTGAAAGTCCAAAGAGAATATATAGTTATACATTGATTTTCCGTTCTGGAATCGGCAGAGTGCAAGAGCAACTGAATTTCTCATGTTATCAACTTAAAGAGAATGAGGTCCAGAAAGAGAGGCCACAGAAAAACCAGCGGGATTCAGAGGCGAGAGAGAATAAGGGAGAAAATTCAAGATCTGTCGGAGTGACGACGCTTTTGATGAGATTCTCTCTCATAACGATAGGATTTCAGCACCAGTCTGGATACCTTCGTTTTTTAAAAAGGAATTAGGGATTTATACAAGGTGAACATAGCCAGTGGGTTTTATCTACACTGATCTAAGCCTACAACGCAAATGACAATCAGAATATGTGTCAAGATGGTGAGACGGTTCTATTCCAGATCTAATAAACTGCATCTGAATTTGAAAGTCTATAAACTCTTTAACTAAATAGGATCTTCGTCCCCCAGACACAATTGGTTCGACAACCCTGACATGCATGTATATAGTATATATATATATATATATATATATATATATATATTATATATATATATATATATATATATATGATGTATATATATATATACACATATATATGTATATATATGTATTGTATATGAAAGATCTTCTGATTTATAAGCTCCACTAACGTACCTACCGAAGTGGTCGAAATAAACTCTCAGCCTTGTAACGCTTTAACCAATATTCTTGGACATAATTTCCACAGTCTGCCTTGACATCCTGAAACATTCTTAGTAATCAGGTCAGGTTATTTTTGAGATCAGGTCAACGCTAACATCTCGTGTCACAAAGAAGTGTGTCGATTTAATTCAATTCATTCCGTCCTCTCCGACAGATGGACGGAAAGATTGACAGGAAAGGAAAACAAAGTGTGAAATGTATAAATAAAAGTAATGAAACGTGATTTTCGGGCGGCGTTCGAGAATTTTCGTCAAAAGCGAAATAGACGAGGAATCCTACAGACAGATCCTCTCCTGGTTTTGAGTGGCCAGTTGCACAAACATCTCTCTCTCTCTCTCTCTCTCTCTCTCTCTCTCTCTCTCTCTCTCTCTCCCAGCTCTGTTTGTACAGTACACCGTTTTTCTGAGCGAAACCCGAAGGGAGACGGGAGCTCGAATGAGGGATGTTTTACAGCACCAAGTTCTTCCGGTGCTCTCGAAAGACATTGTTCCCTTAATGGAAAGGAGAGTTCCACCCTCCGGCCCTCTTCTGTGGATCTCTCGGGAAAAGTCGGCATATTTTTCATCCAAAAGATAGACACTAAATTGGGAGCTTCATACATCTGGCTCAGGCAGCATATGCCAAGTGTTGTTTAATGAGACATTTTCCTCATTTATAAAGGAGCATTGCGTCAGAGCCTCTCAGTTATCCCCAGAATGTTTATTTTGCTATATACTATTTTAATGGATTGACTGTGTCTCAGGTGTCTGCCTTCATCATACAGAACAAATTTTAGTCTTTTTATAATGTTTCTTTTGTCACTTTGGGTAATGTAAAATAACAAGCTATTTCATAAACCACATTTTCATTCGCTTGTCAATCGCTAAAAATAGTTTCATTTGTGAATTAATACTTTAAGCTGAATTTCTTTAAAATATTTGAACTGTTTACTAAGTCAGAGACAGGGTGGGGGAAAATGGGGTTACAGTACTGATTGCATCTTCTTCGGGATAACTGTAAGCAGCCTCGTTAGCTAATTCTGGAAACTTCTTTACGTTTTCCAACGTAGCAATGTTTTGTTCCGTCTCCTGATTTTGTTCATATGACTAACTCGATACGACCTACGATGTGACCGCGATAATGAAATCATTTTAATTAATAATTAACAGTAATAACAAAATACCTCATCATTAAGTTCTATATTGTCACATATAATACAGTCGTTAATTTCCTATCTAGTTTTTTGGAAATTAAAAACTGTCAAATAATGACATTTATAGGAAGACGACATCAGGAAAATCAGGAAACAGAACGAAAGCTTTGCCAAGCTGGAGAAACATAAGTTTTCAGAATTAGCTAACAACACTGGTTATTGTGTTTCCGACAGAAAGGAACTGTGATTAGAGATTGGCAAGTGACTAAGTAAAATGGCCCATTTGAAATAACTTGTTATTTTACATTACCCAACTCGGCAAAATAAAACTTTCAAGAAGACTAAAATGTCCTGTATGAAGAAGACAGGAAACTACTATGCAATCCAGAGGCCATGAAATAGCGTTTTTCGTAAAGAACTTTCAAACCGACTTTTGGATTTCCATGCTACAAAGCACCGAGTGTTTCTTACATTGCCCTAACTTATGGTGGTACACTGAACCGACAGGTGCGCTTAATTAAGCAATTTACTTTTAGAAAAAAAGACCAACATCTTCCCTAACCTCAGACCGTTTCGAACAAGTGGTGTTAAAAGCCCCTCCCCTTACTAATTATTTGTTAAAAATTATATCCCATCATACAACATATTAACTTCCTTTAAAAGTTTTGTATGGCCCAGGATAGTTGAAAAGATTTTTAGCCATAAAGTCAGACAACCATTTGAAAATGTATAGTGGAGGATACACTATACCGACGTTACTGATGCACGTCACCACTTTTGCGGATGGTTGGGTGGATAAGCACAGCTTTAACCTCATTTTCTTAAGTTAAAATGGTAATGAAACACACGGCAATGCACAGTACTTCCGAAAATTAGGGCGAAGTTTAGTGGTTTAGCGGCAGAATCCATAGGTCAGTTTAATAGGTGTTTACGAAAGACACCATGTCATGGCCTCTGGAAAGCATAGTAAGACACTAGTTAAAGTCGTCCATTGTAGAAGAAGCAGTATGATTAATTTTTTTTATGTCTGAGTCGGCAGTGATAATCTGCGCTACAAGCTCAGGAAATGCTAATATTCTCTGCGGACCTGTCTCAAAGCAGGCGGTAATCCTTTCCCTGTTCAAAGGAAAATCGAAGGATTCCGAAAAGACGGCCATCATAAGCGTGAAAGAAAACCTTTGCTACTCATCTCCCTCGTCGCCGTCGGTTGAGTACAAATACCTCCAGCACTCTCCCGTGTTCAGGAAATTTTCATTCAGTTCAATGTTCTTTCCTGCCCAGAGCTGCTGCTGTTTCTTTGGGTAATTGATGAGGTAATCTGTTGAACGTATTTGCAGGTTCGTGGTCTATTCAAAAAAGATGTTTGGAAGTGATATTTCACCGCAATTTGTTTTTATGTGCTTATTAATCAAGCCCGACTCTTTATATTGGAAATACAGTATCATGAATAATACGATGCAGCAATCAATAAAATAATTCTTATTCACGTACACGTACTTAGCCCTGACCAAATACAAGAACGTATATTCAGGATAAGACTGTAGTATGTTTCAAGATAACTCAGTGTTCAGTTTCTGGCCTCCTCTGTAGATCATCCAATTTATAGTCACTCTCATTATGAATAAACCTTATAGTTGCATGCATAAATGTGACTTAGGAAAAAGCCTAATCGACTCAAAAGTTAAGTATTCTAGTTGAGGAATCACTGAAGGGCCTTCTGGTAAAACCTCGAGGGCGTCAGAGAGTTTCTTTGTTATAAAATATTTCAGTAATAGTAGTCATCAGCGGAGCTTTTCAGTAGCAGCAAAAGGCAATCCTGAGTTGCAATAACCATCAGGGTTCCAAAACCTTCCCTTTGTGCAGTAGCATCTGCTTTTGAAGATGAATAGAAAAGTGAAGTGAAGAAATTAATGAGTTTATCGAAATATGAAATCTCCTGAGGACATTATTTAATGGTGTGTGATCAACAACACGTATTTCAGTACAGCTTATGAATAGGATGACGAGGAGATGTTATGAATAGACTGATCAAAAATTCACTGGATCATTAAATATTGGAAATGACTTTCATTGTACCCTAGATTTTGTGCTAATATTATAGAGCTTTAGCAGCAGATTGATTTCGATTTGTGTCAATGAATGAATTTCATTTAATGATTAATAACATTATTTCAAGGTGAGTTGCTTCATAAATAATCTTATTACAAACTCTACCTTAAAGGAGCTGCTTCCGATGAATCAGATTTGCATAAATCATTTGAACAGGGATACGTAAAGCCATACGTGTGCTAAACTACCATGATACATTTATTACAAGATCCTCTGATTATTTATTCACTTCTTTTTATGTTTTTAGTGGCTCTCAGTATTCATATCGCTTCTGCTACCAATAACAGGGTTTTCTGGTTGACAAGTTCGTCCTTTGAAGGGAGTTGGGGGAAGTCTGGTAAACTAAAGAGGTTGTTTCAGTCTTCGAGAAGCATTCCTGTGTCGTGCTTCGATATCCCGAACCCAGACTAGTTGGTGTTAGAAAACTTCTAATTATGTTTTCTATATCTCGCACCAGTTTTCGCTTCCCATTTACTATATGAATAACTGGTTTTCGCTCTCGATTAAAACTGAATAACTGATTTTCACTTTCCATTAAAACTATGAATAACTGGTTTCGTTTATCCATCTTTTTTTATAGTAAATAAGTAATGAATAAATACATAAGAGTTACAGAAATAAACAATAGCCACTTCTCTAATCCCACCCCTTCCTCTGTCTATAAAAATGAGGATTTTCAGTGGCTTGAGAGACACTAAAGCTTTCCACGACAGGTATTCGAGAAACATGAGTAAACTCCCACGATATGCGATGTTGAATTTGAAGCAATTTTGATGTCTGGCCTCTCATTGTCGTTTATCTGCTACGTTCAACACATCTTTGAATAAGTACTTTTTATTTTTTTTTTTTTTTTTTTACTTATTATTTCTTAACCTGAGGTCCATTTAAACAATAAGTTTCTTCTTTTCTTTGGTTTCCCTTTGAGACCCTGAAGCTTGTTAATCTTCTTAGAGCCCTTGCTCACTTTCTCCCGTTATTTCTTATTACACAGTTATTCTTTCCTCTCTCACAATCTTCCTGACTATCGTATCCTTCCTCGTGCAATCCTATACGTGACCTTCTCTCCCCACACATTCAGGAGTCCACGACGTATTGTCCTCTTTCGTTTCTGACACAGGGTATTGGGCTGCATCCCCATGCCCCTAGCCATTTACTGACCTACCCACCTCGCAAGATGGCGAGAATGTTATTATTTTCTTGGGATTCTACAACAGTGAAAGCGTGGCTGTCATTGGCATTTCTTCGCTCGAAGGATTCCACAGCCCGTTTCAAGGTGCTCTGCTGACTTAGGGTAAAATGTATATTGTGCATCAAACCTTTGAGACTTTCTATATGCATAGATAGATATATATGTAGATATGTATATGTTTGTACAAATAGCATACACCATATTCACCTGCCCTTACGACATCCAGGAAGCACTAGGATATGAATGCTAGTACACCCGAAGTAGAATAAAAGGGACCTTCCTAAATTGCTCTGCCTACCATAGAAACCGAACCCTGGCCCTGTCGCTTGCGGGATTAAATACGAAACATACTTGGATGAGTAACGTTTCTCAGACTATTCCAGTTGCTCAAAGGACGCATCGCACTGCCCATTTTTATCTAAAACAAATATGTCACGAATAAAGCTTTAGCAAGAAAAACAATGAACAAGTAAAAAATGCGCCGAAATTTCTTCGGGGCAACCGAGTTTCCTACACAGCGTATAGTAATGTAAGAAAATCTCTGCCGCACAGCTATCTTCAACCTTAAATCAAATAAACACTAACGGAGCTAGAGGGCTGCAATTTGGTATGTTTGATGATTGGAGAGTGGATGATCAACATACCAAATTGCAGCCCTCTAGCCTCAGTAGTTTTTAAGATCTAAAGTCGGACAGAAAAGGTTGCAGATGGAGAGACAAAAAGTAAGAGACAGCGTAAGCATTTTCATTTACATAAAATTACAAAAATACTCAGACACCGAAAGGAAAAAGAAAACAATCAAAGCTCCGGTTGAGACAGGGAAGGCAAACAACAATTCCACTTCCAGGACGATGCTGGAGACTTCGAAGTGATCAACAGGAGAGTCTGGGGAAGGAAATGGGGACTGAAAAGTAATTTCATTTTATGCCGTCTCTTATGTAAAATACTTCATGCCTCTCTGTTCTGTAGTTCTTCTTCTCTTCACTTTTTAAAGTAACCGCTTAATATGCCTTTTGTTATCAAGAGCTTAGAATTGCAAAAGACTGAAAAAATCATTTCCTATTATCCGTAAGAAGATCCTCTGTATTCAAAGAACTCTTCACTAAATACTGTTTTTTAAGGTACGGTACGTCTCTTTAAAAAGGGTTGTGTTATATATACTCACGGCAAGTTATATATACTCACGGATGTTTTCAATGAAAGTATAAAACAGAAAATTCAAGCTTTTGTTTATTAAAAAAAAGTGACATCAGAGTTAAAAAGCGATTGTCTTATGCAAAAAATATTTGCTTAAATTTTGACGAGCTCTGACATATCTACCGATATATTTATTTGAACAGAACTGTGAAGAAAATATACTTCGTGGAAATTAGAATCTTGTTAGAAATTACACTGAATAAATACCAATAGGTGGTGAGAATAATAATGCTCCAGGAAAAAACGTTATATAAACCTAAGATTATGATCAGAGATACATTAAAACACATTAGTTTTTCTAAGAAGAATACTCGAGACAACTCTCCAGAAGATGCCCAGAATTATAAAAAGAAGTAATTCTACTAATAGGGAACAAGCAAAGGAGCTAAAGAGCTGAAGTAGTTGGCAAAAGTGAAAATGAATCGAAGGTAAAAGAAATGGAGTTGAACGAGTTACCCTGAACAGATTCATAAATGATGTTTAATAAGCGCTTGAGATACAGCTGGACTACTTGTCCGGCCATTCAACGGATACTTGACAATGAAGATTGTTAGTCCCGGAAAGCTTGTAGCTTTTCTTGAATAAATAACTCCTCCAGATACCATCCAATTTAAATTGTATATATATATATATATATATATATTATATATATATATATGTATATATATATATATATATATATATATATATATATATATATATATATATATATATATATATCTTTAAAATAAAGTATGGTGGTGAATAGTTTAATCTCAGTTTTTTCCACTTAGAGACAGGAGCGCTTAATGACAAGCTCTTGGCTCCTCGAAGAGTGCTGAAATGAAAAACAGTCAGAATTGGTGACCATGCCATATGAGGTTGACGACCTTTCAGCGATCACCTGATTGGGTCATGCGGCGCACTCGGTTGCTATGGCATTTCGAAAGGCGTGTCCATGTGTGTTTGTGTGTGTTCGTAGCGTGCGGTGTATGGGACCTAAAGATAAATCGATGCAAAAAGAAGAGGGGGACACTCTTTGATTACCTGTGTCATGGTATAGAACACACATTGGAGAGGGTTCGAGGACACCCATCGCAAGGTAGAGTAACATAAGACTTTGGAAAAGTTACCCTTTGAAAAGAGAAAGAAAAGTGTAGTGTGTAAACATTCGTTTTAATTATCTTTCACATGTTGGAGTGATATAATAAATGTTTCTTTATTTCAGATGGGTTCATTGCATCATATAAGAGAATGGGTTCTCTAAAGACTGATCATTTAAATGGCGTAATTAATCAGACAGTGAGATTTAGGGGAAGTGTTTACTTAATTTAGTTCAGGAGAGGATAATGACCGTTTACGGTTTTTTTTTTGAGGGTGAGACTTTACTCTTTTACTCCATTTTATATACATTTTGTTCCATTTAATGTTTAACAAATTTGGGAAATAAAAGTATATTTTTGTATCTACGAGCATTCATTAGCCCAGTTTGCATTTTTTAGCTTAGCAGAAGGATAATCAGCAAAGAGAGGTAAGGAGTTGCCTGTTTGTTTAATTTGTTTAAACGAGTGTCATTTAGTCATAAGAGCTCGTCAATATATATATATATATATATATTATAATATATATATATATATATATATATATATATATTATATATATATATATATATATATATATATGTATATATATATATATATATATATATATATATATATATATATACATTACTTATATATAATATACATACATACTCCTATTGTATAGACGTTCCACACTATTCAATTACGATCGAGATTAATTCTGCGAAGCGGACGTGTTGTCGGCGAGGCCAGTAGATACCAATTAATTATATGATTACTCTCCACTGAGGTTAGTGCGAAAACATCAATATAAAGTAGATGGTGTGCTTGAAATGTGCGCTCAGGTGCGTTTATTTGAACTTAAACAGAAGTGTTTGTTTTCGGGCAATATTGATTCAACCTTCCTTGAATCGAGAGGGTTTTGTCCATCTACCACTATTATTATTATTATTATTATTATTATTATTATTATTATTATTATTATTATTATTATTATTATTATCATTACTATTATTATATTCATAAGATGAAACCCTATCCATATGTAACAAGCCCATCGAAGGGGCAACTGACTTGAAATTCAAGTTTCGAAGAATATCGTGTTCATTATAAAGAATTAGAAGAAGTAAAGTGAAATAAAGAAAGAATAGTCCTAGTTATCAAAAATAAAGAAATAATAAATTAAACAGGTATATAAAGAAGTATTGAAAAAGACTCTGGATGAAAAGGAACCGATCTCCTTGAAAGTTCCCCTATAATTGTAGAATATCAGTGCAAATGTCAAGAAGAAGAAACAACAGAAGATCTAAAACCGAATGAGGAGCAAAACCAATCCTGGACCAAACAGTCTTCCGTTGAACATGTAAATTTCTAGGGAATCTGACATCAGGCAAATGTGGGTCTTCTCTCAGTTTCTTTCGTTTCGGGACAAAAATGCAGGTTGGAAGTCGCAAATACTCGGTAGTTTTTTGTCTATTGCTTTCATCGTATTGGTTCTCATTTTCATTTTCCTTTGGAGATATTAGAGGAAAGCATTTCCTATTCATATTCGTTAATAGAACATAAATTCTCACACACAAACAACCATTACACCATACACATACACGCAAATACAATTATTCATATATATATATATATATATATATCCTATATATATCTATATATATATATAGTATATATATATATATAATATATATATATATATATATATATATAAATGTATGTATCTTTACTTCTCAATCCAAAGTACGAATGACACGTCTCTCTCTCTCTCTCTCTTCTCTCTCTCTCTCTCTCTCTCTCTCTCAGCATGAAGATTGTGTGGAATGACGTCCAGTCACGCAGATTTCGCCAATAACATCCCAGTCCCACTGAAGTCATACTCATCACGGAGACGACGCTTCCAGACCTGCAGTATCTTGTTAACAACATCAGACAAGTCCCGCCCACTCGGCGGTGCACAGAAGTGTAGCTTATCTTAGAGTTCTTTTTGAGAATTCCTGGTCTATTCAGAAACTTCTTTCCTGTTTCCGAAATGTCAGGGCCAAGGTCATACGAATGAAGTCGGGTATTGTTATTAAGTGACACTTTCGTCTTTCTTATTTTCTTAAAGCTGTTTCCCGTTTCTTCCTCCTTATTATGCTCACAAAATTCAAGTTATCAGGATAGCGTCGGTCTTACGTGTGCGGTATTTAGATGCACCAGAAGCAAAAAAAAATACTGACACTGCTAGTTATATGACCTCAATTGAAAATAAAGATACTTCGTTCTTAGGGTCAGCCTCCGACATGAACTGGCAGTTCTGGAATCAATGGTGATTAAAAGACTGCAAGTTCCCTTCGTTAATGAATCAAACCTCTGCCAACCAACTGGAACTTCCCCTGGTCGACATTGTATTTTCTCTCTGTCAGTCCTTACACTTGCACTAAATAGGTTGGTTCAGCTTTTGCTAACCCCCTGTCTTTTTTAATTGTTTGTAATGGTTTTCGGCATCTATAGTTTTTTTAAATAAAATTGTCGGTTTAAAATTTACAAATTTGTATTATTGGTATA
>NC_087202.1:141583003-141607946 GCF_015104395.2 Macrobrachium nipponense | reverse complement strand
GGAGGATTTTCATTTTGTTTCCAAAATGAAAATGCAGAGGTCTTCATCTGTGCCAAAACAGTATCATCAGAGGGCCCAGGGGTATTCGAATATGTATTGATACAATTCAAAGATTGAATAGAGAAAAAAGAAAAAAAAGTAAACCTGAAAACCTTAAAAAGATATCATCAGTCTTTCGTGGAGTTTATTCCTCCACTAATTGCACAAATGAGAACCGACTCCCAAATGTCCACGCCCCTACCCTACCCCACAGGGAATGGCACATCATGATTAGAGTGGCCCAAGTGTAAGCCAACCCCACTTGCTAGGACTGAGAGTATTTCTAAAATACAATCATCCCCATCCTATTCATGTTATGAAAGAATGCCGAGTGTCATATCCTGAGAACCAGACCTCCTGGAATCCATGGTCCAGCCCTGAAGAATAGTTCGGCCATTGAACTATCAATCTAATACCTCTCAGGTCAGAACATTATCGAGTAGTTGATGACCCTACCCCTGTTCCCACTATTTAGCTTCAGATGTCATCCCAGTCCCAATTATATCTTGTCCTATTTGTCAAGTCCAATAAATTTGATAAAAAGTGGTATATTAAAAAAAATTTTGTCCAAAACACTCTCGGAACAAATTCCATGGGTTCAAAGAGCCCCCTCACCACGTCAAGGTGGATTCACTTCGAGGGGGTGTATGTGTGTGTGTAAAATTTCAGCCAAATATTCGTTTATAATTTTATTTGCTTGTTATTCACGAGTCAAATAATTCTCTCTGATAACTAAACTCAACTGTTCAATAGCTTCTTGGCAATTCTTCCATAAAGAAACCTTGAAGAAAGGGGAATTACTAACTGTAGTTCTGACGTCAATTCATGTCGTATTCCATTTAGATTACAGGTATGCAAAAGCGCACACGATTCCATTGTCACCACCTACGCGGGAATAAAGAATCAGCCCAGCCTTTTTTTTTTTCCTTGTGTGATAACAATAAAGTATTCATTTCAAAGGGGGCCCCTATAGTTGTGACCTTTCCATCAGTAACAACAGAACGCAAGTTATTCACCGTCAAAGAAAAGATGCCAGAATGAATATTGAACCGAATCTGATCTGTTCTATGAAAAGCACTGAAACTCAAGTCCTTCCCATTGTTAGTTCTAAAGACTTTCTCCGGTAGCTTCTCTCCTCATATAATGCCAATTCTTGCTTGATGTAAAACACGCAAGCCTTTCTTCTGTAGCTAATGATGTGAGCGTTACAATTCTTCTAAAAGGGAATCTTTTAAACCCATGCGATGACAAATAATAACTGGAAAAAATGTGCGATTTTCGACTAAATTAGCCTGATTAACATTTACGTTAAAATTTTCTGCATTACGAAAAGAATTTCAGTTTTAGAATGAATAAATTGCGAAGTAATTAATTCAGGAAAAGTAAGAGAAAATCCAAGCAAAAGATTTCCATAATTTCCGGTCCTAAAGCTGTTGCACTTTTATAATCAAAATACGTTTATCTTACTTCCCTCAAAGTATAAAATAAATTACAGTGTTATATGACTTAATGCAGTGTCAACTTTTAATAAGGTAACAAAAATGGTGTTTTGGAACGATTATTTATTACAAAATTCATAAACGTTACTTTTCTTCATATTTTAAAAGGAAATGTTTACAAAATTATTTCATTATAATCAATGTAATAAAACTAATGGCTCATATTTTCCAACTTGATGGTATTCGCTCTTTCGTTTGCTACAGTTAGGACGCTCAGTCTTAAAGAATTCAGCGTTATACAAGAGTAATCCCCCCCCCCCCCCTCCCCCCCCCCCCCCCTCTCTCCTCTCTCTCTCTCTCTCATCTCTCTCTCTCTCTCTCCAAACTTATAGATCAGATAGAAAAAATAGGAATCAAGGGGGAACCGCAATATATGGGAAAGACAAAAAACAAGGAAAAATATATGAGAAATATAGTAACTCAGAATTTGAACTAATAGCGGTAGAATTTTAATCTGAAAAATTAACGAACATAGTAATATATAGACCCCCTAATACTAAAGAGTTTGACATAATAATAGAAAAATTGGATGATATATGTAGAAATCTGAAGGACTGGACTATTCTCCTATCTGGAGACTTTATCTTTCCTTTCGTAGACTGGATAGAACGAGTAGTAGATTGTGGTTGTATTTATACATATAAAAAAGAGAGTAATAGTAGTGCAGAAGATAAGAGGCAATTCGAAAAGCTATTAGATATGCTAATAGAATACAACATTCAACAAATAAATCACCTGCCAACAAGAAAGGAAAATACTTTAGACCTAGTATTTGTGAACGAGGTGAATTATGTTAAAGAAATAGTAATTTATAATGCGAGTATTTCAGACCATAATGTCATAGAATTAACAGTCCATTCCAAAGCAAGTGAAAACAGAGATAAGCAAGAAATGAAAAAGTGGGAAGGATATGGAAAATACAACTTCTACAGCAAAAATATAAAATGGTCAGAAATAAATGAAGAATTAAACAAAGATTGGGATAAAATTTTCGTAATTGATAACATAAGGGTAAATACGGAGATATTATATAAAATATCAGAGAAAATAGTGGATAAATATATACCGAAGAAGAAAAGTAAACATCAGTCATGCATACCAAGAGACAGAAAGATCTTGTTCCAGAAAATCAGCAATTGGAAAAAAGGTCTTGCAAAAGAAAAAAAAAGCATGGAAAGTTAAAGAACTAAAAAGTAAGATAGAAAATGCAGAACAAAAGATTATACAATCAAAAGAAAAGGAAAAACGGGACTTGGAAGAAAAAACCCTATTAAATATCAAGCAAAACGCCAAACTATTATACTCGTACACGAAAAAAGATGAATAAAAGAAGAATAGAAATCGGCCCTCTAAGAATTGAAGGGAGATTAACGAATGAAAAAAAGGAAATATGCAACATATTGGCGGAACGATATAAGAGAGAATTCACCCCTAAAATTGATAATGAAGATAATGATATAGAAGTAAGGGACGAAAATAGTGAATATTTAGCTGACATAGATATTAATGAAGCTGATATTGTGCAGACTATTAATGAAATTAAAAATGGAGCTGCTGCAGGTCCTGATGGTGTCCCTGCTATTTTGTTAAAGAAAGTAGTTCATTCTATCACAAAGCCACTTGCAATATTATTAAGACAAAGTGTAGATACAGGCAAGATTTATGATGAACACAAATTAGCATATATTACCCCTACTTTCAAAAGTGGATCAAGACTAGAGGCAAGTAATTATAGGCCAGTGAGTCTAACATCACATATTATGAAAGTGTATGAAAAGGTAATGAAGAAAAATATTATGAAACATTTACTAAAAAAAAATTCGTTTAATATAGGACAACATGGTTTTGTACCCGGAAAAAGTACACAAACCCAACTGTTAGTCCACCGTGAGAACATATACAAAAATATGAAAAGCGGAAATGAAACAGATGTGGTTTATCTTGACTTTGCAAAAGCTTTTGACAAGGTAGACCATAATATATTAGCGAAGAAAATTAGAAAAGATAATATAGTGGATAAAGTAGGAAGATGGTTAAAAGAATTTTTACACAACAGAAAACAGATAGTTATTGCAAACGATGAGAAATCGGATGAAGTTAAGGTAATATCCAGTGTGCCACAAGGTACGGTGTTAGCTGCATTACTGTTTGTTATCATGATTGCAGACATAGACAGTAATGTTAAGGACTCGGTAGTGAGTAGTTTCGCCGATGACACAAGAAAAGTAGAGAAATTACTTGTGATGAAGATAGGAACGCGCTACTAAGAGACCTTAACAAAGTAAATAATTGGGCAGAGGTAAATAGGATGGTATTTAACTCTGATAAATTTGAATCATAAATTATGGACACAGAGAAGGAAAGCTATATGCATATAGGGGACCTAATAATGAGACAATCACAAATAAGGAAGCAGTTAAAGACCTTGGTGTGATGATGAATAGGAACATGTTATGCATTGATCAAATAGCAATTCTATTGGCAAAATGTAAAGCAAAAATGGGAATGTTGTTACGGCACTTCAAAACAAGAAAAGCTGAACACAGGATTATACTTTATAAAACATATGTTCGTAGTTCACTTGAATATTGCAATATGATATGGTACCCACACTATCAAAAGGATATTGCACAAATAGAGAGTGTACAAAGGTCCTTTACAGGTAGAATAGAAGAAGTTAAGGACCTTGACTACTGGGAAAGACTACAATCATTAAAATTATATAGTCTAGAAAGGAGAAGAGGACGCTACATGATAATTCAGGCATGGAAACAGATAGAAGGAATAGCCAAAAACATCATGGAGCTAAAAATATCAGAAAGAGCAAGCAGAGGTAGATTAATAGTGCCCAAAACTATACCAGGAAAAATAAGGAAAGCACACAGAACATTAATCCACTACGCACCAGCATCGATAATGCAGCGTCTATTCAATGCGTTGCCAGCTCATCTGAGGAATGTATCAGGAGTGAGCGTAGATGTGTTTAAGAATAAGCTCGACAAATATCTAAGCTGCATCCCAGACCATCCAAGATTGGAAGATGCAAAATGTACCGGAAGATGTGCTAGTAACTCTCTGGTAGACATTAGAGGTGCCTCACACTGAGGGACCTGGGGCACCCCGAACAAGATGTAAAGTCTGGAAGGTAAGGTAAGGTCTCTCTCTCTCTCTCTCTCTCGCTCTCTCTCTCTCTCTCTCTTTCTCTTAAATAACATACAAAGATTTAGATGCTATCAAAGATATGAAGAAATTGAATGAACTTTATTGATGATGACTTGTCAAGGTCTATCTTAATTCTTGCTATTAGTTCCTTGCTGGTCTTACAGTTCACTAGCAACATTAACACTGTAGATTGCCATCACAATCACAAGATAGACAAAGCCTCAGTCACAGAAGAGGAGGAAAGAGGCTGCCAAGAAAAAGAGTCTTCCCTTGAAACCTTCCATTGTTCATCACTCTGATCCTAGGAGGTGCTCAAAACATTCTTCATTAGGTGCAGATTTATACTGTATTAGAAGTATGTAGCTACAGTATATTTTTTTTTTCTCGTACCCAAAAAAAAAAATTCTCTGCCAATCTATTTACATCTCTTTTTATTTGTGATATATATTACCATACCAGAACTGAACGTTCGTCACATTTTGAAAAAGCAAACCAATGACATCAAAATGCGCGGGAATGAAAAAGAAATGGACGCTGCTAAAGCTGAATATTAATTAAACTTTCGTTATATTGACAAAGAGAGCCGAACAAATGCACACAAGAGAACGTTTTCAAATATAAAATAAAATGTTGGCGCCAACAAGCATCAATAGCGCTATGAAAGGAATTAAAATGAAAATTTTAAGGCATTGTGGGTTATTTCATGAAAATACAAACGAACTGTGTTGCCGCTTTTCTAAAAATGCGTTCCCAGGTATTTTTGACATTCTTTCTTCACACACACACACACACATATTTATATATAGGTATATCGGAGTGCCATACTTGTAATTCAATTTATAAAAAAATACTCAACGAAACTGAATGCATAACCTTCATCTGTTCACACTCTTTATAAGAGAATCTACTGTCCTTCAAAATAAACTCAGCCACCAAAGCGGAGAAAAATAAACTTCCACCAAAAACTGTCTGTTTTCTTCTTTCGCAGAACCAGTAACTTATCAGAATGTAACTTCATTCTCTTGATCAACCGTATTCTAAAATGCCCGTTATATATACAGCTCCTTTCTTGCGAATATCGTCGCTCAAACTGAAGTCACTCAGAAATGAATCCGACTGGAAGACAATTGGAGTTTCCTTCAGTGTAATAACCGTTGTGTTAAAAATACCTCCCTTCATTGAGGACTTGTCCAATTAGAACGGGAATATTTATAGCATTTATGGTAGCAAAAACAACGGAGAAGAAGAAGCAGCTGCTGATGAGTGAGATGTAAACTCACGAATGTTGGTCTCTCACTGACTGTGGATATGGTAGTTCAATTAAGGGATAATTACACTTGACTTCAACATGAAAAGTCTCAGCGCGTTGATTAATGCCTGGCCTGCCACTTTCCATTGAAGTACAGCAAGTAATTTACCACAGTTTTATGAACTGGGTAGCCCCAATTATTAGGACTGTTCGGTCCGGTCTCTACCTGTGCTTTTTTTTATATTCATATAAAAGTTGTATAATTACTTGCTGTACTTTAATGGAAAGTGGCAGGTCAGGCATAAATCAATGCACCGAGTCTTAATGGAGGCAACCGGGGGGGCATAGCCTTCTTGGAGAGAATTTCAGTTCCATGGATTAATTGTGACCACAGATTGGCAGACTCAAAATAGCTCTAGGACCACACAAAACTCAGTGTGCATCGGTCCGCATTATTGAGAGGTCACACAGGGATTTCTCTCCGCTAGCTTGTGTGTTTGTGTTAGTATCTTGTTGCATATTATTTGAAATGCACCTTTTGGGGAAGTAATTTTGGAAAGGGGCGGAGGATCCGAATGACATTCTGATTATGGTGAAAGGGTGTTTGGGGCAATAAAGCTGCGAACGATTACGGTTAGACTGATTAGAAACGGAATGGCATGAGAACTGAAGCTGAAACGAATAAAACTAAGTCACTTACTTTGTGTAATTAGTAACTCAAAACCAATAGCTGTTTAATGAAGAGATCAGCGAGTCAGAACAAAAGAGGAGAGCAGACAGACCACGAAATTCTGTGGGTAAAGTAACGGAGAAAAAAGAATTTTAATCGTAGACTGAGAGCAAGAAGGTGAGAAGTAGCTCCATCCTGGTAGGGGTTGGAGGTTAGGATTCAGTATGATTTGCAACTCGTGAAACATCATGCTTTCATTTCTGAGGAAATGAGCGGTATGAAAATCCTAGTGATTATAACAACCGGAAAATAAATTGAAAAAGAAAAAACGCCTGTGGCGGACGTCTGGTAGAACGATAGCATCAAAAGAGACGAAAGGAATTCAGAATGTGTCCCAGAAGGACTTTGGCTCAAGAGAAGCACACGAATATGGCAGACCTTATGAAATTCCACTAAAAGATAAATAAATAAATGAAAAAAACACTAAGTTTCGGAGTAGAAACATAATTAGTGTTGGTTAAATAATAAAAAAAACAAAGCTGACATATTAACAAGAGAATCTCTCTCTCTCTCTCTCTCTCTCTCTCTCTCTCTCTCTCTCTCTCTCAATGTAATAGTTATCTCTCTGTTGAATGATGGACAAATTAGTAAAAAATACAGATATATGAGGGTAAGAGAGTTTTTTTTTTTGCTATTGTTTTCACAACTATAAACTCTGCCTCAATCCCAGAACCAGCTATTAAATATGAATAGGCAAAAACGCTTGACAAAACAATATTTATAAAAAACGACATTAAAGACAAAATAGGTAAATTAAACAAGCCAAATCTCCTATCCCACATGGGATTAATTCACAGGAAAAATTGCAGCACAACGAAAGCCACCTAAAGGATGGACACTTGGTATCGTGCCTCCAGTTTACAAAAAAAAGTTCCAAGAGAAAAGCCAGGAAATTATAGATAGAAACAACCTGTTGTTAAATAGTCAACACGGCTTCAGACAAAACAGGTCCTGCCTATCAAATCATACCTCTTGGAGTTTTGGAGTTTTTTCATAACATGCTGGGTATTTACGTCAGTAGTATTGCAATACATATATACTCTACTTAGATTTCCAAGTCCTTTGACAAAGTTCCACACAGGAAACTAATGACAAAAGTTAAGAGTTTTAGGAATTGTAGGAGAAATAGCAGACTGGATCGAATACTTGCTAACTAATAGAAAACAGAAGTCATAATAAACGGTGAAGAATCAGAATGGGCAGATGTAACAACAAGAGTTCCTCAGGGTTCTGTTCTTGTCTTACTTTTGATTTTGAATTACATAAATGACATTGAAAATAGCTTAACTAGCATGCCAGCCACATTTGCAGATAACACCAAACTAAATATAAATGCAGCAGACCCAATACAGATGAAATGATCTAAGAAAAATCGGAGAGTGGCCAAAAGATGGCAAATGCTTTTGAAATTGGTTAAGTGTAGTGTTACAAATAGCATGCCATTTACATACTGCTTGGGAATGACATAAATAGAGTAGAACAAGAAGAGGGCCTTGGATTCATTATTCCCAAGGACTTAAAATCCACAAAACAGTGAATAAAAGCTGGAGAGAAAGCATAGACTTAATGGAATACATAAAGAGGCAGTTCAAATACAGAAACGAGGAAACGGTGCTGCAGCTCTATACATCACTAGTTACACCTCCTTTTCAATATGCAGTACTGATTTGGTCAAAAACACTAAGAAAGGGCATAAATAGATTAGAAGGGGTACAAGCAAGAGCCACAAAGTAAATTCCATCCAACAGCCAAATAGGTTACCAAAAACGACCAGACAGCCTGAACATACATGGTTAAAAACACGACGATTGCGAGGACAGCTAACAGAAACATTCAAAATACTCAAAGGCATAACAAACGTAGACGAAAACCACACAAACAGTAATATGTGAGAAGTTTTTTATATATAAGATATGTGACACATGGATAAAACTGCCACCAGAAGTTATAAACTGCAACAGTGTGGAAGAGTTTAAAAGAAAGCTATACCAAATCATTAGGATACTGTGAATGACTAGTAAAACCTGCTCCTACAGATAAGTCGGCACATGATGTCTTCTCGGATAGACTAGTAAGTCTTTAGGACATCCTAATCCGTAAAATTCTCTCTCTGTCTCTCTCTGTCTGTCTGTCTCTCTCTAATATTTATTGCTTTCCCATAAGCTTTCTTTTATACAAATCTCCCTACTGCTCACGCACAGCAATGATGGAAAACACTCGAAGAAGCAGAAAGGTCAACAGTAAAAGGAAAGAGGAGCGAAAGATTGTCCAGAGGTTGAAGATTTTGGAAAAGAGGAAAATCTTGCCAAAACGAACGTTTTGATCTTCAGTATTATTATCTTTATTATTATTATTCTCTATTATTATTATTATTAATTAATTAATTATTTTTTTTTTTTTTTTTTTTTTTTTTTGCTCTATCACAGTCCTCCAATTCGACTGGGTGGTATTTATAGTGTGGGGTTCCGGGTTGCATCCTGCCTCCTTAGGAGTCCATCACTTTTCTTACTATGTGTGCCGTTTCTAGGATCACACTCTCTGCATGAGTCCTAGAGCTACTTCAGCTCTAGTTTTTTCTAGAATTCCTTTTCAGGGCTCTTTGGGATCTGTGCCTAGTGCTCCTATGATTATGGTACGATTTCCACTGGCATATCCCATATCCTTCTTATTTCTATTTTCAGATCTTGATACTTATCCATTTTTTCCCTCTCTTTCTCTTCAACTCTGGTGTCCCATGGTATTGCGACATCAATGAGTGATACTTTCTTCTTGACTTTGTCAATCAACGTCACGTCTGGTCTGTTTGCACGTATCACCCTATCCGTTCTGATACCATAGTCCCAGAGGATCTTTGCCTGATCGTTTTCTATCACTCCCTCAGGTTGGTGCTCGTACCACTTATTACTGCAAGGTAGCTGATGTTTCTTGCACAGGCTCCAGTGGAGGGCTTTTGCCACTGAATCATGCCTCTTTTTGTACTGGTTCTGTGCAAGTGCCGGGCATTCACTTGCTATGTGGTTTATGGTTTCATTTTTCGTATTGCACTTCCTACATATGGAGAGATGTTATTTCCGTCTATCGTATTTTGAACATATCTGGTTCTTAGGGTCTGATCTTGTGCCGCTGTTATCATTCCTTCAGTTTCCTTCTTTAGCTCTCCCCTCTGTAAGCCATTGCCAATTGTCATCGCTGGCTAGTTCTTTAGTCTGTCTCATGTATTGTCCGTGCATTGGTTTGTTGTGCCAGTCCTCTGTTCTTACTGTCTTTCTCCTGTCTCTGTATATTTCTGGGTCTTCGTCTACTTTTATCAGTCCTTCTTCCCATGCACTCTTTAGCCACTCGTCTTCACTGGTTTTTAGATATTGCCCCAGTGCTCTGTTTTCGATGTTAACGCAGTCCTCTATACTTAGTAGTCCTCTCCCTCCTTCCTTTCGTGTTATGTATAGTCTGTCCGTATTTGCTCTTGGGTGTAGTGCTTTGTGTATTGTCATATGTTTCCTGGTTTTCTGATCTATGCTGCGGTGCTCTGCCTTCGTCCATTCCACTATTCCTGCGCTGTATCTGATTACTGGCACTGCCCATGTGTTTATGGCTTTTATCATATTTCCGGCGTTGAGTTTTGACTTGAGTATTCGCCTTGAGTCTCTGCATATATTCTTTCCTGATCGTGTCCTTCATCTCTTGTGTTTTTTATATCCCCTCCTTCCATTATTCCCAGGTATTTGTATCCTGTCTCATCTATGTGTTTGATGTTGGCTCCCATCTGGTAGCGTTTATCCCTTCAGTTCTCGTTACTTTGCCTTTTTGTATGTTGACTAAGGCGCATTTTTCTATTCCAAACTCCATCCTGATGTCCCCAGATACAATCCTTACAGTCTGGATTAGGGTATCTATTTCCTTGATGCTCTTACCATACAGCTTGATGTCGTCCATGAACATCAGATGGTTGATTCTGTTGCCTCTTTTCTTAAGTTGGTACCCGGCATCCATCTTCTGTAGTACTTTTGTCATGGGAATCATGGCTACTACGAAGAGTAGTGGGGACAGAGAGTCGCCCTGGAAGATCCCTCTCCTGATATTAACCTCTGCTAGTCTTATTCCAGAGCTTGTAAGTATTGTATTCCAGTTGCGCATTGTATTTTTGAGGAAGCTGATGGTATTTTCCTCTGCCCCATATATTTTCAGGCATTCTATTAGCCATGTGTGTGGTATCATGTCGAAGGCTTTCTTATAGTCTATCCATGCCATGCTTAGGTTGGTTTTCCTTCTCCTACTCTTCTTCATTACCATTTTGTCTATCAGGAGCTGGTCTTTTGTGCCCCTACACTTCCTTCTGCAGCCTTTCTGATGGTGGGGGATGGTGTTTGTCTCCTCTAGGTAGTTGTATAGCCTTTCACTGATGATACCTGTTAGTAACTTCCACATTATTGGTAGGCAGGTGATAGGCCTGAAGTTACTGGCTATATTTCCCTTACTCTTGTCTTTTTGTACTAAGGATGTTCTTCCTGTGGTCATCCATTTGGGTGCTTGGTGATTTGAGATACAATGCTGGAGTTGTTCTGCTATTCGTGGGTGTAGGGCCTTGAAGTTTTTGAGCCAGTATCCATGGACTTCATCGGACCTGGGCTTTCCAGTTTGGCATTTTCTTTAGTTGGTGTCTGACTGTGTCTGTCGTGATGTCTGTGAATCTTTGTTTTATTCTCCCTGTTTCTTCTTCCTTGACTTCCTGGAGCCATGTTGCATGTTTGTTGTGTTGCTAACCGGATTGCTCCATATGTTTTCCCAGAGTCTCTTACTTGGTTCGGCTTCAGGAATTTCTGGGTGGTTGTCTTCCCCTCTTAGTTGGCTGTATAGTCTTTTCTGGTTGGTTTCCGAATAGTTTGTTCTGTTGGTATCCCTTATTCCTGTTCATGTACCGTTGGATCTTATGTGCTTTGGCCTTAAGCCTCTGTTTTACATCTTCTATGGTGCTGTTTAGTCCCCTCTCTTGTACTTTGTATTTCTCGTTGAGTTCTTCCCTTGTTTTCTTGCTTCTTAGCCTTTTTTCTGCCATCTCTTTCAGTTTACTCAAGTCAGATCTCATCACCATGATTTGCTTTTCCAGGCGCCTTTTCCAAGGAGGTTGCTGTTTTGGTTTCTGTTGGATTGGTTGTGCTGGTGGTGTTGGTGTTCGAATCCCCATCAGTTCTGCTACTAATCTTGCTCCTGCATATGTCAAGTTATTTGTTTCTGTGATACTGGTGGTCTGTATTATGCCCATTATTTCATTGACCTCACTTGTTTTCTCCCTTAATTTCTTGGTGTTGTAGGCTTTCATGGAGGGGATCTTTGTTCTCTCTGTATCTGGTTCCATCCATTGTCTAATCTTTTCTACCCATTCCGTCCTCTCTGTTACTTCGTCGGTGTTTCTTCGTGTGTCGTTGTTTGATACCTCATCCTCCCTGTCGTCTTCTGTGGCATCGTCTCTCAGTTCGTCTTCGTGTAATTCGTTGTCGTGTGACATTTCCCTTTCCAGTTCTTCTCTTTCTGTTGGGGAGAGCCAGTTCTTTTTCTTTATGTTCCTTACTTGGTCTGCCAGCCTCTGCTCTGTTTGTGTTATTCTTCCTCTCATTCCAGATGTTGACCAATCTTCTTCTATATCCTCTCTCCGTCGGGTTGCTTCTGATGTAGCATCTCCATATTTCCTTATTTTCTTCTCTTGTCCATTTCTTATTATTATTATTATTATTATTATTAGTATTATTATTATTATTATTATTATTATTATTATGGGGAAACTTATTCGTATAGAACAAGCCTATAAGGGCCGCTGACTTAAAATTCAAGCCTCCAAAGAATATGGAGTTCATTCGAAAGAAGTGCCAGAAGGTAAAAGGAAATTCAGAAAGAGATCGAGTACTAGAAAAACAGACAAACGAACAGATGAATAAATACAAAATTAAGTAAATTATTAAAATATCAGGAGAACTGCATTATGGTAGTAATGTATTTCACCTTCGCTTGAACTTCTGAAGTTCAAGTTGCACGACTTCCTCAGGGAGGCTCTTCCATAGTCCAGTGATGTGAGGGACAAAGGACCTCGGGAACTGAGAAGTCCGACAGCGAGGCTCAGTTACCGCATGTTAGAGCTGCTGTTCAGTGATCTGGTTACTTTCGGCAGGAGAAGGGGATCATGGATCAGTTGTGGATGTGAAAGAGCTCTGTTAAAATACAACTTCTGAAAAATTGATAAACGAGACACCATCCGTCGATGGTCCAGGAATCAACTGCTAATAATGCCTATTTAGAAAAGTAAGTGGTCGTGCTGGACTATCCAGAGTTTTTAGGTAACCATTTTTAAAAACCTCATGTTTCTCTTTGTTTTAAGTACAAAAACCGCATCTTTAATCAGACAATCAGCATGAGGCAATATTTGTTATGAAGGAAAAATGGTCATGAGCACCAGGGCAAAGATAGGCAAATAACGAGAGGTGAATTTATTTATTTATTTATAAATAAAACTTAAAACGTCATTTTAACCCAACCTAAACACAGGGGAACTGATTAGATTCTCACGTCTAAAAACAAAACAGTTTGACAATGAGAAAAAGGAAAAAGGTTTTCTGGGTTACCGGTTGTTCTCCACCCCACATATTATAGGGAAAAAGCGATCCAGAGCTTCAGGATGAAATGGAACCCCCCCACCCCAACCCCCAATCTATCTCGCTCTCACCGGCGGATGCACACATGAACCTCGGTCCTTTGGTTGGATCAAGAAGAATGTTTATCATTATTCCTTCCAAAAGGAAAAGAAAAAGAATGACTGTCTTTTCAAACTAAAGAAAGATCTCGGGGCATTTGCCCTGTTCATATGGGCAAGTGTTTTCTGAAGTCATTTGTCCCTAGAATTGCATCACTGATTATAGGAAGACTTTTATGAAGTGGCGTTCGGCACCGCACCCCCCTCCCCCTCCTAGATCATGACGCTTGAAACAGACCATTAAAACTTTTAAACCGGAGTTCTTATCTTGCTGGGGCGGCTTCTCCTGCCTTCTATCTCCTTCTCTCTCCCCAGTATAGGAAGCTACAGATAAAGTGGTCGAAATATGCGTGTAAAAAAAAAAAAAAAAACTTAGAATGTAAAAAGAAATCTACAATTTTTTTTATCGCGGGCAATGAAGAAATGAGAAGTTTTAAAGCAGAATCTATAAAGGTATTTTTCATCCTATCTGGATTCCAAGAACCTTGGTATAGATTACCTTCAGATGCTGGTGTCTCGAGAAGGCAAAAACAACTATGAAAGAATAAGAGCAACTTGAACTTCGTCTTCGCAAAGATTTTCGTTTGACTCGACACTGAAATCAGAGGCGGCGACAACTTCGTCTTCCTTCAGTCAGGTTCAGAATCGGAGAGAGAGAGAGAGAGAGAGAGAGAGAGAGAGAGAGAGAGAGAGCTTTGTGATAAAAGAGGGATTACGGTAATCCCTCTCTTTTTCTTACTCTCTGTCTCACCGCAATAAAAGAAACTGGAGATGGATGAAGACTGATCGGTTTTCTTTTCGTCTGTTGGGAATGAGATCGTAATTAAAGGCTGCTCTTCCTCCCAGACGAGGAGATCAGGGACCGACATGACTCTTGTTTGAAGTTTCCTTCCGCCACAGGAAAATGAAAGTCATTCGAAGCCGAATGAAAGCGAGGAATAAGGAGGTCGAATGGATGATTAATCTACTGGCGATTCCACCGACTGGAAAGTATCAGCAATAATATTAGATAATAATAATACTTGAGAAGATGGTTATTGTTGGAATATGATTGGCACATTTGTAATAAAAGAAAGACATTGCTTATGTTCCAATTTTATTTATTGTCTCATACTGAGTATCCAATTCTTATGTTCACATACCAGAGATATGTCTCCCTGAATAACAATAATGTTCACAAGTTTATGTAGAAACAATGCCACCTTTAATGTAATGATGCACGTCATGGTAATAATGCTATTCCCCCATTTTGGAAACACTGTTGCTAGCCAGACGGTCACATCTGATCATTGCACTGTGTTTTATTTTCTATCATTCTACAAGATTGAACTTTACATTGGTGTTTGCTTTCCCCCACCATTAGCGTTAAGCAAAAACATCAGAAACCTGCAGTTATGATGACCTTGAAGGTGTTATATGAGAAGGCCTCCACAGTTAGAAGAAGCGACTGGCTGACTTATTTTATCTTCGCTTCTAAGCCGTTCATCTCTTTCATCTTCTTTCTGTTCCCCTCGTATTCCATTCTCTACCTTCTCAACCTTACTTATTCGACTTTGATATCCACTCGTTCTGCTCCCTTTTCAGTATAACATTCAGGCGGTCGTTCTGTAGGTCTGCCTCCTACGCTATGAATCCCACTTCAATAATCCACTGCCGTTTCCCGGTCTACTGTGAAATCCATTCACTCCCCCGAGCTGAGACATCAACTAAATGAATTATATCACAGGTTGGGCCCCGTAAATTGATGGGCTTCAAAATTCACCAAAGCAACTGAATGTTATCGAATGGCTACGAGGAATTCAGACTTCAAGAGGCAGGTCACGAAAGCCAGTCTTTACTTGACTTCCATGTGAATGAAATGAAGACCTGAGGCAGTTTGGAGAAGCCTTAACCTGAAAGAGAGTTGATAGATTCCGTAGTTTACAGCTCTTCTCCGGAGGGATGATTTAAATCTCATTTTATATAACTTCCGTGCACCCTTTCTCATTCAGATGCTGCTCGAACAGTTTTCTGCCACAATTCCGTGTTCAATTAAAAACTTAACATGGAAAGATGGCAAATAAAACAGCTGTTTTCTGTGCGAATGTATAGAAGGTAACCAAACTGTGTTTCGATTGTGTATGTACGAGGGAGGGTCTGTTTTTTTTTTCTTTTTTATGATCAACATCTACCTATGGATTTTTGTATGCGGTTTTTCTCTGATAACAAAGTGATTCCCAGTAATATTGCCTTAAAGAACGTTGTAATCTGATCTGGCTTACATATGTAAAATTTCTCGTGAATGCTTCGTGAAAACAGGCATTGTCAAATTGTGTGACGTACGCAGTGCATTACGAATTCTTGTACCTTAATCTGTTAAACTGGTATCATTAGGTTAACTGTCTACGATTTAAGGATTGTGCATTGACCCTGTGGTAGGGGTGTAAGAATGCTACCACCATGGGTCCTGCGTGTCGTCAAAGGCGACTAATAGGACAGCTGCTGCATTGCAGTCTTACTTTTGAGTCAAAGGCGAGGCCCCGCCAATAACCGTGGAAACTGCTGCCTTGCAAGTGGACGTTTTAGTCACAGGCGACGCCAACCGTCACTAATTGTAGTTGGTAACAGCAAGGCCAAACAATAAACCATAAATGCAGTGGTGGAGAAAGCGTATCAGGCAACTGACCCCTTACCCTGTTATTTAGCAACTATCAACTGCCATAAGAACGAAAGAGACTCACGAGATGGATTTAACTTCTGTTGTCGTTCCTGCTGTTACTAACTCTCTCTCTCTCTCGTCGTCTCTTCCTCATCCTCTCTCCTCCCTCCTCTCTCTCTCTCTTCTGCTCAATGTCATTAACTCGAAAATCCTAACTTCCGGTAATGCCAAGATTAAAAACTGCTTCTGAAACCTGTTTCCTTTCACGGATGAAACTGCCAAGAGGCGGAAGACCTCCAGAGTCATTTTGATGACGTCGTTAGGGGAGGGAAATTGATTGAACACTGTAGAACTAATAATCCTCAGACGGGAGGTGGGAATTGCTTAATGATGTTTTTAATTAAGAGATTTCATATTTCAGTTAAATGAGAGAAAGAAATGTTGAAGAGCCGACTGGAACAAATTATTTCTGGGATATGTGCCTCAACTGAGGCGTCGTGTTACGGAAAAATACCGAACGAGAAAACTTTTCTTTGGTTGTTTGCTAATGAAATAGATTCTCTCAGAGTTCCGTTTCTAAGAAAGTTTCATTAAAAGTTTTTTTGTAATTTGGCATTGCACATTGCACAAATGGACGACTTTGATGGAAATTATTCAAAAACATTATAGAATGCTAATAAAATTTCATTAAGTCAATCTAGAATATCCTTAGTGACTTACTTGGCAGTGAAGTCATTTTAGATGCAAACCAGTCAACCGTCAGAAACGGAGAAAGCAGAGTTAGTCTGTCATTCAGCCTCGTGACCTAAATCCTCCCCAGTGGAATGTCATTTTACATCTGGAAGCATGACCTGATCTTCCAGTCGGTGAAGGAAATGCCAACGGAGTGGAATGAAAATAAGATTTTTATGATCTCTGACTTTGTCTGTTTGCTTGATCTAAATGACAAATATCTTCCTCCTGCTGTAACACTGGGTCATTCTTTATGTGGCATATTAATGGTAAATGCATAAATAACAAAATAAACAACTGAAAGAACATTTACATGAATTAATCAGTCTATTCATAATAATAAATAAATCAATTAATCAAATAAGACAATGAAGAGGTAACTGCAACAATTGGGCGTGGCTTGTGCCTCTCAGTGAGGTCACTTGTAATCGTGGCCTGCCACCAACCGGTCAACTTAGCTGTGAGTAATTAATTACCAGTCTCAGCTGGTTTATTGTTACTGTCCAACTTTATCTTAAGCTTCATCTGAAAATTGTAAAAAGGCTTCAGACTTAAAATAATGAGAAGAAAATACTTCAAAATCATTTCTTGGGTGCGAGAATGTACTTGCAAATAATTTTCATATAATAATCCTGTTAATAAAAAGCAATAAGTTTGACGAAAGGTTTCCTCACATGACTTTCGTGGAAGGAATCACAGCGCCCAGAAGTTCCTTAACAATTGCTTCTTGTTGACCGACCGAAAAGGAACAAAGCGGTAGTTACCAGTCATAACTCTCCGACTTTTCCGCAACATTTGCTAGTTTTGGTCCCTTTCCCCGAAGCCTCCCTCAGTGGGCATTAATCAAAAGTCTTCCTGGCGGGGGAGTGAAATAGACAAAGGAAACAAGATCTGAAAGTACTACCTCTCTCTGATGCCTGATTGATCTTTCCTTCATTGGGAATTTGAGTGCAAAGTATTGTCACGTAGAATTAAGTCCCCTCAAAGGGGAAATATAAAAGAAAAAATTGAAGGGTATGACAATGAAGTCGATTTCATTCCAGATCCTCTGTGAAAAAAAAAACTTTGTATTTGGTAATTGAAAAACTAGAATCACAGCGAATAGGTCCTTTGTAATTATTTCAGACGTTTGACACATGAGAAAGTACCTGATTTGCAATGACAAAATAACAAAATAAAATTGCTCTACAGCAACTGACCTCTGAAGCTGAATTAGACTAACATTTCTAGAAGGAAGCTGATGGAATTAACCATTTAAAATTTCATGACGAGTCGTCTGTTGTTGCACTTTAATTCGTGGTTATTATAATAAAAATATCAGATCTTGAAATGTTAAACTGAAAACAAATACTCATAAGTAGGGCCTTGATTCTCATCAACCTTGTATTATTTATTATTATTGCTGCGGTTTTTCATCTTCCCATTTTACATATACTCTCAACGTCTTGCATATTTCCAAAATGGACATTAATATGGTATAGTTATATTTGAAATTAAATTAGAAATATAATGAAATGCACCGAAGCCGTTACAACATCTCGTTCTGATGACAAATATCCTCAGAATGAATCTTGCATACGAAGGATTTCAGGTGTACCAGAATTTGTGGTATGGATCAGTGAGGATCAAGAGAACACAAGGCCGCATAAATGAACCTAAATATTCTCACATAAACACATATCTGTAAGTACACTAAAATGCGTATATCCATTCAATTGTCCTTCACACCTCGGTACAACAAGTACATCAGTAAGCATTTCTATAAGGAAACAAAAATCTTGAAGGCAGTGTGAGAACGCACTCATTCGGAAACTTGCGCGCTGACGTTTGCAAGTTTTACAAGCGATGGAAACGCCCGAACAATCCGAGGATTGAGATGAAAAAGCAGGGAAACGAACGACTGTGGAATTCATGAGCTTCTTTCTGAGTTTCGGATGCTGTCTCCTCTTGCGAAGCCTAATTGGCAGGATGTCTTGATGGTATATTATTAGTTGAAAGGAACTATGCTGTCGACGGAAGGAATTTGCTCTTGATTCAACTTCTTCGGGACGAACAATGCACGAGGAACCTTCACAGGTATACGAACAATTTTCATCACTTGATGTAGACAGGGCCACACAGAGAGGGCAATTCTTTCCTCGTGGAATGTAGGCGCAGGAATAAATGGACGAATTATTTTTTATCAGACGAAATGGAATTTGCTAAATAATACTTCTCTGAATAATTAAATTAGATTCAGGATATATTTTATACGAAGGTTTGAAAAAAGTCAAATCATCACACTTGCAGGATTGGGAAAGGAAGACGGTCACTTTCACGAATGACTTAAAGAAGTTCACCTACAGGAATGACATTATTAGAAATATAATACACAAACACACATACATACATATATACATATATAATACTATATAATATAATACATATATATAATATATATAGATATACTAATATATATATTATATATAATATATATATGTGTGTGTGTGTGTTGTGGTGTGTGTGTGTGTGTGTGTGTGTGTGTGCATAGGGCGAGAACCGTCGGCAATGAGGGCCAAAACACACATGAATCAAGGTGACAGGGACACTAGTTGTTAGAATGATTCATTTATTGCCTACGTGTTTGTTTCCGTAATTCCCGCCTTGGTTACGTCCCATCGGACTGAAATAAAACGGACAAACGAATTAAAATACATAATCACAAAAGTATAACATATAAAAACAACAATTCGCACTTAAAAGATCCCTAAAATAGTTAAAATTGTATCCAAACAACAAATACAAGGGTTAAGTATATCTTAGTTTTACCAGACCACTGAGCTGATTAACAGCTTTCCAGGTTTGTATATTTTTTCGTGGCTAGGAACCAATTGGTCACCTAGCAATGGGGCCTACAGCTCATTGTGGGATCCGAACTACATTATACCGATAAATGAATTTCTAATCACCAGAAATGAATTCCTCTGATTCCACGTTGGCAGAGCCGAGAATCGAACTTCGGACCACCAGATTAGTAGCCGAGGGCGAAAACCACTCGTCCAACGAGGAACTCAAATAAAATGGTACAGAAGTGGCGTGCGAGTTCAATCCCGGCGCCAACTGCTTATTGTATAATGACTTAAGAATGAGCAGTTCGTGTAAGTGGCTTGTTTGACCCGAATAGAAAAGTCAAAATATTTGATATCAATATAGCAGATTTTGGAATGATTTCTGACGTTAGAGAATTCCGGGTTGAAAGATAACTCACACCACTATGTGAGTCAGCTCTGACCTTCAGCAATCTTTTGGTCGATCCCACGTAAATCCCCGAATCACATTTGGGGCAACAATATCTACAAACGACCATTGATTGCAAGTTGGACAGAGCCAATTGTAAGTGGATGGATTAGAGAATTTAAGCCAAAGGCCATGAGCTGGAACCTACGAGGTCATTCAGCACTGAAAAGGAAATGGACAGTAAGAAGACATGAAAGGCATAAAGGGAGGAAAACCTCAAAGCAGTTGCACTGCGAAGTCATTGTTAGAGGGGGTGGAAAGTCAGATGGAAGAAAGAGAATATGAACGTAGGTACAGACGAAGAAATGAAAGAGGTTGCAGCTAAGGACCAAAGGGACGCTGTAAAGAACTTTAAGCAATGCCTACAGAGCACAGCCTGAGGTACACTGGCAACACTACCCCCTTCGCGCGCGCGCGAGAGAGAGAGAGAGAGAGAGAGAGAGAGAGATTGTTTGTTTGTAAGGTGCTTTTAACGTTGCATTGAACCAGTGGTTATTCAGCAACGGGTCCAACGGCTTTACGTGACTTCCGAACCACGTCGAGAGGGAAATTCTATCACCAGAAATACACATCTCTCACTCCTCAATGGAATGGCCGAGAATCGAACCCGCGACCACCAAGGTGGGACACTAATGCCATACCAACCACGCCGTTGAGGTACTTAGAGAGAGAGAGAGAGAGAGAGAGAGAGAGAGAGATTCATAATTAATTTCAGTGAGAGAGAGAGAGAGAGAGAGAAACATTTCACTTCTTATTGACCAATTTATCTACGAAAAAGTTACCGCTAAAATGGTAATAAAACAATTTTAAAAAATCAGTAATATCATATGGCAAAATAATTACCTAATCAGGTCCGTCTGCCATTTCAGCTGGACTGCAATTGCGAAATGAGCGTAATTTTTTTTTACGGCGGTTGCAATGGTAATTGTCCTACGGTAATTTGGTAATTTCATGCAGCCTAATTACTCTTCATTTCAGTAATAACGAACTCAATTCAATATTGCCACCGCTCACAGAAGTTCATTATTGAATAACACTATTTTGACAACATATATGTAATGTTGACATACTTGGCCGAAAAACGGTGTTCTTTCTCTCCTAGGCGTCATCCGCCCCCCCCACCCCCCCCCTCCCACACACCCCCTCTCTCTCTCTCGGAACTTTTGAGCCAGTCCTATACATCGAATCGGGCATGTTTAAACTAAACTTGAGATGCAAAAATAGACTATTTTGCAAACCCAACGTAATACTGCCTGAATTGAAATAATCTAAAACTGCTTATTAAACGCCCACCTCAAATGTCAAAGGAATCAGGAGTGGAAATGAAATGAAAACCAAATTCTATTTCCCAACACCGATACTAAATATTCCATTTTTAATTAAATATGTTTGACAGATGCCTACACAGTCTTTCACTCTACTTTCCAAAATAAAGCTCATACTTTTGCCTTGTTGGCCCCCCTCCCATTAGGACAAACGAACACACGACTCACACCCCGCACCCCCCCCCCCCCCCGCCCCCCCACAACTGAAAATCCCAGGAATCCGGATTTGTAACCGAATATTTCTTTCTCAAAAGTTCTATGCTGAATCTACATCCGTTTCACGTGATCTGTTTCCAGGCGCCTCCAGAGATGACTGTCACTGCCGCCGAGTCCTCACCGGAACGGCCGAGTTGCGTCCGGACAGCGCTGAGTTTGAACACTTTCAGTGATTCACCTTCTGCCCTAAACGACCTCTATACTGAGTGGCATATTATAGTCCCGTTCGCAACGGAGATCTCGGCCACCACTTTGGTGCCGCCCTCGACACCAACTAAGCAAATCGTAGTTTATTCTGCCACATCCTGTTGTGTCACTGACATCACCACACTCGGGGCTGGTGGCTTCCGTTGAAAACAACACATGTTACCGCACTTGAGAAACACAGTGACGCACATTATTGTAAAATATAATCATTCCCCCCGGTAACAACGTCATAACACTGGTAGCATCAATTCCTGCGTTCTAAGGAAGGTCCTCCTCCACCTCATCTATCAACGCCGACAACTCCGCCACTCTATGACGCAGATGTCAATGTTGAAGGAAGATATTCGCTGACGAATTATAATCAACTGCCTCGCTCAACAGCAAAAACAGAGCGGAGTATGATCTTGCAGGCACCATCGAACAGTCGTCACCCTCCAGTACGAGTGGTGGAAAGGAATTGGCGCAGAGCGTAAGGATCCTGCATCGCTTACAGGAGATCGCTGCTGACTGATGTCTGCAAGGGGACCACCAGATAGCTCCTGGGAAATGGCTTCAAGGTGCATTGGGAAACTGTCTCGGCTATGTCCCTTAATACAAAAAACCCACTTTCACAAATATGCTGTTTATTGTGGACCAACACTCTAACTTGAAGGTTTAATTCAATAACAACGAAACGACTCTTTGTCACTCATCGGAATGTCTACGACTAACCTTCTGTCACACAAACCACCATAATTCCTTTAGTTGAGTTGAATTGAGTTGAATATAGAATTTACGCCAAACGCCAAGTACTGGGACATATGAGGTCATTCAGCGCTGAAATGGAAATTGACAGTAAAAGGTTTGCAAGGTGTAACAGGAGGAAAACCTCGCAGTTGCACTATGAATCCAGTGTTAGGAGAGGTGGAAAGTAAGATGAAGAAAAAGAATATGAAAGGGGGTAAACTAAAAGGAACGAAAGTGGTTGCAGCTAGGGGCTGAATACACGCTGCAAAAAATCTTAAGTAATGCCTACAGTGCACCGCATGAGGTCCACTGATGGCACTAACCTCCTACGGGGATAATTCCATATATAAATCACTGTCCGTAAACACCACGTTCGATCCCCAGTTGGAAGCTGCATCCTTCAAAGTGGACTCTAACACCTCCGAAGGTCAAATGGCCTCAGACACGGCCCTCTGAAGCCCTATTACCGCTCGCATCTGAGGTTTAAACTCTTCCAACAAGGAACCCGTTTCCTTCTCAATATTGTAAAGTGCAGTGTGTGCAATATTTTTTTTTTTTTACATCTAGGTCGCTCCAATCCCTTCATCAGTAAATTGCAAACGTCCACACCCTCCACGCCCCAACTCAACCTTGTAATTGCTACGCCACCAATGGTTACTGACGCTTCGACCAAAGTAGGTACCTGTTTGCTGTGTACTATTCGGTTTCGTATCCGGGACCCACGTTTAATGTCTCCGTGATTTGACCCTGTATTCTGTCCGCTCTAACCTTCACTTCTGAGAGTAAGTGTCTCAAAGGGTTGGACAATTTCCGTTTAACATTTGCTTCATGCAACTTCCACATTAGCGATTCCACACTATCCCCAGAACTTTCCAACTCTGACCTGGCCGACCCCAGGTCCTTGAATTCCCCTCTCATCAAAAATCTGGCCAGATGCCAACCACACGTCGTGATCCTGGTCCCAAATGTTCGGTTCCTCTTCCATCTTAGCCGCCACAACCTCAGCATCTAAAAAACCACTGAACTCCTCGAAAAGTATATATTTGTGTGTATAAATATACTTGTATATATATAGAATATACATATATGTAATGAATACTTTCCATACATACTTATGGTATCAGCAAGACGAAGCAGATTCGTAGAACATCGCCTAAAGATATAAGGGGGAAGGAAAAGGACGCCTAGAGAGGTCAGTTGAAGAAGAGTCAGGCGAAGATTGTCAAGCATCTGTATGTTATGAAGAATCTCCGCTCTGCCTATTGCGTTATTTAAGCCAAAGATGAGTATTTTTTGGTCCACTACGGATGGGGTTGGGTTGTTTCTCGTGCCCTTCATTCTTCTTTATTATACCCGAGTCTGCTTTCATTAGTGCGAGAAAGAAATATGAAATGGATAACTTTTTACCTAATAAGATTTGAGCCCATATATCAAAATGAAAATTTTTAGATAATTTCTTTATCAATGACGGATGAGTTATTGTCATGTAAAAATTACCTTGCATGATAAAGCACTGGAACATAAATACATTGATCGTGTTTGCAGTATATTTTTATGGTAATAAAACTGGAGAAAACAGCCAACTTTTGCCATTTATTCAAAGAGAGCATTAATGTGACATGTGACTGACTTTGTAATAAATTACGTTTTTACGAAATTTATTAATGTCGATTGGTTTCGACATAAACCTAAGATTTCATACGACACGGAACTAAAACCTGGTCAGTTTATTGTAGAGTTGCCTCCTTATTGCCCGGGTTATATGACAACGTTGGGACTTTAATTATTTTTTAAGCCATCAAATGAAATTGTCAAGAAGTGTACTCATTGTTCGTAATAAAACATCTTGTTGAATTCAAACAATGTACGTACAATTATGCCATTTTATTCTTTAACGGCAGTAACCCAGCTTCGGATCTTTGCATAGACTATTTTTTAAGTATTTAAAAAAATAAGTAGGTATTTGTGGTTAGGAACATTTTCTAAACAGCTCACAGCCGTCTTCAAGATGAAAACCTTAATCCTAATTTTATAACATGATGATGATGATGATAATGATGATGATTCAGGAGGCCACTGACTTGAAATTGAAGCTTTCAAAGAATATGGCGTTCATTCGTGGGAAGTAACACAGGGTGATGGGAAACACAGAAAGAAGAAACAGTTTAACCAGGGATCTCTCCCTTGTTTGGGGAGCAAAGCTTCGGTAATTAAAAAAAGAAAAACAAATTTAGTGATGTTATCTTCCCCCATGAAGAAATGCATAGAATCCATATTTATACGAGTAGTTCGCATAATTAGAGTTACCTGTTTTTTTTTGCCGGCATCGAGAAGTCAAAACAAGGGTGAGTCACCTCTCGACAGAAAGGGTTTCTCAGTTATGGTAATAAGTGGTGAATGTCTTA
>NC_087202.1:141578949-141582503 GCF_015104395.2 Macrobrachium nipponense | reverse complement strand
AAGAATATATTGTTGTTGAATTACTGTTGCATTCTGTTTAGATATATCTGACTAAAATGTATAGGTCATACAAGCCGTAAACTGTGAAATGGGGAAGTTTTTCTTCGCATTGTGACTGGCAGTAATGGCTATGAGAACGAGTGTAGCTAAAAGGCGGGGCTTGTGACGTCATGGATCAGCTCCACGTGCTTTGATTGGTCCTAATTTTCCCATCCTTATACTCTTCCAGACTTGGGAAATATGCCACCCGGGCTTACGTCTGACAGCTTGCGTTCGCCTATCAGCGCGTTGAATGATGTGTTGTTCGTCTCTGTGGGAAAGGGGGATCCCTCTCTCTCTCTCTCTTCTCTTCTTTTCGGGATGGGAAAGGAAGCGCGTTGAATTGGGCGTTTTCTGAATTGTGCTTTCTTTCCTCTGATATATTTTCTTCACACGTTCGACATCTTCTCGTATCTTTCTAGTGGAAGTTCTATCGACTGTTTCTTGTACTTTGGAGTGGAGTTTTTTGCTTTGCAAAGTGTGGGTGTCCTTGGTGAAATGCTTTTATGGTTACGACTCGGTAACTGTCTTTGTAACTGTCTTTGTGTTTGGGAGGAGCACTGGTAACTGTCTTTTGGGGGAGAACCTTCTATTTTCGAGTGGAGGTTTTGGATTGAAATTTCTTATGCCGACACTACACTTTTGATTCCGTTTCGCGACCGCTGTTTTTTAACTGTCAATGGTTTCTCTTTCAACTTCATATCCCATCGCTACGTACCATTTAACTGTCACTGTATCTCTTCCTATCCTACTGCTCGACACCAATTAATCTTGTCACTATATCAATCTTTATCTCATCGTATCCCACCGATCTGCCACCAATTAAACTGTGACGGTACTTACTTTTTCGCACACAGCTCTAAGGTAACGTGTGCCGACTTGGAGGCTATACTTTGGAGATTTAGACTTATATAAATTTTTCTTACCTTGATGAAAGCTCTTGATCTGGAATTAGCAAAAAGGGTTATAGTTTTGGATGAGAAATGAAGATTGATATATTCTTAACATAGGTTATTCTTTGCTGGAGGTACTTATAAAAGTTTCCACCTTCTGGGGCTCTTGGACTGATAAAACTGAATTTTTTTGAAAGGCACTTTGTTGCAATTACGAGTCTATAGGCACGAGGGAATTTCACTGAGTATTGATTGTCACTTTTCACTGTCTATGGACTTGCACACCACACTTTGTACTTGTTCTTCTTCGCTGGATTCTTCTTTGCTGGACTCTGTGTTTTCTTCTTCTTTCTGTTCGGCTGCTGCACCACTCGTCTGTTCTTGCTCGTGCTCTCCCCCCTTTTCTCCACTCTGTCGTTTTCTTCTCTGCTCTTTTTCTCTCTCTGTCTCGCCTTTTTATTAGGATGATATCTTTTTAGCACCGCCTTATAATTTCTTGGATTTGGACTGGGTGTGGTAACTTCTGAAAGACTTCTTGTGTCTTAGTGGCTACCGACATTATACAAACCCGCCTTCCTGTCATGGCTTCTACAGTAATTCGTAGGCTTTGAATTTGTATACGCCTCCTACTTGATGTCCTGGCTTCTTGGGGGTGTATCCCTTGGACAATCTCGTAGGTCATTTGTTGATACCCCTTTTGGGCTGTCTTAGGACCAGCACTCGGCTTTTGATTCGTCGATACTAGAGGCCTATCTTTGGAAAGGGTGGAGCTTAGATTTTCACATGATCCACCTTTGAAACAAGGAAGCCTTGAATTTCCTTTGGTTATATTAAACAGAAGGCTCTTGAGAAGGTCCACCTTACATTAATTCTCCGACGCTTGAAGTGTCACAAATGTCGGGCACGCCAGAGAGTCACTTAATCTTCGGAGATGAGGCGTAATAGGTTGGATTCCAATTTCTCGAAGATGCCTGGGAGATGCAGACCAGATGCCTATGGGCTAACGCCTAATCGCTTTGGGATCGGGTAACGCGATAACCCGTTCTCTAAGAAAAATCATTATCTTATTCCCTTTTCTCTTTTCTTCTCTTATTATCCGTTTCGTGCCTTTTTCTTAAGTATTATTAAGTCATTGCCTTTTGGAATAACAACACCGTGCCACACTATTATATATATATATATATAATATATATATATATACTATATATATATATATATATATATATACTATATATATATATATATATATATATAGATATATATGAAATACTAAATACATACATACATACATATATATATATATAGATATATATATATATATATATATATATATATATATATATATATATATGTATATATATATATATACCTACAAACATATACATATATAGTATATATAGATATATATATATATCTATATATATATATATATATATATATATATATATATATATAATATAGATTGTCAGTGTGGGCGTTTGCTAGCCCAGAATCGCTGCAGACACCCTGCAGTAATGCCTACGGTGCACCACGTGACGGCACTAGCCCATGCGGGAAGTAGATGAGGCGATAAGAGATAAGAATGAAAGCGGATTGGAATAGAGAGAGAGAGAGATAGAGAGACCGAGCGAGAGAGAGAGAGAGAGAGTTAATGTTTGGAAAATAGGGAGCCCACATGGCGAAGATGACAGGTCTTTCCTTCTACAATGCAGGATGTGCTATTGATACCAAGTTTTGTCATACCACCGATGAAAAAGTCTTCTAATTGACGGTAGCTCGGCCTCGTGGTGTTCCCTGGTCACGCCTTCTCTGTCCCCGTCAGGCTTTGGAAAGCCTTGGAGGGTTAATGAGTCAAGACAGTTTACCTACTTCAAAACTAATAATGCAGCTTAATCATAGATATATAATATTTATATATATCTATTGCATCACGAAATCCCTTATGATAGCAACATCTAAATCTAAATATAAAGAAAATCTAACGTCTCTGCCAGTTGGATAACAATGAGTTGAAATACTTCGAAATGAAGTAGCAAGGGAAAGAAGCTGATTATACCAGAAATTCGAAAAAACTGAATTTGCCAATGGCATGCCTAAGCTAAACATGCTTACCAATGCTAATCTTTGAAGTCAATGTGTGTTTTCCTATTTGGAATGCAAAGTTGACAAGAAATCACAAATGCTGGAACATTAGCAAGATATGAAGGAAGCCTCAGCACCTAATATAAAGATAAATGGCCCATTATGCGTTTTAAGAGGTGTTCATGTGGTGGAATTGCTATTCAAAAGAAGTACTATTGTTGAACCGATGTATCGAAACAGTAGGTTCTTATGGCGCCAAAAGAAGAAGAAGACTGAAAACATGATTTAATTCAAGTGAGTAGTGCAGGAGTTTGAAAGGATGAGATAAACTATAACTGCTCTGAGGTTTCTGTCCTTTCTGTCGATGAGTTCGCTATTGTGATACTTTGGACTTTTTTTATAACGGGATTTATCTTTCTCAAGACTAGCAAGTATTTCTCTCTTCGTTTCATTATTAGAATGGGATTCCAATTATATATATATATATATATATCTATATATATATATTTATATATATATATATATATATATATATATATA
>NC_087202.1:141533949-141568949 GCF_015104395.2 Macrobrachium nipponense | reverse complement strand
TTAAGCGACGGTACGCCACCCTCAAAAGGCCTTTATATTTTTAGGCAAGTATAACTCAGAAAATTCAGGTGTCTGTTTGGGTAGCTTACATATCAGCGGACATATCCTACAGCTCCTAAAATATGATCCTAAAAAAAAAATGTATTGAATAGAAGTTGTCCAGAATTCCAAATACACTTATCCGACCAATTTATGCCAATTTGCCATCAGCCGATATTTTCCATGAAACGTAACTTTTTCTAAGTACCCAGTTCATGTGAACGGTGACACGGAGGTCGGAGCTCCCGTAGTTCTTGAGATGGCCGCAGTGAGGCACTGTACGTCGCTCCCGCCCCATCGCGAGAATTTTAAATCAAACCAATCCTGTATCAGGTTGACCCAGGTCATTCCCAAGGGACATGGATTAATTTACTACCAACCAATAAAAACGCGTCCCATGAATATGATTCATACACCTTCTCTCACAGAATTCGTTCTTTCCGTGGTTCACCGCCGTCATGGATAGAACACACGAAGTATTGTTCCCTAAAAGAGTAACAGCAGACAAGTTCGATAACTATACTCATTTGTATATTAGTATTGTGATCGAGTTTTCTAGGCAACACCGACGAATTTATGAAGTGGTTGTATAGAGTAGGGTTACTTGGACTATTCAGGCTTATGTACAACGTGCAACATAGGAAACTGACGTTCATGAAAGATGGGACCAGCAGGCCACAGGCCAGCCCATATACATGTGGCACTGTACAAACAGCAAGTGCGGGGAGAAGGTATCAGTTGCACCACGGGTCATTCTCTGAAAATTCGCGTTTCTCCCTAGAAAAAATTATTATATTTATATTTTGTTTCACTAAGAAAACCCACAGTGTGTTGTAAGGGGTTTTTGTTATGCCTCTAGCACCTAACACCATGGTGGATTGGTATAATTTTTGTAGGGATATGTTGCCAAATCCTGTCTCTGATAATAAGAAAATCGGTGGTCCTGGTCATATTGTTGAGATCGACCAATCTAAATTTGGGAAACAAAGAAGTAAAACCGTGGCCGTAAGGTGGACGGATCTTGGGTGTTCGGGAGCATTGACCAACAGACACGTGAGACCTTTGTCAAAGTGGTTCCTGACTATTCTGCCGAAACTCTGCTCCTGGTGTTGCTTGATAACGTACTTCCAGAAAGCACAATTTTTATCTGACTGCTGGAAGGCGTACAGCAAAGTCCGGAAAAAAAAATTATTTTGCACATAATGTCGTGAACCACAGCATTAACTTCGTTAGCCGGATGACCTGAATTTACACACGAACACTATAGAATCGCAGTGGGTGTGTTCTTAAATGAAGTGCGCTACCAAGACACAGTACGCAGAAAGAAATTTTTATAAAAGCTATATTTCTACATACTGTATCTAGAAGCGGTAACTACAAGATGTTCTTGTGGCCATTTGGGGACATTTCTGAATTTGATCAAGCATGTCTATCTGCTCAAAAGCCGCCCGACATCCCCCATCTCAGATTTAATTTCCCGGTCTGAAACTATAAGACCAGGACCATCTACCGGCAAGGCGCGTGATCCCCCACCCGTTTCAAAGAGGCCGAGGCTGATGCCTTCATGGACGTCGGACAGCAATGACTTTGAAATTTGAATAAGGTAAGTTGTATATTAATTTTTGTTATCCTAAATGAGTGTTTTTGTAATTCAAAGCCAGTACCGAAGCACGCGTTCGAACAGATCTATCGGCCTGATGTGGGCACGTAGGAACATGTATGATGCCCGCCAATTGTATGTAAAGTGGTAGTCAGTCTGTGGTAATGAGTAAATTGTTCAATGTTTCAGTTATGAGGGGATTTATATCATAGGCTAGCCATGTCCCGTGTATGTACTGTGGCTAATTCTCTGTAACCCCTAAGGCTAGCGTGCGCAGCGAAACATTACCTCTTGCCAGAACATACGAGCTGGTCAAGAATATTTAAATATGTGGATAAGGCACGAAGCGCCGTTCCGCCACGTTCTTACTGACAGCACACATAAACATATTCACCGTTAACATCTAATTTATCAGTAATGTCAGTTAGTGGTAGCCTAGGCAGTCTTTCGTTTACATGTAAAATAGTGGTTCAAAGCTCTGTATGCAAAGTAATGGGTCTAGCATCTAATTTATCTGTAATGTCGGTTAGTGGTAGCCTAGGCTAGTTTTGTCGTTTACATGTAGAGTAGTAGTTCAAAGTTCTGTATGCAAAGTAAGGGTCCTGGGCTAGCCTAGGTCAAACTTGTATGCAAAGTAAGGGATCAAACTTTTGTATGCAGAGTAAAGGTCAACCATACAAAACCGTAAATATGTACATTTATGTCTTGACACCGGGAATTGAGAGTTTCATACGCCGTAAAAAGTCCGAGGCCGTTTACCCCCCACCCAAAAACCCCGGTTCCCACTGGTTCCCTTTTACCGTTTGATGTTTTCCTATGGTTTATTTCCGCTGGTCAACAACAAAATCCATGTTATTAACAATTATAATGTTCCCCTTCTCATTCCAAATATGCAGTATACATGTAGTACTTAATTTAAGATTTTTTTTCCACATCGATCGTCCGCGGAGAGTCAAAAAGCGGTTGCCTTATGCAAAACAACTTATCTTAAATTTTGATGAGCTTTGACATACCTACCGATGGTATGTTTATTTGAACAGATCTGTGGAAAAAAATATACTTTGTAGAAATTGGAATCTTGTTAAAACTTACCCTATATAAATATCAAGAGGTGGTGAGAAAAATAATGCTCCAGGAAGAAATTACCTAACTTAAAAGATTATGATTATTAATACATCAAAATACATTCGAAAGAGGAAATATATTATGAAACAACTGTCCCCCATAAGGTGTCCCTAGAGGTAAGTGATAAGAAAAGTAAAATTATTAACCGAATAATAATAATCAATAATAATAATAATAATAATACTAATAATAATAATAATAATAATAATTAGGTACACGGTATTATACAGAATATGATAAAAATGTCCGACCACATTATTTCTTTACTGATAAAATCTTAGAAATAGGACGACTGCTATCGCAGAATTAAGCGGCAAAAATACAGTATGCTTCACCTCTGCTGTTTAATTACATCGCAACCACTCACTATAAACAACAGTAATGACTTCACTCATGCTGAAGGAGCTAACCGTTCGCCGACGCTTTATTGCGCTGTAGTTTCTTCCAAATGACTTGATGTACAAATGGCCATCAGATACATACAGCATTGGCTTGATTTACTTTAATGATTAGTGAAATTAAACTAATAAGCTCCAGTATTTTAAAAGCAATGACATCGAGTTTTGCATTTATAATTTAAGTCAGAAACAACAATGAAGTTCACATATGAAAGGAATCGGAGCGCAAATGACCTTTTTTGGATGTCCCAGAGTTTCACAATCCAAAACACAAAGAAGTTTGAATTCTCGGTTTACTGAAAGTCAACTAATGCAGAATATATGTTCAATTTTATTCTTATTGTCACAGCATTCATTAAGAAAAGCATCATTGTTAACATGGTTGTCAGGGTTCTCAAAGTGAGTGACTCACAGTATTTAGACGATGAAATTTCCTATATTCGAAATACCTTTAGTAAGCTGAGTTGCCCTGCCCATTTTATTGAAACAGATGCTTTGTCTACGGCTAAGAAAATATTGTACAACTTCACACAAGCAGATTGATCACAACAAGAGATGCATAACGCTTCCATATCATGAAAATTTAAAATCAACAGCCCAATTAATCAATAGTCAGTTCATGTTGAAGTAGCTTTTACATACGAAAATTCAATCAAATCCGAATTCAGTAAGAATAATAGCCGAAGAATTGGTAGCCATAGCAACGCCAATAGAGACATAGGAATATATCCTATAAAATTCAAGCTCTGTGATTTATTTTCTTTTGAGGAGACAGGCAGGGGAGGGACATGAGATTACAGGACATGAAAGGGACTTTGCTACTAACAGCACTATTCTTACAGAACAGTTTTTTAGACTTGATTCATCCGTATCTCATCCACAATATTTTCATCCAACAATGAAGGCTATAAACAAAAAGTTGGCGTAGCCATGGGTTCACCCTTATCCCGCATACTTGCAAAGTTTTGCATGGAATTTGCAAATCTAAAATCTAAAAGCACTCATTTTGGTAAGATATGTCAAATATGTCTTCGTAATTTTCCAAGGTAATCAAATAGACTTCGAACAGTTTTTGGGATATGTCCGTAGCATATTACCTTCCATTCACTTTACAATGGAATATGAAGTGGAAAATAGGCTGCCCTTTCTGGATGTTTTGTATAACATGACCCTATTACATTCAGTTTTAAATTTACTGTTTACAGAAAAGTGACTAATGCTGAAGCTTATATCCGCTTCTATTCTTTCATAATAATGAAGTAAAGCAAAATATAATGATAAATTAGATTCTAAGACTCTTGAAAATATGTGATCCTGAATATGCTGACAGCGAAATACATCATATAAAAGAAGTTTTTAGAAAATTATGCTATCCATAAAATTTCATAATTAATGCCTTCACTAAAGCCACAAAGCCTTTTTGCTAAAAAGTCAGTATGGAATACAAAAACGAATAAAAAGAGTAGCTTACCTCACCATTTAATCCGAACTCACGAAATATTATGAAAACAGTTAATGTTATTTTTATAAGAGGTTATAATAGGGAAAGCTTCCATAATAATAACACCCATAATCTAGCCACCTCTGATACTGCCGCTGCCTCATCTTCTTTTGTTCAGGTAACAGGGACACACCCAGTGCCCCTTGCTGCAGGCACCCAAGCTGCTATGGACAACAGACCAATTGATTCAAGAGCCGAACCGCCACTTCGAAGATCTAGGCGATTAGCTGGTTTGCCGTTGGAGAATGAGGGGATAACGTGAAGAGCCAACTACCGTCTTCAAACAAAGTTTTTGTATAGTCACTGGGTGTAATTATAGTCAGATGACAAGGAGGACCATGCAGGTCATCGAAAGCTTTCTGCTTTGTATTTTAAATAACAAAATCAAACAGACACTATTGTGGATTTACTCTTCCATTATTATCATTATTATTATTGTTATTATTATTATCATTATTATTATTATTATTATTTTTTGATAAATTCCTCTACCACTTTCCCCCGCATTATCTTTGGAATCACCTCCTCACAACGGCTTGTGTGCATTAAAATCGCAGACATATTACACCAGGATTTTCTCTCTTAACAAGACTTTTAGCTCTTCTGCACGTGTACGCAGTCCTTTACAATTCCATTACAGGATTTCAAAATATGCCATTAAGAGATCTTTTTTAGTTGCCTGACCAAATTTGGTCATACTAGTCTTTCTTGGTGGTCTATTCAACCTCTCAGAGGAGAAGACTTTTTTGATGACATAATTTTACATTTTTTCTTTCCTTGTTTGGGCAGGTGACAGAGGAGGAGATGTGGAATGGGTATGCAACCTTTTAAAACTTACCATTTCATATGTTACATGATGTACAGACGGCCAACGAAGAACTGGCATAGTTTCTTAATTCATTGTTCGTTAAGGAAATATTGCCGTATGCAGGTGCCAGATTATTTACGTAACAATAAATAACATTTCTTTTCAAAGGTGCTATACTTGAAATAAATTACATTAGAATTGAGTAGACTTATTCAATGTATTAAAGATAATTATTTTGCAAAGTAAGGAAAATATATACCGATGGGTCCACGATTTCTAATTTTACTCTCAACTCTAGCTTCGTGACAGCATACCAAAGATTTTGAAGTTGGCTTTGCTGCCGCTCGAGTCTTTACTCAACGTATCGTACTGCACTGGGGTGTTGTCATTTCGTCTCCTACAGCCGATAAATAATACATCAAGGCGTTAACATTCTTTGAAAACGATGTTTAATTAAACTAATTTTGTCCTTTGATCAATAAAATAATTTGCATGACACATTTAGTGTGCCTAAATTGGACTTCTGATTATCCCACATGATTAGCCTAGGTCTATACTCTCTCGGATATGTAATTTATTTAATGAATTATTTAAATCGACAATATATGATATATATATATATATATATATATATATATAGATATAGATATATATATATATATAATATATATATATATATACATATTAATCTGCTTTATTTGACTATTCCCGTTATTCTTGTTTTATTAGCCATGTTCGCTTTCCTTCTTATCCTTTTCATAATTGCTTAACATAATTAACTCTGACCTAGCTATTTAAAGTCAAAAAACAATCATAAAAAAATCAAACGAACTATATCATTCGTCTTATTTTTTATCGAATTCCTTGCATATCATCCTGTTTCATTTGGACACGTTGGAGAGCTGTGGGAGTCAAAACTGACGAATACATTAAGAAAGGCTAACTTTCTGTAAAGCTTTCTTAGGTTGATCTTTCTATAGCTATTCATTTTTTCTAAATAGAAATCAATTCAAATTAATTTCACATGTATACCTAGACTTACTACCATAAGCATATTATAAGTAGCTGAAAGGATAAGAAATATGAAAGGTGACGTTCTCGTTTAAGTCTATGTCATATGTTTTTTTTTTTTTTTTTTTTTCAAGAAAACCTACTGCTTTAATAAACGATTGCTCTTTGACGGCTACAGGGTGTAATACGAGTGTATGCACATATTTTGTTGGGATGAAAGATAAAGTTTCTTTGAACAGAAAATATTTTATAAACATGCATTTTAAGGCGTCCGTTGTCGGTGCGGGGAATTTTAAAAAAACCGTCATCATTAGTGATGCTTTCACGAGAGAAGTCGGATCTAGTCGCCTGAGATGTAGAAGAGAGCGGAGGTGGCGTATAGGAGTGATGGAAGGATTAGGCCGATATTAATAAAGTATCTCCCAATAAAATGTATTCTTTAGGTTTTGAATGAAAAAATGCATGCATCATTGAAACCGTTTCCCTCCCTATCCGTGGTATTCACTGGCCACCGATAAAAAACAAAACAAAAAGAGTAAGCCTAACTGAATCTCTCATCCATCAAGATAAGTTTGCTGATTCATTAGACTTATTCATTAGACAACTATCAAATATTTCAAGTTGTAGATTTAAAAAATCTCTTCCCTCTCCATCTAAAGTATTCATCAGACACCAGTCATAAGCGTAGAGCTAGTTATGATGCCTGGTTCAGCAATGTCGTAACGAGGCACTAGAATTCAAAGCTCACAAATGAATGTTGCTCAGCAACATTTTACACTACTGTATTGTTTTGCTCTCTTGTGGGGCTTCGAGGTGTTCCACCTCTAGGCCCATGTTCTAAATTTTGCCGTTCTTTAAACATTTGATTCACCTATGTATGATTCTTTCCGGTTTATTAGGCTTTCTTGATATCTCTCCAACAGGAACTTGCACCGAATGCAGTGCAATAATTCTCTCGCTCATCGAGGGATGTTTCTTAGACCGATCAATGATACATTGACATTTAGATTCCCGTGCACATAACATCAAAAGCAATAGAGTGAGGTCGCCTGGTTCACACTGTTAGGATATCGGTTTTTTTTTTTCTTTTGTTTTTAAATTTGATAGCATTTTGTGAGATTCCAATGTTTTCTGTAAAAATTTACCAAATGGAATAGTTCAACTACCTTCAACTTTATATTGAAATAATAATTTAAGGACTATGTTTCTGCGATACTACTAGTGACGTGTCTCCTATCTATTTGGTAATGTATATCTATGGTTGTGATTTGACGTTTTTTATCACTTCGTTTCGTTCACCTCAATTTTGCTATATGGAAAATAGTTTTACACAATAACATAACATAATGTTCTAAAGATATCAGTGACTGTTTTTAACGTCATTACATATGATTTCTTCCATTTTGTAAAGAAAAATCGATAAATAAGGCATGAATCGTGCGTCAGGCAGGTGAACGAAAAATTATGAAACTCTGCCAATAGTTTTTGGCCGACAGTACTTGAAACACTCAGGGCGAGGAGATGCACTGTCAGCTGGATACGGCCGTCGTAACACAATACACAAACAACCAAATAAGGACAACCACACAACAATTCAATAACTATACAACAAAAGATCACTGCACAAACAGTCACTAACAACATAAATAAACAATAACACAAGTCAATATACCACATACAACATAAAGGAACCACAACAACTCTCTACAACTCACAACTCTAACAACTCACAACTCTAATAACTCACAACTCCAACAACTCACCTACAACACAACAGAACTCACAAGTACAACAAATTCAACAACACGGGCACAATAACCTTCAAACATACATTATCAACAATAATTCAAACAACAACTTCAAAACACCGACAAAATAACTGACCACCAATAATATTCAAGACTGCTGCCAAAACACTGACTCTCCACCACAGTCTCTGGTCACAGGCTGACTCTCTGACTGACACGGCAACTGCACCAGCAGATAATCCAGAACTCACCAACAAGCAATTCAACTACTAATCATCCATCCACCAATTACGCCCTCTCTCTCTCGCTCTCTTTCGCTCTTTTTTTCGGAAAACTAAAAACACAAACACACACTACATCATCTTATCAGTGATACCAACCACAAAGCTTACTCTCTCACTCTCTCTCTCTTTCACGCAATCATCAAGATGCTATCAAATGGAACAAACAGATTGTTCCTCCATATTACCTCCCCCATTACATTTGACAACGTCTCCTTACACTTGCAACATCCACACTTAAATCACCTTTTGCAACAACCAAGGATGCTCGAAGGCAGGCCCCCTGGATCTCGTTCAAGGCCCCTCATACACTCTCTCAGTTGCATCATCATTCACTTCTTCCAAACCACTTTCTTCCAGACTAACATTATCTCCTCGCTACTGTCCTCCCAAATTCCATTCACTATCTCATCTACCCCTTCTAACGTTCTTGTCCTAATTACTCCCTATTTCTGCTGTCAAATGACTTGGCTCATACATACTTCTGTTAAACACTGGCAAAGCTTCATCCATACCACCAGCTACTTCCCTACTACTCGGTTCCCTTCCTACTGAAATCTCACTCACCCCTGTTAATTCAAACCCACACACGTTTTACGTATCATTCATTCCCTCAAAGTCATCCTCATTACACGCCTTATCACCCATTTGTACTCTAACACTAACACCCTTATTATGCAGTTTACACTTCTCCCTTTCATTCCCTTTCCTTATCTCCTTCCGCTTTCTTCCATACTCGACCACAACTAACTGCTGATCTCCCAGACCTATTTGTTCATTGACACTCGGCTCACGTTTATTCACCCTCAACCCTCCATTCACCCATCGCATTCTCCTAAACATACTGTCGCACACTAGAGGACCCACCCAACTGTATCCCCTTAACACCTAGTTTCCCGAATTCCCAGCCTGACTCATGCTTTTCCGCTTATACACAGTCTGAATTTGATTCTCACCCAATAATATATATATATAATATATATATATATATATATATATATATATAGATATACTATAGTATATATATATATAATATATATATATATATATATATATAGATATATATATATATATTATATGTATAGATATATATATATATTATATATATATATATATATATATATATATATATATATATATATATATGTGTGTGTGTGTGTGTGTGTATATTTGTGTTGCTCATCCCCATTTACATATGTATGTACGTATATACTTATACTATATACCTATATATGTATATATACATATATATATATATATATATATATATATATATATATATATATATATATATATATATCGAGCTACAAATGTCCTTTATTATTTAATTCCCTCTACCTCGGAATTAACATATTTTCATATATGTTTAACCGAAGGGGAATTTTTTAAGTGATAATAGAATTGCCGGCCGACGGGCACGAACCATCGACATCTTCAATTCCAGGACGGGCAGTGAGCCTTAGCCCACCCCGCCACTACAAGATGATATAAGTTTATGCTGCCTCCCACCTCAAATACCTGTCGCACTCAGGTATTTGTCGTTTTGGAGACTGCATCAAACCCCCTCGTCCTCGTAGCGTTTTAGTGCTTTTGCCCGCATGTAGCCATTATATAAGTATATCACAATTACCATGATTTATATACATATATCGAACTACAAATGTCCTTTAATATCTAATTTGCTCCACCTCGGATTTATATATTTTCATATATGTTTAACCGAAGGGGAATTTTTTAGGCGATAATAGAATTGCCGGCCAACTGGCACAAACCATCGACATCTTCAATTCCAGGACAGGCAGTGAAACCTTAGCCACCCTGCCACCGCAAGAGGTTATAAGTTATGCCGCCTCCCACCTCAAATACCTGTCGCACTCAGGTATTTGTAGTTTTGGAGACTGCATCAAACACCCTCGTCCTCGGTAGCGTTGTAGTGCTTTTGCCCGCACGTAGCCATTATATAAGTCATAACACATTACCGTGATTCATATACATATATCGAGCAACAAATGTCCTTTAATATCTAATTCGCTATACCTGGAATTGAAGATGTCGATGGTTCGTGCTAGTTGGCTGGCAATTTTATTATCGCCTAAAAAATTCCCTTTCAGTTAAACATATTTGAACAGTTTGTGAGTGAAGGTCTAAAGTGCAGTTAGGCTCTACCAATGTCATCAATCCTGATTATTGAAAGCTCATCGAAGGTTCTTTGCAAATGTTAATATTCAAATACGTCATTGGAGAAATTGTTTAATATATATCAAGAAGAAGCCTACACATCCTCACCTTGACTGGACAAATGCAATGAAACAGAATACAGTAACCATAAACCTAGGCTTACTGATTCTGCACATATGTTAAAATGAACGCAATCTATTTTACTTTATATAACGTGGTATGAGGTAAATGATGTTCTAAATGTTAAAATTAAATTGTCACGAATCGTCACGACTTCGGTGCCACTATGATATTCCATAGGTAAATACGAGTCACAAAGAGCTATCAATTGCTGGGAAGCCATCTTCTTCCCAGCACAAAATGTGGGCCAATAACTTCAATATGCTCTGCTTACCGTGAAATGTTATTCCATTTTCTCTTGGGGTAGAATTCCTCTGCTAATTCCTGAAGCTACGAGGTGCACAACGCACCACTGTGACATAAAGAACGAAAAAAAAGAATAAAAACGCTACACTAAAACAATTTCCGCGGTATTTATAGATCCTCTCCTTTCATTATAGAATTTATTAATCCACGATGTCTTCTTGAGCTTCCATGATTGAAATCCAAGAATTGTTCTTAGCCGGCCACAGTTTAAATTCAATAACTGAAAACCTTTTAGTAATTAAAAGGGTTTGCAGTAGAAGTAAGTCAACAGCTGAGCTAAGAAAAAGTTTATATCAACGGCCTTCGAGAACTGAGCTGTTGGTCGTATCACAAGTTTACTTATTTTTGCAGCCATTGTATGGCTTGAGCACGCTTCACGCACCGCTGATTTACAGCGTTTTTCTGGAAACTAAAATGATTAATGGCAAGGTAATACCAAAAATGTTTACTGAAGAAAAACACCGACGAAAAAAGCAACGCCGTCGCAAGCATTAGGTTCATCCAGTTATAGAGAACGTAATAACAGCCAGTTTCACTTGTTTATCAGTCAATATGGGTATTGCCCATGTGATAAATCGTTTTTGTTAAACCGAAGAAAGAACGCTTTTGATTAGTTTCTGAGTTTAATGAAGTATACAAAATGAGAAAAAGTATACTACCTGAGGAACGTCTTGCAATCATTAGGCTATAGTGAATGTAAAATCGGTATTACAGATTATATTCATTAATAGCCATTATAAAAATTGTACTTATCAAATGGTATAGAACCTAACGAATGCTACCGGATAACTGAAAGGATGCAGCATCAGAAAAATGTGTGGTGCTTAAAACAATAAAGATTAAAATAAAGTATTTACAAAAGCAAGAGTTAAAAAAAAGCACCTTTCATATGGAGAGTTGAAGACTGAGTGAATTTTATCCTGTTTAATGCAGACTTATATCGCAAAACGTGTTGGTAAAATAGTAGCTTCCTCTTTCTAAATTCTTTTTTTATCTAATATATTTTTAAAAGTACGTGTGGGAGCCACTCTACTATCCACTTACTGCCAGGTAGAAGGGGTCCCACAAGGCAGTGTCTTAAGTGTCACATGTTTTGCCATAGCAATAAATGGGATCCTTGATGTCCTTTCACCTCGCGTAAAAGGGTCATTATTTGTTTATGATCTAGTTATTTATATAACGGCATATGATCCCCTTTCTGCATATAAGAAATTACAAAAGAATATATGTAATATGCAGGTGGACATCAAAAAATTATTTTAAATTTTCATCAGCTAAAACTGTGGCAGTGCGCTTTACAAAAAGCAGACATGAGGAAGTAGGGCCAAACCTGCTTTTAAATGGGTAAATTTTATTGTTTACAGACGAAGTCCAAATTTTTTAAGTCTATTTTTTTTTTTTTTTATATAAAAAGTTGACTTGGTCAAGTCATATTGATTATCTCAAACAAAAAGCAAGAAAGTCATTAGACATTTTAAACGTTATCTCCGGATATGCAATCACTACTCCGTTTATATGATGCATTGTGACTCTCAAGGCTGGACTATGGTTGCCAAATATATTCTTCTGCAAGTAATGAAATCTTCGTGAATTGGAAGTAGTGCATAACATGGTCTGAAATCTGCTCTGGGGTATTTCGGACTTCTCCCATTGAGATAATTCATGTTAATACTCATCACCTGCCCCTAGATCTCCACAGGGAGGAATTGGGATTCGATATGCATTAACGGTCAAAAGCTCACCCAATAATCCATCGAATAAATTGCTAAATCAGACGCTGTCTATCAGATAAAATGCAAACTAAACCATTTCAAATATGCCTTAAAGAACAGTTGGATAACAATAACATCCTTAACGAAAAATCTTGCCAGTTCAGTATCCAGAACACCCATCATGGCTTGTACTACCTACGCTAAAACGATGCTCTACAGACATATGTAAAAAAGAACTCTCCCCCACAGGAAGTAAAATCCAAATTTTTAGAGCAAGATCGGCAGCATGCGAAAGATTATAAGATATTCACTGATGGATCAAAATCCAGATATGTGGTTTGGCTGTGCAGTCATAACCAAAGAAAACTCCAGCTTCGTCGGTTGCTTGACTCTGCTTCTTCATTTTCGGCCGAGTTGACTACTGTAGTCGACACTTGGAGAGAAAGTGTTTAACTCTAACACCAAGAAATCGGTTATTAATACAGACTCTCAAGTGTAATTGATAGTATTTGTAAATATAACCCATTCCATCCTTTAATGCAAAAGGCTCAAGAGTGGCTGTGCCGTATTCAATCTCGCCACAAATCTGTATGCCTGCTAGCTAGGGTATCCTCCTCATGTTGGAATAAAAGGGAACGAACATGCAGACGAAGAATGTAAGTTTGCCACACTATATTTATGTTAATTTACCCAATGTTCCCAACACATTTTTGCATAAAAAGATTAAATCTTATATCTGGCAGAAGCGGCAGACCCGATGGTCATCTCTGCCAAATAATACAAAGTATAGAACTATCCGACCCAGCGTATCCTTCTGTCATCAGCATTACATAAAAACAGAAGTGAAATACTTTAATGCAGGTTGAGAATTGGGAACTCTCACTTGACTCATAAATTTTTGTCAGAAGGCTTCGAGGCTCCAGAATGTGCTCACTGTAACATCCCCTTGTCAATTGAGCTACTGTGTGTGTAAGCATGGGCTTGCAGGCAAGCCCTTAGCAAAGATTTTGGATAATGATACAGATGTAGAAGTTGTATTAATGTTTTAGTAGAACTGTATTTTTACTAATATATATATATATATATATATATATATATATATATATATATTATATATATATATATGAATATATATATATATATATATATATATATATATATATATATATATATTATATATATATATATATATATATATATATATATATATATTCTAATATATCTCATAATCACACCTCATGATCGGGCTGAATGACCCTTTGGGTCGTAGTCCCGGGTCTTAGACCTAAATCTCATACGTCTTCCCATCCATCCAATTCTTGTCTCTAGTTTCGGAAGATGGGAGGCGTTGCATAGGGTTAGCATTTGCAAGGTTCTTGTTTTTCTCACCGCTCCCCCCCCCCCCCAGAGACTATCACCCATTGTGAATGAGTACCAGGTTTTCTTGGGAGTGGATGATAATTTGTGGGTGTATCAACCACATCCCTAAAGGCGTGTATGTGTTTTTGTGTGTGTGTATATTAGGCCTATGTCTGCATGAGCAAGTTGTTTTATAATAAAAGTCTTGGTTTGATTCTATCCTCGTTCAGACAGTAGCTTCAGTTGATCATCTGTTCTGAATGTACGGGAGTGTTCGGCCTATTGTGAGTTGTGCTTTGTTCTTGGCATAGTACGTATTCTTCATTAGTTTGATTCAGGAGGGCATGTAAGAATGCCCAAAATTCAAGAAGATGTGTATTCGTACGTGCACTTCTGCAAAGTCTCCCTATTTTCCCTCCCTCCCTCCCCCCTCCCTCCCTCCCGAGAGAGAGAGAGAGAGAGAGAGAGAGAGAGCCAGGTAAAGTAAACGGATATTGAAATATAACGATCCCAGTCACATTTCTAACTCCGTCTCAACCTCATTATCCACCCTCTTCCATCCCTTCTCGTTGCCCCCCCCCCCCCCCTTAATCTCTCCCCCCCTTCAGCCCCCTCCCCCCCCCCTATCAATATTCTCGAACGACTTAAAATGTGGGGCAATCTTATATAAAGTCCTCTCGTTAACGTAATTAATTGGGACTTTGTTTCACAGATGGCAGCACTTTGAGCACAACTATACCTCATTCGTCATTAACAAAAATTAACTTTTTTCATTTTCATATATGGGCTCAGATCCAATCACACAAAAATAGATGTATATTTCATATTTCGTTCCCGCTTTAACGAAAGTAGACTCAAACATAAAGAACAATGATTTGGAATGAGGGTCAAGACAACATCCTTAACCTTTGGATTAGAAAACGCAAAAGACAAAGATGCGACTCTCCATAACATATAGATGCTTGACAATCTTCGCCTGACTTTCTCTTCAACTGACGTCTCTAGGCCCTTTTCCTTCTCCCTTATATCTTTAGGCAATGTTTCTGCGTTTCGGTGGTTGTAACACATGCAGAGGTCAACGAGGCAGTTCCCGAATGAGTGCGTTCTCACACTGCCTTCAAGATTTGCGTTTGGTTACAGAAATACATCTGATGGATTTCTTGCTCTGAGGCGTGAAAGGCAATTGAAAGGATATACTACACATTTAAGTGTACTTCCAGATATGTGTTGTGTGTGTATATGAGAATATTTAGGTTCATTTTATGTGGCGTTGTGTTCTTTTGATCTTCACTGAACGTACCACATATTCTGGTGTGCATGAAATCCTGGCGTTTGCAAGATTGGCTATCTGCATCCTCTGCTCATTGGAGGCGATGGCTGGCAGTCGATCTTGCAACGACCCTCATGACGAGGGTAGTTGTCGTCAGAAAGAGGTGATGCACTGGCTTCAGTGCATCTCATTATATTCTAACTTGAAATTTCAAACATAGTTAGACCATATTATATATTATATTAGATTAAATTATATTTAGGTAAAATATCTAAAGTAATTCCCAACTGCCTCCTCACCTCGAACCACCCTCTCCCTAAATCACTATCAAGCAACTTTTGCTTTCTTAAAGCAGCGAAACCAATTTGAAATTTCTTCCTTGTGAATATAATTGACCAGCGCAGAACTTTTTTTCTTTAATTTTCTTTTCTTTTAGCAATGCCTCATGACATCTTTTTAGGATTCTAATTATATTCTTCACTGACTAATGACGAAGCTTCACTTGGTCTATCGTTTCTTTGGGCTTGTGTCAGATAAGAAAGAACTGGGGTTTATAATCTCGCGTTTAGTAGAATCTTAATTGATTTCAGAGTTACGGGAAATATAGCTTTTTTTCTTCTTATTTTTTTCTCAGAGGACAACATGGTGAATGGAAGTGTGAGCAGTGTTTGCGATTGGTAATGAATACATTATGAACGGCTGCTGATTTAACACTACTAATACATGGTCATTAAATACCACTAACTTAGGATAATTTTATGCTACTAATGTACGATATGGGTGTTAGACCTAAATGGACTGAATTTGGATAAATCACATAATGAAATGAATAGCTGGGTATTTCTTTCTCCATTAACTAGTCGCAACTTACCTTACAGTTATGTGAAGACCAAAAAGATTTTGATTATAGAAACGGCGAACAGTACTTCTTTACTATAATAGTTGGGTTTTTATAATGTAAGCCGATACTCTCCAGGAAATGAGAGACGATTCTCTCTGTGATCATCGTTGCTTTTCATTTAAAAACCTTGGCAGCATTCCGTTCCTCCTTTGTGTGTACAGATGGTCATAAGTATCGTGGAGGCTATATTGGATGTTAAATTCTAAGATATCCTGCATTCACCTTTAATGTCTCAGTTAAGCGGAAGTGTAAAGAAGGCAATGGCATTGACATACTGTGTCTCATTAAGTGTTCGTTTGACGTCTCATCAATCCCGAGAGGTATTTTGTTACCAACAGAGCTCTCATGCCAGCTCTTGTCAGTGTAGTCCAACTGTAGATTTCCTGGATCTGTTCCTCTTTCACTTTTCTACGGGATTCCATTCCCTGATGTATAATTTCCATATCACTTGCTTGAATTTAGATTTTCATAAAAGAAAAGTGCCTACCCTCTAAATGGTTTATATCACTAAAAGAAACCTTGTTAGATGATCATAACTTTCCTTTATTAAAACTCTATCTTTGCAAAGGGGAAAAAAGGTAACGGTCCTCATTTCCATTTTCCGAGAGTTACATAAAATTCAGACACAGAAAACACCACGTAAGAAAACAGAAGGGAACAGCCGTAGATAAACAGCGTTCAAAGGATCTTCGGTGCCATTTCGTGAAAAAAATTTCTGAAATATCATGAGATGATATGAAAGGGAGCAGAGGGAAACAAAAGGTAAATTATTATTTTTTGTCACGGAGGGTCGTGGATGTCCCACACCCCACGTATCCATTTTTATATCGAAGAGAAGCAAATTCCTGAGAATTCTGAGAATTTGGCTGCGTCTAGATGTGCCAGAGCAAGCTGCTGTGTCGCATTACTTCAGGACAAGAATTTTGTTGCTTAATCTTTTGTTCTCGAAAATCAGGGCAAAGGAAATGTTTCTTCAGATTGGTATTCATGTTTCATATGTTGGGACGAAGAAATATCCATGCACACACACACGGGAGCGGTTCAAAGGGGTGACATGTCATAGGAATGACATAACAAAGCTCAGATATGAATTTCATAGAAGTGACCACCATCCTACCAACACTAAAAACAAGTTAACAAATCTGCGGTTCTAGTTTTTTAAAAATAAAATTTTCATCGTTGTCACTCCCATATATTATCACTTCTTTTTTACGGCATTTATGTCACTTCTATGAATTCATATGTCACTCCTTACACACACACACACACACACACACACACACACACACACACACATTCGGCTTAAAGCTTATTCATAGCACATTCAGTGGACGTTTTAGAAAAAGGAAGCTACTATTTTACCAACACGTTTTGCGATATGAGTCTGCATTAAACAGGATAAAATTCACTCAGTCTTCAGCTCCCTCATATGACAGATGCTTTTTTTTAACTCTTGTTTTTGTAAATACTTCCTAAGTTTTAACGGTATTTTTAATTTTATGTTTAATCTTTATTGTTTTAAGCACCACACATTTTTCTGATGCTGCATCAGAAAAATGTGTGGTAGCATTCGTAGGTTCTATGCCATTTTCATAAGTTACAATTTTTATAATGGCTATGATGAATACAATCTGTAATACCGATTTTACTTTCACTGTAGCCCAATGATTGCAAGACGTTCCTCAGGTAGTATACTTTTTCTCATTTTGTATACTCTCTTAACTCAGTAAATAATCAAAAGCGTTCTTTCTCGGCCTAAATTGAGTCATCACCATGCATTCCCAATGACTGATAAACAAGTGAAACTGGCTGACATTACGTTCTCTATAACTGGATGAACCGAAAGCTCGCGACGGCGTTGCTTTTTTTCGTCGGTGTTTTTTCTTCAGTAAACATTTTTGGTATTACCTTGCTGTTAGTTATTTTAGTTTCCAAGAAAACGCTGTAAATCAGCGTGCGTGAAGCGTGCTCAAGCCATACAATGGCTGCAAAAAATAAGTAAACTTGTGATACGACCAACAGCTCAGTTCTCGAAGGCCGTTGAAATAAACTTTTTCTTAGCTCAGCTGTTGACTTCGACCTCAACCCTTTTAATTACTCAAAGGTTTTCAGGTAATGAATTTAAACTGTGGCCGGCTAAGAACAAATCTTGGATTTCAATCATGGAAGCTCAAGAAGACATTGTGATTAATAAATTCTATAATGAAAGGCAGTAGGATCCTAAAATAAATACTGCATAGTTTGGTGGACTTCCACCAGGGAGCGGCTGCTCCCACCCACAGCCAGGTCCTCTCTCCACAAATATTGGTCACTGGTCATCAGTCATCTCCCGGCCCCTGGGACCGAGGAAATTGTTTTAGTGTAGTGGTTTTAGCGTTTTTTTATTCTTTTTTTTCGTTCTTTATGTCACAGTGGTGCGTTGTGCACCTCGTAGCTTCAGGAATTAGCAGAGGAATTCTTCCCCAAGAGAAAATGGAATAACATTTCACGGTAAGCAGAGCATATTGAACAGTTTATTGGCCCACATTTTTTGCTGGGCAGAAGATGGCTTCCCAGCAATTGACCTATGAATATCATAGTGGCACCGAGTCCAGTGACGATTCGTGACAATTTAATTTTAACATTTAGAGCATCATTTACCTCATACCACGTTATATAAAGTAAAATAGATTGCGTTCATTTTAACATATGTACAGAGTAAGTAGGCCTAGGTTTATGGTTACTGTATTCTGTTTCATTGCATTTGTCCAGTCAAGGGTGAGGATGCATTGGCTTCTTCTTGATATATATTAAACAGTTTCTCCAATGACGTATCTGAATGTTAACATTTGCAAAGAACCTTCGATGAGCTTTCAATAATCAGGATTGATGACATTGGTAGATCCTAACTGCACACCTTCACTCACAAACTGTTCAAATATGTTTCACTGAAAGGGAATTTTTTAGGCGATAATAGAATTGCCAGCCAACGGCCACGAACCATCGACATCTTCAATTCCAGATATTGAAGGATATTTGTAGCTCGATTTATGTATATGAATCACGGTAATGTGATATGACTTATATAATGGCTACGTGGTGGCAAAAGCACTAAAACACTACCGAGGACGAGGGGTTTGATGCAGTCCCCAAAACTACAAATAGCTGAGTGCGACAGGTATTTGAGGTGGGCAGGCAGCATAAAAAATTATATCATCTTGTGGTGGCGGGGTGGGCTAAGGCTTCACTGCCTGTCCTGGAATTGAAGATGTCGATGGGTCTTGCCCGTCGGCCGGCAATTCTATTATCGCCTAAAAAATTCCCCTTCGGTTAAACATATACGAAAAAAAATATATTAATTCCGAGGTAGAGGGAATTAGATATTAAAGGACATTTGTAGCTCGATATATATATATATATAATATATATATATATATATATATATATATATATATATATATATATATATATATACATACATACATACATGTATGTAAAGGGGATAGTAACACAAATACACACACACACACACACACACACACATATATATATATATCTATATATATATATATATATATATATATATATATTATATATATATATATATATAATATTGAGTGAGAATCAAATTCAGACTGTGTATAAGCGGAAAAGGATGAGTCAGGCTGGAAATTCGGGAAACTAGGTGTTAAAGGGATGCAGTTGGGTGGGTCCTCTAGTGTGCGACATTATGTTTAGGAGAATGCGATGGGTGAATGGTTGAGGGTGAATAAGTATGAGCCGAGTGTCAATGAACAAATAGGTCTGGGAGATCAGCAGTTAGTGTTGGTCGAGTATGGAAGAAAGCGGAAGGAAGTAAGGAAAGGGAATGAAAGGGAGAAGTGTAAACTGCATAATAAGGGTGTTAGTGTTAGAGTACAAATGGTTGATAAGGCGTGTAATGAGGATGACTTAGAGGGAATGAATGATAGAAATAGCGTGTGTGTGGGTTTGAATTATCAGGGGTGAGTGAGATTTCAGTGGAAAGGGAACCGAGTAGTGGGGAATTAGTTGTGGTATGGATGAAGCTTTGCAAGTATTTAACAGAAGTATGGATGAATTGAATGGTTTGACAGCAGGTATAAGGGAGTTATTAGGACAAGATTTAGAATGGGTAGATGAGATAGTGAATGGGATTTGTTTGGGAGGACAGTAGCGAGGGAGATAATGTAAGGTTGGAAGAAAGTGGTTTGGAAGTAGCGAATGGCGATGCAACTGAGAGAGTGTGTGAGGGCCTCAAACGAGATCCCTGGGGGCTGCCTTCGAGCATCCTTGGGTGTTGCGAAAGGTGATTTAAGTGGTTGCAAGTGTAAGGAGACGTTGTCAAAAGTAATTGGAGAGGTAATATGGTAGGAACGATCTGTTTGTTCCATTGAACAACATCTTCGCAGGTTGCGTGAAAGAGAGAGAGAGAGTGAGTAAATAAGTTTCGTGGTTGGTATCGCTGTTAAGATTGTGTAGTGTGTGTTTGTGTTTTTAGTTTTCTGAGAAAAGAGAGAGAGAGAGAGAGAGAGAGAGAGAGAGAGCGTAATTGTGGAGGTGGATGGTTACGGTTGAATTGCTTGTTGGTGAGTTCTGGATTACCTGCTGGTGAGGTAAGGTTGCCATGAGTCAGTCTGTGACCAGAGCCTGTGGTGAAGAGTCAGTTTTTGGGCAGCAGTTTTGAATATTATTGGTGGTCAGTTATTTTGTGTGTTTTTGAAGTTGTTGTTTGAATTAATTGATTGATAATGTATGTTTGAAGGTTATTGTGTCTGTGTTGAATTTGTTGTACTTGTGAGTTCTGTACGTGTAGGTGAGTTGTGGAGTTGAGAGTTGTTGTGGTTATTGATGTTATAGGTGGTATATTGACTTCTTGTGTTATTGTTTTTTATGTTGTTAAGTGACTGTTTGTGCAGTGGTCATTTTGTTGTATAGTTATTGAATTGTTGTGTGGTTGTTGTCCTTGTTTGGTTCCTTGTGTATTGTGTTACGACGGCCGTATCCAGTGGAGAGCGCAGCTCTTCTCCCCGATCGTTACAAGTACATCGTTTTTGAGAGTTTTGTTTTTAATTTGTGATCCCGCCACAGCGATGTCTAAAAGAGTCTAAGACCCCGAAGATAATACCCTGTCGATCATCTGTCTTCAAAGTGGCTACATTTTATTACATAACTTTCGTAGCAGATTCACAGCTCCTACTTTGCATAGTTTGGTTGGCATTACTTCGCCTTATGAATATGTAATGCCTTGAAATGTTTCCCTGTGGTGGTGAGACTGACACTGACGTCTGTGAAAACGGCAGAAGGGAATTGGATCTCGAATGGAAGTCATCATTAAGGAGGCAATAATACTTGCTTTAATATCCATATGTTGGTCTTGGGAGTTGTTTATTATTTTACGCGACCTATATATCCTCTCTCCATAAGTTTCGATATACTTAATAGGCTGGAAGTCCTCTCTTTCTTTGGATCCAAGAATAAGTTTTCTTGGTCTGCAACCTTTTATAAGACTGTTGGAATGAGAACAGTTCCTCCAAAATGGAAACATTCCTCGAGTCTGAAAAATGAAAGAAAGCTAGGGATTCGGTGTCAAACTGGTAAACTTTTAGTTTCAGCCAAATTTGGAAAAATGCAATAAAAATATATTTGTTGCATCAGAAATAGTGTGGTTTCAATGAATTTAACGTTTATTTTGACTGCAAACCAACCGATTTAGAGATTTACTATGTATACCCTAGTTCATCCCACCAATTATGGGGGACACCCTTTGGGAACCGGGGTTTTGGGTGGGGGAAGGGGGGGGAGGGTGTTGGGGCATTGAATGATATTTGCAATAAATGAATAATTAATGTTCCAGCACCCCTCCCCCATACCCCTAACTAGGCCTACCAGGGGGAGGGGGGTAGGGCCCCCCAGCGACCCCCCCTTAAAGCCACAGTAATTTTCAGGGCACCACAGAACCTAACAAACCCACCTAACCTAACCTGTGGGGCCCTGTAACCCCTACCTAGGGCCTAGGGGGGGGCGGGGGCTCCGCCCCCCTGCGACCCCCCTTAAGGCCGCACAGTGATTTTCAGGGGCCCTCGACCGAACCTAAATTACAACCACCTAACCCTTTTACCTAGGTTCCCTGTACCCCTACCTAGGCCTATCGGGGGGTGGGCCTCCGCCCCCGTTTCCCCTGCGACCCCCCCACCCTTAAGGCCACAGTGATTTTGTCCGGGGCAACTGACCGAACTAATACAACCACCTAAGACCTTACCTAGGGCCCTGTACCCCTACCCTAGGCCTAGCGGGGGGGCGGCTCCGCCCCCCTGCGACCCCCCCTTAACGGCCCACTACCTAACATTCATCAAACCAAATCCAAAGTGATGGTACTGCTGTATACATCGTTATACTACCACCATTATAATATACTCTATAAATTAATGAAGCTTACCTTAAACTGTTGGTTGATAAAAATGTGCTGGTGCTTTGAGGAAAACGTGAAGCCGTTGCAAGGTTCCCTGACATGCAACTTAAAGTAGGAAGTGGCCAGGTACCCGACGACCACATTGCACTGCAAACAATCGGTAGGAAATCGAAGGTCTGTCAAAATTAATGCCAGAAGGGCAGCCACTACCTCTGCCATAGGTACAGGAAGCAAAATGCCGTTTTTTGCTTCATTTTCGAGTATTCAGTCAAACAAGGATACCAGTGGACACTAGACAGGTAACTGTATTACTCCGCTGAAATGCTAGTGAAACTTAGTTTTCGACTCAAGTCATTCGTAATTGGTTTATGAAACCCATGACGTCATAACGATGTCACACCTCTCAGCCAATAATGAGTAACTGGAACTGCTTTTGTTTGCGTAAGAAAGTAAGTTAGAGGGCTCATTAAAAGTAAACATTACCGTAGAGGAAAACACCTCTCCCGACTTAGGAAAAATTCGAGGTAAAAACTTAATCTTTTTTTTCTCTGTAAGTATGCATTAGCGACAATAATGTATTGAGAAGTGTTTTGTTATCACGTGCTTTACTCGGGAAAAATATCAATATAATAGATTTCCCATAATGGTTGAAACTAAAATATTACCGTCAAACTATAAGTAGCTAATTGTGGTCCTGAATAACATTGTATTATCCAAAAATCATCACGGAGACAGTTTAGTGTTATTGAAAATGTTAGAATATAACAAAAGGAACTGTTGTATTTGAAGGGCCAGTTACACGAGACTTGACATCAGAAACGTATAAAATTTCAACAATTTTCAATGTTTTAAACAAGGCTTGCTTTTCTTTTGTAAAGGATTTCCTACCGCAATGGATCTTTAAGGTACCAATGTTTATTTTCAGTGGCATCACCATTCCCACAGATCTAATCACACCAATATCGAGAGTTTTCTTTATTTTAAGAGTAGTAAATGATTTCCTACAAATCCTCCCTAATACTCAGCCGAGGTATAGACGATCTTACATGGCTGATGTACATCGATGCATTTTTTCAGACCCAAAAATCTTGGATTTGAAGCCAATAATTCACACTCGGTTGTGTGGTGTATTCCAGAACACTGAAAAGGGTATACAGATAAACGCCGAGGAAGAAATCCTCCTCGGGCATTTAGTTTCAAATTACAACTACGTGAAGATTCTCGAGTTTCAAAAAAAAAAAAAAAGAATGTTGTCTTTAGGGAAATGAAAACTGTCGAGAGTTCTTGATTTTCTGCAGTCTGATGTTGGCGCAGTATAGAGAGCGGGAACTTACTGTTCAGAATGTGGTCATTCAGAAACGGGACCAACGGCTTTACGTGACTTCCGAATCACGTCGAGAATGAATTTCTATCTACAGAAATACACATCCCTGACGTCTCAGTGGGATGCCCGACAATCGAACTCGCGCCACCGAGATGGCAGGCCAAGACCAAACCGACCACGTCGCTGAGGCGCTCTTCTCGTTGTTAATTTTTCTTGACTACTTACTGGGGCTCAGTAAATCAAGACAACGTTCTAATGGACACCAGTATATGCAAAGTGTTGGTTAAATGACCATATTACAACTCAAAGTCATCCTGCGTTCCACTTTTAAAAGAATAGACAGATGTATATAAAAATTTAAAAAAAAAAAAAAAATTTATCTATATAAGAAAGAAAATAAGAGGTTTCAGATGAATGAATTCATTTATTCATCTGAAACCTCTTATTTTCTTTAATTTGTTTATAACAACACCGTTCTGTCACTGATCATTTTTCTTTTTTGCGCATTTTTTTTTTTTTTTTTTTTTTTTTTTTTTGTTTTTTTGAGAGCAAAAGTTTCTATGGCTTTTGTTTTTGCATATTTGATTATGTTACAGGTTCATGATTCCCAGTGTGACTTTTCCAATAGTCGTCTTGCATTCCTTCGTTGAAGAATTCTCGCTTGAACATCGTATCTTTCCCTCATTCAAAATCATTATCATGAGACATAACATTTCGAACGCAACTTGCAACAGCAATATGGTGCGTTTTTTCCACCACGATGCAGGAGGGACACGCCAATTAGCAATCCGTGCGAGTATGTGTGTGTTATGTATGATCTTTTGTTCCTTTCGTTGTTACACGCTGTCATTCGCAACAGATACCTTGATTTAATAATAATACGTCTTGCGAGAGGACTTATCGTTACATTAAAGGCGCCTGGCCTTGAAGGAAAATAAGTTAATAGCTCTTATTAAGCTCGCAACTTATCCAATTTTTCTCTGAATTGCATTGGCGGTCTTACGCAACGTCGTTTCCCTCTCTATTGTCCAAACGCTCATTACTCCTTCTTGTTCGGATTTGTCAAGTGGCTCCAAAAGACCTGAAATTGACGTTGCTGTAATTCTATTATGGCGGTTGTTTTGACACTGATTTAATGCCATTGCATGATTTTGCTCGAGTGTGGTGGCATCCAATATTCATTTCTCTTGAGTTATGTACTTATCTCTCCCTTTCTTATACTGTATCTCGTCTTCTTCCATCAGCACCATTACTTATATAGTATACATTCCATTCTACATTCTACGATAAAATGCTTAATTTGATGTCTTACATATAAGTACTAGCAATATTTCTCTCTCTCTCTCTCTCTCTCTCTCTCTCTCTCTCTCCTCTCTCCTCTCTCTCTCTCTCTCTCTCAATGAAGCTACCGCAACTTTCTGAATTGAGAAATTTTGAATTGAAGGTTTTTATACCTGTTTGTGCAGAAGTCCAAGTAATTATGTGTAAACCTTGAAATCTGTAGCTATACTTATCAAGCAAAATGGGTGACATGAAATGCACCTTCTAAGATTGCTTTTTTACAAATCCAGAGAGGTCACAAAAGATTAATGGTGTAACTTTTCCGAGAATGACCATTAACACTCTTACCCTTTCATTCCATATCATTTAGGCAATGAATAATAAGAAAAACCACCCTACAGTTTTGATTAAACATGAGAGAGAGAGAGAGAGAGAGAGAGAGACATACCAAAAGGTATTTGTTACATCAGAAACTTGGAGGAAGGTCCCGTGAAATGATTTCAAATGTTTTCAAATCTTGGTACCTACACAGTCGGAGAGCGTTATGATTCGTTCATAAAAAGAAACTGATGACGAGGAGCTGTTTTATTTTTCGACAACCTCATAAACGTCACAATGGGACTAAGAGTACATATTGTCAAGAAAAAACAAGTTCTGTTATAGTTATCTCAAAGTTACATTTATCAGTTCATCTATTATTGAAAGAGGATCATAGTTTTAATTTCGGTGAAGCCATATCGTGAATCCCAGTATTTATACGATCCAAATCAAAAAAGACATATCCTTCTTCAAGACTTTCAAGATTATAGAGGCAACTAAACATTATAGAGGACTCTTGATTCTGACGTGTTTTTTAAATTAAATTTTTTTTTTTTTTTTTTTGTTTTTTTTTTTTTCCAACCAAGTAATTGGCTAGCGTTAAAAGAAAAAAAAGGGGGGTAGGGGGGTAAAGGGGTGTGGGAGGCGGGGAGGGGAGTCCACAGGAATGTCCCTCTTTCATTAGCTGGTCTTCTTCTGGAAGCACATAATCAACCCGACGGACTCCTATGACCTGAGAAGGATTTTCAGTCGATCATTTTCTTTTTTCTTTCTTTCTTTCTTTCTTTCTTTCTTTCTCCTTAATTTGTTGTCCCTACAATTCACACGGTTAAACTTCTGATTACGAACTGCACATCCTTTTGGAGACATCAATGGCTGAAAAAGAGGCAAAAACAGTCTAGGCTAGGCTTGTCGTGTTTTTTTGTAGGTACTGTGGCTAATTCTCTGTAACCCCTGTGGCTAGCGCGCGCAGAGCAACATTACCTCTTTCCAGAACATGCCAAGTCGTGCCAAGAATCTTTAAATATGCGGATAAGGCACGAAGCGCCGTTCCGCCACGGCCTTACTGTAACCCCTGTGACCAGCGCGTGCAGCGCAACATTACCTCTTGCCAGAACATGCCGTGCTTGCCAAGAATCTTTAAACATGCGGATAAGGCACGAAGCGCAGTTCCGCCACGGCCTTACTGACAGCACACATAAACATATTCCTCGTTAACACCTAATTATATGAAATTCTGGTTAGTGGTAGCCTAGGCTAGTCTGTCGTTACATGTAAAGTAGTGGTTCAAAGTTATGTATGTAAAGTAAGGGGTCCTAGCATCTAATTTAATGTTGGTCGTGGTAGCCTAGGCTAGACGTTTTTACATAGGCTATTGGTTCAAAAGTTCTGCAAAGTAAGGGGTCCTAGGAGCAGCCTAGCCTATGTCAACCTTGAATGCAGAGTAAGAGGTCAAACTTTTGTATTCAGGGTAAAGGGTCTGGGTCTCAAAAACCGGGAATTGAGAGTTTCGGGTGCCGTGAAAGTCCGAAGCCGCTTCCCCCCCACCCAAAAACCCGGTTTCCCACTGGGTCCCCCTTTACCGTTTGATGTTTTTTAGGCTTTATTTTCACTGGGTCAACTACAAAAAACGTTGCTATTAGCAATTATACTGTTCCCCTTCTCATTTCCAAATATGCATTATACATGTAGTTACTTTATTTGAGATTTTCCCATGAAAATCGATCGTCCGCGGAAATGTAGTCGCTCCACCATATATATATATATATATATATATAATATATATATATATATATATTATATATATATATATATATATATATATATATATATATATATATATATATTATATATATATATATATATATATATATATTATATATATATTATATATATACACGCAGAAACAAAAGCTATCGATTATAGCAGAAGCTGAAGGTGTTTTACAGCAAAGTAGTCGGTTGTAGGGGTGTACATGTTCAAAGAACTGAAGTTCTGACGTGCTGCTGATGAGCCTTTTGTTTCAAAGTAAAAGAATCCCATCCTTCCGAAACACACGAGTACTGAATGTTTACGTTGGTCGACATGCTGCTCTCATTCATTTTTGTTGTTTGTCATTTTATATTTTATCAGTGTTATATTTAGAACCATTTTATACTTCCTTAACATTAAAAGCAAGAGGACATATTAACAGCTTACAAAAAAAATGCAGAAAATAGTATTATGCCTACAAGAAACTTTCAATCTTATTTTATATGAATTGTTTTTTGGATTTATTCATTACCTAGTGTAACACAGAGCAGAGCTTTTCATAACATTACTATTTGCTAACTGAAATCTTTATATCTGGCCTCTAGTCATTTTTTTTCACTGAGTAATAAACGCTTGACATACCGAGCATATACAGCTCAATGCATTTCTTAAGACTGATAATAACAGACTCAAATTCCAACAAAAAATCTATTTCCTAGTGGAAAAAAAATATTTTTTTCGAACTATTAATAACTGAAAGTCTAAAAAGAATACAATTATACATTGATTTTCCGTTTTTGAATCTGCAGAGTGCAAGAGCAAACTGAATTTCTCATATTGTCAACTTAAAGAGAATGAGGTCCAGAAAGAGAGGCCACAGAAAAAGCAGCGGGATTCAGAGAAGAGAGAAAATAGGAGTAAATTCCATATCTGTCCCAGTGACGAAGCTTCTGATGAGATTCTCCTGTTCATTATTGACTGAACTAATTCACATAACGATAGATTTCAGCACGAATCTGGATACTGCATTTTGAAAACGAATTTTGGCTTTATATAAGGTAAACATAGTCAGCGGGATTTATCTACACTGATCTAAACCTACAACACAAAGAACGATCAGGATAAGTGTCAAGATGGCGAAACTGTTACATTCAGATCTAATAAACTACATCTGAATTTAGCGGCTCTATAAATAGTCTTTCAGCCCCCAGACAACTAGTCTCGACAACACTGACTTATGAATCCAAAAATTTTGTTTTTGTTTTTGTTTTTTATTAATCATTAGTAAGTCATTAATCATTGCTAAGTCAATGAAATAAATATATACATATGTATACAAGTTATATTCATATATAAACATGCTCTCTCTCTCTCTCTCCCTCTCTCTCTCTCTCTCTCGATCTCAATCTCTCTCATCTCTCTCTCTCTCTCTCTCTCTCTTATATAAATTATGAAAGATATCCCGATTATAATATACACTAACGTAGCGGACGCAATAAAGTCTCAGCCTCGTTAAGCTCTTACATTCTTGGATATAATTTCCACAGAATGCTCTGACATTCTGAACATTTTTAGTAATCAAGTCAGGTTATTTTGGGAATCAGGTCGAGGCTAATGTCACGTGTCACCAAGAAGTATGTCGATTTAATTCGGTTCTTTGAAAATCACCGTTGAATTCAGATACATTTTCACTCTGGACGGAATGAACCTTTCCTCTCCGACAGAGGGACGGAAAGATTGACAGGAAAGTGTGAAATGTATAAATAAAAGCAACGAAATAGCTAATAGCTAACGTTAATTTCAACGAGAGTTCGGCCGGCATTCGAGAATTCTCGGCAAAAGCGAAAAAAGACGAGGAATCCTTCAGACAAAATCCTTCCTGGTTTTTGAGTGGCCAGTTTGCACAAAACTCTCTCTCTCTCTCTCTCTCTCTCTCTCTCTCTCTCTCTCTCTCTCTCTCTCTCTCTCCCAGCTCTGTTTGTACAGTACACCGTTTTTCAGAGCGAAACCTCAGGGGAACTCGAATGAGGGATTTTTTTACAGCGCCAATTTCTTCCGGGTGCTCTGAAAAACAATGTTTCCCTTAAAGTTAGTGACTTGGGTTTAAATTGGGAGCTTCGCGCATCAGGTAGGCAGTATATGCCAAGTCGTTTTTAATTAGAAACTTTCCTCATTTATAAAGGAGCATTGCGTCAGAGCCTCTCAGTTCTCCACAGAATATTTACATTAGTTTTTTTGGAAATTAAAATCTCAAATAATGACAGTTATGGGAAGACGACTTCAACAAAACAAAATCAGGGAGACAAAACGGAAGCTTTGCCACGCTGGAGAAACATAAGTTTCCTTAATTAGCGAACAAGACTTTTACAATGGTTCCAGCAGAAAGGAACTAAGAATAGAGATTGCCAATTGAGTACGTAAAATGGGCCATATATTACCCAACTTGGCAAAAAAAAAAATTTTTAAAAGGACACAAAAATGCCTTCTGTATAAAGAAGACAGAAACCTGCTATGCAATTACAGAGGCCATGAAACACATGAAATGGCGTTTTCCGCAAACGACTTTTAAACCAACGTATGAATTTCCATGTTACTAAAGCACTGCAGTCTAACATTCCCTAACTATGGTAGAGATTTTGATGTGATCGCTCGCAGAGGGCCAGATTGTTTTGTGGTTTCTGTCAAGGAACAGGAGTTTTATACGACTTCTAAGGCATTGAAGGCGTTTTAAATGTACCTACAGGTGTGTGAACATGCGTGGGACTATTTTGCCTTTCCTTTAAGTAAAGTAGGAATGTAAAGTTGGCATTTATTTAGGTGCAAAACAGCAGGACTCTTTGCCCCGGTTTCCTGGCCGGGAAAACCATATGCCCTCGGACTATGCTCGAGGCGTCTCTATGGCCAACTTTAGCGAGTAGTAAAGTTGGCGACGGCGCACAGTCATTTGCGCCCAGCAAAAACCAGACACAGTGACTCTTCCTTTTTCTGTGTCTCCAGAATGAATGCGCCAAAGGTTGAAAAGAATTAATACCATAGTATTAGATACTTGGTGGGTGCAATTTATGAAAACGACATTCCCTTAATTCTTGATGATACTTTACGTATAGAGGACGATGAAATTGAGGGCATTGCAGAATTGGGGAAACTTAAGTTAATTGTTAAATTAAGCTCAAGAGAGAAATATGAAAACATTTGTGAAGATTTCGGTGGCAAAGAAATCAGTGTAAGAGACGACCTAAAAATCCGAGTTGAGGATTTTTCAACTTACAGGTCGTACGTGACAGTGCGAAATGTGCCTTTTGAATGACTGACTTCATGCTGAATGGCATTCTTTCCAGATACTGGAAGCAGTGAGTTATGTGAAGAACAACACTCGAAGTCAGGGAAGATACAAAGGTATTGATAATGGTGTCAGAACACTTTCGATGGATATTATCGACAGATTCCTTTCTTCTATATGTTAAATGCGCCAAGGTTTATATCTCTATATACTATAAAGGGCAGACTAAAACTTGTAGAATTTGTGGGCAAACCAGCCATTTTGCTAATGAATGGCGAAGTTGGGAATTACACATAGACTAAATATCATCAGTGAATATACTTCCCTCATTTATATGGCAATCAAAAAAATAAAGGAAATGAAATGCCAGTAAGCCACCAGGACCCAGTAGACGTTCGAACTTGTGAAGGGATGCCCCAAAACACTTCTACAATTGACCGTCCTGTCGAAGTCGGAAGTAACCCAGCATCCAACGCCCAAAACCAGCCGTGCAAACGGAATCCTGCCATTTGATTGACCTGGGTGGTGACATTGATATTACTCCAACTATCTGAAGATAAGAATTTGGCCCCTATAAATGGGACCTTAGAGCATAATGGTGGGACAGACGTATTGAATGCAAGATGCTTCATCGTACAACGAACTACTGAGACTGATTGCAATACCTCTTGTTGCAACCTACGGAGCAATATCCGAGGAGACGAACGTTTGTTCACCCGACAGTAATCCTGTTGAGGCTTTACCTAGTGAGAATGAATTAAGATCTTATGACGTCATGGAAGAATCAAGGCATTTTGAAGGCAACGTTGACGAAGACAGAAGTAACACCGACACAGCGCATCCAATGAGTCAAGATTTATTTAGCTCAATCATCCCCTCCAGAGGTCAAGATGAATATACAAAATCCAACAGGTGATTTAATGTTACCACCCTTTAATGGTTCCAATTATTTTAAAGGTGCTTATGATACGATGTCAGAACAAGAAAGTTGTTGCTAAAGTAGAAAATGAAATATCAGCAGGTCAAAAATGTAATAATGATAATGAAACCACAGTGACCGATGAGTCGGACTGTAATTCAAGCATTGTAGAAAACATGAGGATAAACAAAAGCGAAAGCAACGTAAAAATACAGCAAAAAAGAGTAAAAGAAAATCTCATAATAACTAGGCGTTCATTAGGATATCCACCCTTAATATTAACGGCATTAATGATAGAATGAAACAAGAGATGCAACGCTCATTTTACATCTTCAACAAAATAGATATTTTTTTAGTCCAGAAACACAATGTTAAGGATATTAAAGATATAGAGTTTTTGTCATACAGGTATATTATCATTTTCAATCCAGCCAATTGTCTTAAAGGTGGAACCTGTATTCTCATCAGAAGACTTTAGGTTTTGTAATAAAGCATGTTGAAAGAAGTGGAGATTCTAGAATATGTTCTGTACATGGTGAGGTGAATGGTAGTAAGATTCGCATTGTTAACATTTTATGCTCCTTCAGGTAACAATCATACAAGGGAACGGAAGAGCTTTTTGACAAGGAACTGCCTCTACTACTTACGGTATGATAATAGCCATACTATTATTGGAGGTGATTGGAACTGTGTTTTGAGTCCTAGAGACAATTCTAATAATAGTGAATCAAACGTGTCAAAATCACTGCTCAGATTAATTAGGACTCTTTGGTTTAATGATGTATGGTTTTTGCATAACAGGGACCCAGTATACTTATGTACGCACAAACTACGGTTCGCGCATTGCTAGATTGTACTGTCAGACGCTCAGAGACAATGTAATTTCAAGGAAACTGCTGCCTGTGTAATTTTCTGGTCATTCCGCTGTCATTTGCAAAATTAAGATGAATCCAAACATTAGTATTGGGAACTCATTTGGAAACTTTAGGAGGTTGTGGACATTCTTGAAAACACGTAAAAGGAATTTCTATCGTATCATAATAATTGGCGGAATGATTTGGTGAAACCAGAAAAAAACAATTTTTCGTCAGGGAAAGTTAAAGGATTAGCAGGCGAAGTTTGAGGTCATCAATTATTTCGAAGCAAAAACTAGGAAACAATACATGAAACTTAATGTATCAGGAACCTCGGATTATGAAGATATCACTATTCTCAAAGACAGAATACACAATCTAAAATCTCAGATTTTAGAGGATGTTAAAGTACGATCGATAATTCAAGACAGGATTGAAGGGGAAAAAGACTCCTCTTATCTTCTTGGACAGCAAAGAGCAATAAATAGTAAAAATGTCATGACAGAAATAGTCGCAGAACGGAACATAATTCCGAATCTTGATGAAGGTACTGTTCTTAGAAATAGCCAGGCCATTGAACACTATGTGTTCAGGTATTACCAAAAACTTTACCGGAAAAACATTTGTGATGTATTAATGCAAAACTTCTTTTGCAGTTTGAAGAGAAAAAATTGACTGATTCTGATAATGATATATTTCATAAGAATATATCTCTCAGAGAGATACGTGATTTTATTCGTTCCATTGCTAACAATGAATGTCCTGGTATAGATGGCATACCAATAGAATTTTATAAGGTATTTTGGGAAGATATTAAGGAAGAACTAAAACTGTTGCTTGAAATATCATGGAAATGAAAACTCTCTCCAAGAGTCAGAGTATTGCAATGATCACTCTTTTATCGAAAGGCATCGATGAGAGTGCTTTGGCTAATTGGAGACCAATTTCATTGTTGCCGTGACTATAAAATACTTGCTAAGATAACTGCGAAAAGAATGCAAACAGTATCCTCAACCATATCAGTCCCGAACAATTTTGTGTGCCTGGAAGATCCATAGATACATGTAATACTTTAATTAGAGATGTTGTGTATTATTGTAGTCAGAAAAAGAGTTCAAGGTGCTATTTTAAATCTTGATTGGTCGAAAGCATTTGACCGTGTTGATATTAATTTTGTACTTCGGATTCTTGAAAGACTAGCTTTTTGTGATGAGCTGATTTGTTTTTTTTTTTCCTGCATTAAGATATTATACAACGAATATTGGAAGTTGTTGCATTGTTAATGGTAACATTGGTAAATATTTTATTGTGGAGAGGGGAGTCCGACAAGGCTGCCTTCTTCTATGCTCCTTTATGCTGTTTTCCAGGAACCTCTGTATCTTGCTATAAAAATAAATAGTTGTGTTGTACACTTGCCCTTACCAAATGATAACCACCTTAAAATTCTTGGGTTTGCCGATGATACAAATTTTTTCGTTGCCAGTGATAAGGGAATTTTGGAGATTAGCACATTAGTGTCTAAATTTGAAGCAGCCACGGTTTTGCATGCTAAATAAAATAAGACGAAAATATTTGGATTAGGCCCATGGGTGATAGGTCTGTTTGACCTTTCTCATGGCTTCAAGGATATACAGGTTCTTTTACAACTTTGGGAATTTTATTTTCTGATAATTACGAAACGGCTGTTAACTCATCCTGGACAAAATATTAAGTAAAATTAAGAATACTTTGGCGAGCATTCACAACAGAAGACTTACATTCATCAAAAAAGCTGTTATTGGCAATGCGTTGATTTTTTCAAAGACATGGTATGTTTCCCATATTTACCCTTTACCTGTCAAATATGCAAAACTAATAAGTTAAGAAATTTTCTTTTACATTTGGAAAAAATGTGAATTTATCAAAAGAGACACTTTAACAAAGTCAAAGATTGAAGGAGGATAGGAATGGTAAGTCTATTATGGAAGACACAAAGTATTCTAGCTCCTCTATCTTAAAGATGAGAAATACAATTTTTTGTCAAATTATTACAACAATTCACATATGAAGGGCTTGGTTACCGGAAATTTAGCACAAAGAGACAATTCATGTGTAATGGCATCTATGTATTCTGAGGTCTTAGTAACAGTTAGAAATGTGAAACAGTTTTCAGAATTTTCCTTTTCTTAAATCGAGAACTATATATGCGAACTTATTGCCAAATGTACAACCAGCTGTTGAGAGTAGATACCCCGTTTATATTGGCCTCTGATTTGGGAAAACATCAACATGAAATTTCTTTCTGCTGCTGATAGGGAAATATATATAAATATTATTCACGAAATATTGCCCAATTAAAAAAAGGTAAAAAAAAATGAAATAATTCAAGACTCTGATTGCCAGTTTTGTAAGGCTGAGGAATCAAATATTTATGTGGTATATTTCTGCAAAAAAATTGAAAACGTAATAATATGGTTAAAAGGAGTTTTGAAGCTATTTTGTAATTTTGTTCACTACAATTTCATTA
>NC_087202.1:141523949-141528949 GCF_015104395.2 Macrobrachium nipponense | reverse complement strand
ATTGATGTTAGTTCTTACTGGCGTCGCAAGAACGAGGTTAATGCCGCCGTATCATTAAACGGAATTTCAAAATATAAAAAATTTACTCAGCTATTGCTAATAAGTGAATTAAAAGCCTTAAATATATTTATAAAAAATCTGTCACAGAACTATATAGAACCTCAAAACACACGGAACACCCATCCCACCTACATATACACCTAATTCCAGTTTAATTGTAAACTAAAGTACGGAACAACACAGGCATCCCGCAAAAACATCAAGGGAGTAATAAAGTAAAGAACGACAGAAGCGACCAATCAAAGACGCTACTGACGATGAGACCCTCAACATGCAGCACAGAATCTCTCCCTTGAAGAAGAAGAAGAAGAAGAAGACGAAGAAGAAGAAGAAGAGCTGCACAAAGAGGTTCCTCGAGGCTGACGCACCATAGTCTGAGAAACAACAATAGAGGCATTTTTATTTTTTTAACCCATAGCTGATTAAAACTTAAGGAAAAAAAATACCTCCCAAACATAGGGGATTTCATCGGAAAAGAGGAGGAACTTTCTGCAATAACTCTAATTTTTTATGCTGTCAAGTCGCGTAGCTGTGGTTTAAGAATCAACTTTTGGTTTTGGCAACTCGCCTTACATCTTAGGCCAGAAAGGCTGAGTACTGAGAGAGAGAGAGAGAAGAGAGAGATAGAGAGAGAAGAAGAGAGGAAGAGAGAGAAGAATCGTGGTAGGGATGTAAGAATACTACCACCGTAGGTTCTGCGGTCATAAAAGGCGACTAAAAGGAACTGCTGCTGCCTTGCAGTCTTACTTTTTACTAAAAAGCTAGGCCCACTGCCAATAAGTGTGGATGCTGACAGCAAGGGCATGCGGTCATAAAAACCCCCTTAGCCAAACAATAACCCATGCCTGATGATGCCTTTGATAGAAGGTAGTGGAGAAGGCGCATCAGGCAACCGACCCCTTAATGTAGGGATAACGGTGGGAAAGAAGAAGCAAGAGGGATGCATCGGTGCATTGTTACGAGTAAACCACTGAGGTTGTCATAATATGGCAGCAAGCGCGAAAGACTAAACAAACGGTTATCCGAGCGAGGTCATGTGATGTTCTGCAGTCAGTTAACATAATGTGCTTAATATTCACGATTATCTTAATCCAAAAGAAGTAAATGCGTCTTACGAGTCAGATGTGACTCTCCAGTCATTTCTAAATGGCTTGAATCAAATTCATGTATTTTTTTGTTGGAGAGTGAGTTGTGAGTTCGTGTGCTTGAGCCTCAGGCGTGTTTGCCGCCCAAAGTAAGATTCATAGAGCAAGTCATCGAGTGTATACATCACTCGATCTTCTGTAAGAAAATCTCGGAAAATTAAAAATAAAAATATCGGAGATGTATTTTATTTAAATCATCTCGCTTAACAAACCTGTGATCGATCAAGGAGAACGACTTTAACACACACACACACACCACACAATCATATATATATATATATATATATATATATATATATATATATATATATATATATATATATATATATATATATATATATATATATATATATATATATATATATATTATGATCTTTATCACATCACCATGATTCATATACATACATCGAGCTACGAATGTCCTTTAAATATCCTATACGCTCTACTCAGATTTGAAATATATTTTCGTATATGTTAACCGAAGGGGGATTTTTTAGTTTGATAATAATTTTGGGTCCTCTCGTGTGTTCCAACCAGCGCCCAGTGGATTGAGGAGAAACAAAAGCAGAACTTCAGTGATGTTATTGATTCGGCCAACAAGTGAGGTATAACTTGATACGGATTCCGACCTTACAAATCAATATCGAACTCAGGTATTTGTAATTATAATCGATATTCAACCCCCTTTGCCATTTAACCAAGTCGAAAGTTTGCCCCAATTAAGAATCTTTATCACATTACCGTGATTCATATACTACTTACATCGAGTTACAAATGTCCTTTAATATCTCAAAGGTGGTTCAGTTTTGGTTGTGACCAGTCCATCAGAAAACAATGGAATAAGAGTTTACTAAACGCCACGACAGAAAATAGTTGTGCCAAGGATCAAGCTCTCAGAATTATACTGAACCGAAACTGATCTGATCTATGAGAAGCAATGAAACGAAAGTCCTTCACATTATTCAAGTCTGAAGGCTTTCTCCAGTAGCTTCTCTCATCATATAATGCCCGTTCTTGCTTGATATAAAACATGGAAGCCTTTTTCTTGTAGTAGCTAAATGACGTCAGTTCTTATAATTGTTCTAAAAGGAATCTTTCAACCAGAGATGAAAAGTAATACTGCGACAAGTGCTGAAGACAGGTAAATTACGCATTCGTAGTACCTTTACATAATAACAGTAATGAAAGTAAACGCTTTCCAATTTAATATAATTTGGTTTCTACTGAGAGCTGACATCGATTCCAAGTCGATAAACTTCTATAGTCATAACGAAAACTCACTGAACATATAAACTTTCTAATAGTTTTAGGAGAGCAACTTATGATAATAATATATCAGAAAAACGAGATATCTTTTCCTTGATTTATTTCACAGCTTTCTACATTACGAGAAAGAATTTCCGTTTTAGAAAGCTGAAATGGCGTTGTACTTATTCAGCTAAAATAAGAGAGAAACCAACTAAAGATTTCCATAATTCCCGGTCCTAATGCTGCTGCATTTTTTTTATAATTAAAATACGTTTACTCTTTACCTCCCTCAAAAATATATAAGAATATCTAGTATTATAAGATTGAATATTGTTTAGACTTTTTAATAACGTTACAAAAATGCTGTTTTGGGACGACCATTTATTACAAAATTCCTAAACATTACTTTTCTTCCTATTTTAAAAGGAAATATTCACAGAATTATTTCATTATTATTAACGTAATAAAACTAATGCCTCATATTTTCAATCTTAATAGCATTCGCTCATTCGCTTGCTACAGTTAGGACGCTCAGTCTAAAAAAACTCCGTGCTATACAAGAGTAATCCTCTCTCTCTCTCTCTCTCTCTCTCTTAAAGAGCACATACTTAGATGTTAATAAAGAAATGAAGAAATTAAGTGGACTTTATTGATGATGACATGTCAAGGTCTATCTAAATTCTTACTAGTAGTTTCTTGTTGTCTTACACTTCACTAGCAACATTGACACTGTTAGTTTGTAAACCAATGAACGTATTATGACACTGCAGCACAAAAGGCACGACTAGAATTAACGGAGTGTTTCTGCCAATGGAACAGAGATTGTCATCACAACCACAAGATGGACGAAGCCTCAGTCACAGACGAGGAAGACAGAAGCTGCCAAGAAAAGAGGCTTCCCTTGAAACCTTCCATTGTTCATCACTCTGATCCTGGGAGGTGATTGCGGGGATGCTGAAAGCATTTGTGCTCAAAACATTCTCCGTTAAGTGCAAATTTATGTTGTACTAGAATTATGTACAATACTACATTTTTTTTCTCTCGTGGACCCGAAAGAAAAATTCTTTGGTTTGTTTCTTTTGGATTTTTATTTCCCGTATTATCCGCATCGCCATAATCGCGTCAGTTCATTCCTGTCCAACCGAAATCTCTCGGTCTTTTGGAAAACAGAAGCGTCAGTCTCAGCAGTCGTTCCCGGATTCCCCCACACGAAGATAAATAACCCGGGCTCTTCTGCCACACAAAGAATGAGGTGAAAAACGATGAGGCCTTAAATATAAGGAAAAATACAAATTACAGATGCTTTGAAAATATGCGCGCCGGTTTTTTTTTTTTTTTTTTTTTTATTTGCCCGTCACGATTTTATGCGGTGTTTTGCTTTCGATTTTTTTTTTTCAGATGTTATTGGCCTCAGAGGTCTGAGTTTCGATCGAATTGTCTTTATTCCTTCAGCGATATTAGTATATATGTTACACATATATATTATACACACACACACACACACACACACATATATATATATATTATATATATATAATATCTATATATATATATATATATATATATATATGTATATACATGTATATATATATATATACATATATATATATATATACATGTAATAACTGTAATTTTAATTTTGATCACTTAAATTCACTGTCGACCTCTGTCTCTAAAAAATTTTTGTATAATAACTAAAATCCGGCGCTGTCGTCATCGTGAGAAACTGAGGCAATGAAAAATACAGAAAATCCCTTGCAAGTCTGTATACAGCTTTCAGCAAAAGTGAGTCAAGCAGTTTACTGCCAGCAAAGGAGGTTTTCGCTTACCTGACATTATATGCACACTAAGGAACACATTGAACGAATAAGTTGAATTACATTTTCCTTCTTCAGAAAAACTGAGAAAGGGAATTTGATGAACAACATACTAAACAGAAAGAGAGTCACGAACACAAAGCGTCCACAGTTCGGTATGTAACGTCTAACAAAGTGATTGTGCTTCAGTGCCAGCTATACGTTATTTTATCCCTTGGAGTCAAGCACTAAGTTCAGAGAGTATCAAAACTAAACTTGGTTTTACCAGACGAAAAATAAAAGGATGAGGACGTAGAGGAGTTTGACCTCTAAGTTTTTTAAATCTGAGTTCCTGGAGGCCTTCTGCTGAAAGATGGGATAATATGAAGTCGCTAAAAGTTGGAGTTAATAACTGCGTCCGATTCAGTAGACCAGCACTTACACTTACAGGAAATAAATATTCTAAAACATTTAACACTTAAGAGCATAAGAGAACGTTCCTTGTTAATTTAGAGCAACAAAAATCAAATATTCATGACGCATTTCCATTAAAACTGAAGTCTCACAAGTTCCCACCCCAACAGGCATCTGGGAATGAACGAGATCTGCCGAAAATTTCATACATTTAATGATGTGTCAAACATAATCCCCTCATATCTCGAAGGGATATACGCCTTGAGAGAGAGAGAGAGAGAGAGAGAGAGAGAAGAGAGAGAGAGAGAGGAGAGAAGGTATATCTTATTAATATATT
>NC_087202.1:141426449-141521449 GCF_015104395.2 Macrobrachium nipponense | reverse complement strand
AGCTTGCTACTGTCGAGTCAGTCTTGGTGTTGCTGGATATAGTACATATCCTATAATTTTGCTTTGAGGAACACATATATGAATGGTAAATATAATTATGTATGCAATGTATCCTCTGCTCTTTTTGTGCACCCTGAATATCTACCTCCTTGATAATCGTGGCAACAGAGCTACTTGCAATCTGTTTATGAAAACTAAATATTATATTCGTATAAATTCCCGACAAAAAAATAGTAATGCCTATCCAAGTATGTGACCAAATCTTTTGCTTTAGTTTTATATCCTGACAAATCCTGCCTTTCAAGGACTCTACAGGAATGTACTTGAGTGGAAATGGGTTCTTTAAAGAAACTTATCAGATTATATAGGATACTGAGAGGTTCTTGGGTGATTAGAGCAAAGCTGTCCTAATTTCTACTGTTTGCAATGCGGTGCGATCGAATTAAGATTTTTGCAAGTGTTATACGGAGTCCTGTTCTGGTAGGTCATAATACACTCATGAACAAAATATGGCATCATTTTACGGATTAACAGATGTGTATTTCAAGTTTCGTATTCACAGTTTTCAATGTATGTAGGTCTTTAGACATATGAGGCTAATAATATTTTTTGAAAGCATGGATGCAATAAAATCTGGTGTTGGGAAGCCAGTTTATACATAAAAGCAATTAACCTCTCAAATATTAGGCTGCCTTAATCGACTACACAGTCTGGTGCTTTTAATAACGTTATGTCATTTTTCACTGTAAAACTTTTTAGATTAAAAAGGTTCCCGCGCATGTTCATTTTAATCTTATTTTCCTTTCAGCCTGACGGTCTTGAGTTTTCACTGCATTAGACAGTGTAAATCAGGGTGCTGGTGGGTCCCGAGAACATTTCTGGCAGCTTTTTCCAAAGAAGAGGCCTCCACGCTGTTTGAAATCACTCGTCCCATTTGAGTCTTTTCCTTTTATGGACGTTTTTCTCCCGTTATCGAAATATAAAAATTCAATTACTCCGTGTACTCAATGTGAAAACGCGAGATTATTGTAAATTAAAAGCTGAAGGTTTAATTCTATTTGATCTCATTGGAATTTTTCGTGTCTTTTATATATATATATATATATATATATATATATATATATATATATATATATATATATAGTATATATTATATATATATATATATATATATATATATATATATATATACTATATATATCATATATATATTATATATATATATATATAATATATATATATATAGATATATATATATATATATATATATATATATATATATATATATATATATATATATATATATATATATATATATATATCTATATATATATATATATATATATATTTCTACGTTTATTTGATCTCTTCGTTTACCCAGTAATTAATTCATTATTTTGCTTTGTAAAACGGCAGCCATATCCTTCAAATATCAGCTGATTTGGGCGGGAAACCAAAGCTAGTCGTCCAGAGTTAAGCATTTCCTGTTGGAATGGGGGAAATATAGTCTTTTGTCAGCTTTAGGGATGTAATCTCAAAGGGAAGGATGTAGGCAGACTGGTACTTCTTAGGTCTATATCTTAAGCTCTTTTTTCCTGTGAACCCTCTGCTGGCTGTATGTTCTGTTTCCAGGATTTGCCCTGCTCGTGGGGGGTTAAGCTGACCCCCAACACCCAGGCAAGACACCTGCGATCTGCCTCAGACAGCTCCAGTTCGTGACCTCGGACGGATGTCCGACCACCCGCCTTCTATTTAGGCCTATCCATGGCGTTAGTGGCGCGCCCGAGACCCAGACCTGAGACAAAGCCAGGCCGCATTTTCTACAAAGATCCACTGAACATGGCATCCAGGTACGTCTTGTGAAGCAGCATAGTTGCCAGTTCTTCCCTCCTAATTTTCCCAATTCACACTTTCTAAACAAAAAAGAACTCATCCCTTTGTTTCCTCTCACTGCCTCATGGCCGCATGCTTCCCCTTGTGTGATCGTCCCAGACCAATGAAGTCTTCAGTGCATACCTCAGTGAAACATTAGAGTTCCTTTGCCCCAGTGTTAGAGAACTGAATAATCGTAATTTGGGCAAGAAATCCTTTTTCTTTTATCTTGTCTAATCTGGGATTTTTATACAGATCCCCTGAGTCACGTGTCAAGTCTGTCTGCCCGCAAGTGTTGCATTACCGCAAAATTTTGAAACCAGCTTTATCCCGTGAATCTCAATTTGCGCCAGCTATCATTCACTTGAGAGATATTATTAGTCCATGTGGGGACCAGTCGCATTTACTTTTCTCCAGGCCAGTACAAGCCTCTTGTAAATAAATAGCTGTAAAGTATTTAGCTGAGTTTCTGGCGACCTTTCCTCTAGAGTAAATGTTCACTTTAAATCCTTTCTTACGGTAAGTTCAAGTAAATTCACCTTGTTTTCCCTCAAATATTTCTGTTTACGTATCAGAGCATCTCTCAAGGCCGGGCCCATACGTAACAATGGCGACCTTGCCAGGACCCTGGCTTGTAAATCGAGTAACAATGACGACTGCTTGCCAGCATCGAATCTGGGCTTGCTTAAAAAAAGCTTGTAAATCGCATTATCCCTTGTAAAACGAATGTAAATGTTTTCACAAAGCGCATATCAAAGCACACTTGCAGCGGAAGACACACACTGGCTCACGGTAAGGTATACCATTCATATAATATGATTATTTTATAACAAATGTTAGCTTAAGGTACGTTTAAGTATTTTATTATGAAGTGTTTTAAATAAGTGCTAAGTGAGAAATATTATTATTATTGTAACGGCCGGAAGCGCCAAGTGATTCTTATGTTGCATTGTCCTCGTCTGACGAGACACTAACAAGTGTGTAGATAGATGCCAGAAATACCAGATCAAACTAGGAAGTGCTTTGCTAGGGTTTATTGCTGTGCTAGAAAGCCTAGCTAGTTAGGAGTGTTTCTACTAATAGTTATGGCAAAAAAGAAGTGTACAATTCTTTTGTCTGTGATAAACTTAGTTTTCATTCCAAGTGTTGGTAACCGTTCAAGCTGGCCAGCTTTGTAAGCTTCGCGCCTGCGCTGTCTCAACCAACCTTCGTTTTCTCACAAATCGCGGCCATGTTTTTATCCCTTTAAGCATTATCTCAACGATTTAAGCAAAGTAACGTAAGTCTTGAAGTTTTAACGTAAATAGAAGTAATCTCAGTACTAGTATCTATCGTTCTGCCAGAGAAATTAACGTAATTCGCCTTGAATAAGAAATTAGAATTTCATGTTGTAAATCGTTTTCGCTTTTACAAAAATCAGCTGCTTTTGAACGACACGCTGTGCACACGCTCTGCTAGCCCGCTCACACGTTTCACGTCGTAGCGCTCACTCGCGTCGCTGAGCGAAAGTTTCATTGCCTTTCGTACTTAACGTAACTCTTTTACAAATGTTGCTAACATCGTTTAAAATCCTCCTTTCCGTCATTTTCGCTTGTCACAGGGACCTAGTATCCTTACATAAAGTTAACGTAAATCTTCAAAGAGTAAATCACAAGAATTGTCAACGTAAAACGCGTCTTTGTGAAATTCACATTGAAACGCAAATCATTTCATAAGCGCAAGCTGCTACCTGTAACGTAAAAATCGTTCACCGCGAGCGCGTTATCATTTCATAAAACGTATTCCAAAGCAATTCCTTTCATCACACGTTAACGTAAGTAAATCAATTTAACGCAACTGCATCATATTAAAACTAAAAGTATTAGTTCAATTAATACAAGGGATCTTTCATATATAATTTCACCCTCTCCAGAGAGAGAGAGAGATGAGAGAGAGAGAGAACCAGAACCCATTATTCACGAAGCCAAGAGTACTACGCCCATTACTTATAGCATGCAGAATTAACATTATTTAGTCTCTTGTGTCTTTCATTTACACTGAGCGTGATACGTACGCGCCTGTGTCCATTGCAGTTTTGCAAGCATTTATTTCATTTACCGAGTACTTCAGCGAGGGACTGAGCATTTTCATAATTACCACAAGCACAAACCGCACAGTGTCCACCGCAACCTTCATTACCTCCATCAAGGAAGTCGTTCCCAGTCTAGGACTGGCCACCACCAGTGCATGTCGGTCTTACCATTTTACAGTGCCACTAATTTTGACACTGTCCATCGACTGGCTGCTGAAGTACTCCCACCTTTTACTTTCTCTCCTCCACAAATTACATTCTGCCACGAGCAGTGCCATTTCTCTTCAGATATTTAAGTATACTGCATTTAGTGTCGTCCGCCAGGACACACCAGCACGCTACCAGTGCTCAAAAAGGAACGCCTCCTGAAGAGCTGCTATTCCAGCACTACTAGAGCTGTCCAAGGAACGCCTCCATAAGTGCTATTGCACCTGTACAGCCGTACAGGTAGCCCTATACTGCGTCGTCCGTCCTACGGAACGCCCTATTCATTAGTGTGTCCATGTACAAGGATCAGTGATCCTTCGGAACACTCAACAAGGGAACGCCTCCCAAAGTGCCGCAATACAGCCCTAAGTGCTGTCAAACCTGCGTGTCCGTCTTACGGAACGCCCAATCCATTAGTGAATCGCTATCCCGGATCACCCAATCAAGGGAACGCCTCCCGAAGTGCCGCAACACCGCACTACTAGTGCTGTCCCAAAACAAGGAACGCCTCCATAAGTGCCATTGCACCTGTATTGGACCTACAGGTAGCCCATTCCAGCGTCTCCCAAGTGAGGACCGCCCTTAAGTGTGACGTATACCGCACACTCCATTTGATTTTTCTGCCTCATCAGAAGGTGCCAATCCCAAAGTGCCACAGAGCACCCGGTCTTTTAAGACTTTTTTTTTTCACTATCATTATTGCAGAACCCATTTCCAAGTGAGTGCCACTTTCCACAGTAGGCACTCCCATTCCAATCAGTACCCTTCCTGGCCATTATTTTCAACTTTCATCCGAGCCTCCACTGCAGTCTAAGGAAAATGGCTTCTGCTGCTGCCGAACCACATATATCCATGGAGCTGGAGAGGCTCCAGACACTCATGGCTCTGGGCACGAACGCCGGTTACACTGGGACAGGAACTCACACGTGGGTGAAAGGGGCGGATGGACGATCTGCTCCTGCAAGTGAGAGCCGCCAGAGAAGAAGGGAGGAAGGCAAGGGAAGAAGAGGGAAAGCATGAGCTCGCTCTCAAGGAGAAGGAACTCAAAATCAAGCGGGAGAAGGCCCGTAAGGAGAGTATTTCTAGCTCAAGCCACTCTGTCAGCTTCCAGCCCTGCGCCCACTGTCTCTCACAGTCCCGCCATCTCTGGTCAGCCTCTTACCATTTATTTTTACCGCCTACCTCCTCCACTTTGGAAGAGGTAAGCCCACCAGTTGACCCCGGACTGTTTCCGAGGGTGATTTAACGGAGGTTTTCTTGACCTCCCTACCTCAAAAATCAAAGCCAGAGAGGACTCTTCAACTGTGCCAGAGGACACTGCCAGCCTTGGTGACTCCACAGATTCGTAACCTGTGGGGCCATCTCGGCCTTACCGTCCAGTGCCACGGAAGAGGTTCTGGAACAAGTTTCTGCGAGACTGTGGCCGCAAGGGTCACATGTCTGCAAATTACGGAGGGTTGCGCTAAGCACAATATTCCTGCCATCGCAATGGCAGTTACAAATCCTTCCTCACTAGGACCCCCAGCTAAGGGCCCTATAACAGCCGCACCCCTCCAAAGTCCCAGAGTCGGTGCCCCTCCTTCTACTCCTAGGACTGGTATAGCCAGGTCCTGGAGGAATAAGAAGAAGAAGAAGAAGAAGGGACGTAACAAATCATTAACACACTAACCAAAGAGCACATGCTCTCCTTGACACCTGTGCCCGAGGTACAGTGTCGCATTCAATTGCAGATTGATCCTGGCACCTACACAGAGAAGGTAGCCAGCCTGATCTCTGCCAGTAAACTAACACTCTAACCCCTAGCAATTGTAATACTAACCCTCACTTAAATATAATTACCTCATTACATTTCCATCCTGGTACACTAATCACTCATCATCCTCACGCATCATTACCTCACATCATGTATTTTAACAATTCTGTCGCTGGACCGCTGCTGTGCGTACCACACTCTGGAATGATTGCGTCTCGAATTAACTGTAATGAGTAGGTTAGGTACTAATGATTTAGTACAGGGCATTAGGTTAGTAGCAAGTAGAATTTCAAGTACCTTATTAGGGGTAGAGTAGACTGTCGTCACAGACAACCCGTAGTTATCACTTAGGCTAGACTACATTACTCCATTAAGTTAGTACACTTAGCATCCTCACCTATAAGTTAGGTAGGTCACTGTAGTTAGCTGTATCGCTGCTCTAAAAACTTCAGTTAGAGTAGGAGAACTGGGTAGTCGAGATGATCAACTTATTTAAGCAAGGCCTTCACGCCCGAAAGGGAGTGAATGCCTCTTAACAAGGGGAGCTGCTACGTTTATTGATCTTTTCATCTACCCAGTAATTAATTCATTATTTTGCTTTGTAAAACGGCAGCATATCCCTCCAAATATCAGCTGATTTGGGCGGGAAACCAAAGCTAGTCGTCCAGAGTTAAGCATTTCCTGTTGGAATGGGGGAGAATATAGTCTTTTGTCAGCTTTAGGGAGGTATCTCAAAGGGAAGGATGTAGGCAGACTGGTACTTCTTAGGCCTATATCTTAAGCTCTTTTTCCTGTGAACCCTCTGCTGGCTGTATGTTCTGTTTCCAGGATTTGCCCTGCTCGTGGGGGGTTAAGCTGACCCCCAACACCCAGGCAAGACACCTGCGATCTGCCTAAGACACCTCCAGTTCGTGACCTCGGAACGGATGTCCGACCACCCGCCTTCTATTTAGGCCTATCCATGGCGTTAGTGGCGCACCTGAGACCCAGACCCTGAGACAAAGCCAGGTCGATTTTCTACAAAGATCCACTGAACATGGCATCCAGGTACGTCTTGTTGAAGCAGCATATTGCCAGTTCCTTCCCTCCTAATTTTCCCAATTCACACTTTTCTAAACCAAAAAGAACTTATCCCTTTGTTCCTCTCACTGCTTCATGGCCGCATGCTTCCCTTGTGGGATCGTCCCAGACCAATGAAGTCTTCAGTGCATACCTCAAGTGAAACATTAGAGTTCCTTTGCCCCAGTGTTAGAGACTGAATAATCGTAATTGGGCAAGAAATCCTTTTCTTTTATCTTGTCTAATCTGGGATTTTTTTCCAGATCCCCTGAGTCCACGTGTCAAGTCTGTCTGCCCGCAAGTGTTGCATTACCATAAAATTTTGAAACCAGCTTTATCCCGTGAATCTCAATTTGCGCCAGCTATCATTCACTTGAGAGATATTATTAGTCCATGTGGGGACCAGTCGCATTTACTTTTCTCCAGGCCAGTACGAGCCTCTTGTAAATAAATAGCTGTAAACGTATTTAGCTGAGTTTCTGGCGACCTTTCCTATAGAGTAAATGTTCACTTTAAATCCTTTCTTATGGTAAGTTCAAATAAATTCACCTTGTTTTCCCTCAACTATTTCTGTTTACGTATCGGAGCCTCTCTCAAGGGCCGGGCCCATACGTAACAATACAATATACATATATATATATATATATATATATATATATATATATATATATATATATATATATATATATATATATATATATATATATATATATATATATATATATATATATATATATATATATATATATATATATATATATATATATATATATATATATATATATATATATATATATATATATATATATATATATATATATATATATTGTTACGTATTAGCCCGGCCTTGAGAGAGGCTATATGCTAAACAGAAATAATTGAGGGAGGACAAGAGGAAATTAATGGAACTTACCGTAAAACTGATTATTAATGAATATTTTAATCTAGAGGAATAGGTCGCCAGAAACTCAACTCGTTACTTTACAGCTATTTATTTACAAAAGGCTCGTACTGGCCTGGAGAAAAGAAATGCTATTGGTCCCCACGTTGGGACTTATAATCTCTCACAAATGGATAGCTGGCTAAGATGTGATTCATACAAGCTGGTTTCATAAACTTGGGTAATGCAACACTTGCGGCAGAGAGACGTGCACGTGACTCAGGGAATCTGGAAAAAGAATCCCAGATTAAACAAGATAAAAGAAAAAAGGATTTATTGCCAATTTCATTTGTTTAGTTCTCTAACACTGGTGAAAAGGAACTTTTTAATGTATCACTGAGGTATGCAATGACTTCATTTGTCTGGGGACGATCGCACAAGGGGAAGCATGCGGCCATGAGGGCAGTGAGAGGGAACAAAAGGATGGGTTCTTTTTGGTTTTGAAATTGAATTGGGAAAAATGAGGATCAAATAGATAATAGGATGTGAGGGCTGGCAATATGCTGTTTCACAAGACGTACCTGGATGTCGTGTTCAGTGGCTCTTTGTAGAAAAAACGTGGCCTGGCTTTGTCTGGGCCTGGGTCTATTGGCGCGCCACTGACGCCCTCGGGTAGGCCTACAAGGAAGGCAGGAGGTCGGACATCCGTCCGAAGGTCGCGTCTGGAGACGACTGAGACAGATCGCAGGCGGTTTGCTTGGGTGTTGGGATTCAGCTTAACCCCCACGAGCAAGGCAAATCCTGGAAACAGAACATACAGCCAGCAGAGGGGTCACAGGAAAAAGAGCTTAAGATATAGGTCTAAGAAGTACCAATCTGCCTACATCCTTCCCTTTTTGAGATACGTCCCTAAAGCTGACAAAAGACTATATTCCCCCAACTGGTGGGGAACTCCCTACCTCTGGCTGGCGGGTTGTGGTTTCCCGCGTTCACTAAAATCAGCTGATATTTGGAGAAATGGCTGCCGTTTTCCAAATCAAACTAATTAATTAATTTCGGGGTAGTTAGTGAAACGATCTATACATAGCAATATATATATATATATATATATATATATATATATATATTATTAATATATATATATTATATATTACTTTCCGAATACTGCTTTTATTTTATTGCTCTCTGCAATATCATATAAGAATATCAGATAATGAACTTAAAATTTACCAGATAGATTACTTGGTTGAATATTATGCGTGAATTTTTTATTCGATGTTTATTGTGATAATCCTAAGCGTTCTGTGGAAATAATCTTACGATGAAATGAGGGTAAAAGTATCCTAGGCATTGCGAAGAGACATTGGCGCAGTAATATCACAACAGTCGCATTATTACCAGAACGAAGCATTTAAACAAGAGTGATATTACGAACGTGTAATGGACGTCACTGAACAGTACTGAAACGCAGGACTTCATGACTGCTCCACAACATGACGCACCGACGATTCAGCCAATCAGAAACGTCCTGATCCCGCGCTCCGTTTTCATTGGTTGATCCAACTCACTCAACCCTAACGCGGATGTACTATGTGGCTTTCACCAAGATGGAATAAGATAAGGTGAGTTACCTAGAGGTCCCGTTTTCAACGCTTATTGAGAGTTCAGCCAGGCGACACATAGGCAGGAAATGTCCCGCGTTTTTTCACATATGTTTATGTTTTCATTTGCGAGGACAGATTCATCGTGTTAATATGTGCCATATATGGGTGCTCCAATTCTTATGAGCCAAGTGGAAGTGAAAAAATTAGATTCTTGAATTTCCCAAAAGATGTAGAACTATGTAAGAAGGGGTGAATATGTGCAAAAGAAGTTATGGTATCAATGCCAAAACTGCATGAATTTGTTCTTCACATTTCCAACCCAATGATTTTGCCAGAAACCTTAGGCATGAATTGCTCAATTACTGCCCTAAGATCTCGCGAAATTTATATGATGCCATACCGACACAAAATCTTTATAATGATGTTACTGTTGCTTTAGGTAAGCCTATCACTAATATCTCGTCACTTTAACTTGGTTTACTAGGCATATGTATGTTTCATGTAGCTTTTTGGTCAACTAACCGACTGTTTATGAATAAGCTCACTTAGAAAATTAAGAGATTATATAAATATATAAAATGTATTTCTCATGCAAGTAAATCTTTAGCCACGATCGGAAGAATGTCTCTTAAGATCGGATGGAGAGAGAGAGAGAGAGAATTTTGCAAAAATGTTTTCGTGTGCTTAAATACTATTTCTTGAGCTTCAAATTATATTAAAAAGGTTTGGTTGCCTTCGAAAATACGTCCATGATTTCATATGGATAAACTACGAAAAAATGTATGTGTGTTTACAAGTATATATATATATATATATATATATATATATATATATATATATATATATATATATATATATATATATATATATATATATATATCTATAATATATATACACGCACACACACACACACACACACATATATATTATATATATATATATATATATATATATATATATATATATATATATATATATATATATATATATACATATATATATATATATATATATATATATATATATATATATATATACATACAAATACAAGTTACTGAAGCATATGCGTTAATATTTTCACCAAATCGAAATGCCAGAATGATGAAAAGGGATTTGACTTAATGAACCTGTGCATGAAATAAGATATGGTAAAGAAAGGTAGAGCTGCTTTCTCGAACAGTCCACGTCAAGTCGAAATACTTGATCAAATGATGTATTTTGCTAGTAATACTAAAGTGAAAGACAAAATGTGTCCGTTCCAGAACGGCATTATTATTTCATCTAAATCAGTAAAAGTATTGTATAACATGTTGCATGAACTGTATGGATTAGAGTGCTTGTTGACAATTCGGCTATGTCAAGACACAGTCGAACGTCTCTTTTCTTTCATACGACAAATTGGTCATTGTCATGATCATCAGTCACCTTTGGAATTTAAATATAGACTAGGGTTTGCATAGTGGGTAGAGACAATAGTTTAACCAGTCAAGGTCTTAATGTTTGTAGTAATGATGAAACTACATCATGTGTCACTACAGAGTGCTGAAATGTAAGTAGTCCATCCCAAAGCTCAAATGTTGATCCCAATGATCTAGATTCCGGGTTATGTATCTCTGCGTGTCTCATGAAGCACCTTCTGCCTGTTAACAATGAGACTGAGACTGAGGAAGATCAGACAGTGGAAAAGGAAACTCTTCTTCTTCTCTTATGTGGAGTGTCTGGAATCTAACTCTTAGGACAGGCTTTTGTAAATTGATGGGTTGTTTGAAACAAGTTAAACTTTATCACCTCATTCATTTATATTTATCTTGACTTTATTGAATAGACGTGTCACAGGAGAACAATTTTTTCAGCTTTCTGATAGGAAATTAGTCCATAAGTTATTAGGGAGGGTTCGTAGCTTTTAAATTTAGAAATAAGTATACATCATTAAGCTCAGCTGATGTAGATGAAACAGGCGAGGACTGGGTATCATATGAAAGAGATAGGTATTATATAGCCGCCCAATCATTTTAGAGAAAATCTAGAAATGGAGAATTATTAAAAATTTTCCATGGTAATGCTCTAAACCCAGGAGTCGGAGCAGTTTCAAATCTTACTGACATATTCAAGGTCGCCAATATTGATGTTCCGGAGGAGGTAATGAGCTTTTTTTTTTTTTTTCATTAGATGTAGGCATCATTTTAGAATAAAAATATTGAAGTCTAAGAGGGAAAAATTTCGTAGCAAAGGTGTGAAAAAGATAAACAATATTGTTGAGTAATATTGAAAAATTTATTTGATTGGAATAAGAGACAGAATGCAGAAATCCCATAGAAAAAGTATAATTAGATGAATACAAATTGTTCAGTAATCTTGAAAAATCGCTTGATTGAAGAGAGAGAGAGAGAGAGAGAGAGAGAGAGGAGAGAGAGAGAGAGAGAGAGAGAGAGAGTTAATTGCAATAAGATTTCCAATGAAATGTTAGGAATATAGCTTATGTCATGTGTACATTTTTATTGTCATTGCTATTATATTCCCAATCATATGTATTTGTATTTTGGAAATATAGCCATGAAGACATTAATGTTGGCCTACTTTCGTAACTGCAATGTTAGGAATCCAAAAAAGAGGCATGAACAATAAGGCTGATGGTCCAGATCATAGCTACAGGACAGCGTCACATATACACTCAGGAGTCTCCAGGTGACGTCACAGAGCACAGCTAAGCTCCCGGCACAAAGGCGCGGTAACTCACCTTATCTTATTCCATCTTGGTCACCTCGTCCAATCAGGGGGTTCGTTTCCCGCTACGAGAGAGAGATGACCTAGTCGTGCTAACTTCAATTAGAGTCACCAAGTCTCTCTCTCTCTCTCACTCTCTTGCAATAGAGCTATAGGTAATATTGCTGTGGAGGGCACAAAATTGTTTGGTCCACTTCATAATGATTATTTTCACAAACTCTCTCTCTCTCTCTCTCTCTCTCTCTCTCTCTCTCTCTCTCTCTCTCTCTCTAAACAATAGTGAAGACAAAATGTTTGATCCTCTGGATAAATGTAGTGTTACAAATAAGAACGAGCAACCTCATGCCAACTACATGCTGCTTAGGACTGACATAATATGTGTAGAACAAGAAAAGAACATTGGAGTCATTATTACTAAGGACTGAAAATCCACAAAACAATGCATAAAAGCTGAAAAGAAAGCACAGAAAATAATGGAATACATAAAGAGGCAGACTCATATACAGAAACGAGGAAACGGTGTTTTTTTTTTGCTGCAGCTCTACATACCAATAATTAGACCACATCTTGACTACGCAGCACTGTTTGGTCACCAACACAAAGAAAGGACATAATGCTAGAAAGAGTACAAGTAAGTGCCACAAATTAATTCCATCCACCAAGTAAATAGATTACCAAAGACGATTATTATTGAGATTCACAGCCGGTGTCCTGGCATTTTTCCATTGTAACATTTTATCAATGTACTTGACAAAGACGACACTTTGTCACAAGGTATCATACATCCTTACCTAATTTTTTTATTGTATTCTGTGTTACGAAAGTTGCATAATTCTGGTAGTTATAAGAGTAACAGCCAACTCAGAGGAATGTCTTTCGAAGATATAATGACGTAACTTATGTCGTCATTAACTTGCCTCCTCCTCGATGGATAATTGGTTATTCGTGAAAAAGTCTCAACCTCTGGTAGCAATTAAATACAACCAAATACTCCTTATTTACAATGTGTAGTGGTGTAGTAGTAGTAGTAGTGGGTATAAAAAATTTATGCCATGAGGTCGAGTGCTAGAATCCTTGAAGAAAAGGGTTTCCACAAGTAATCAGATAAATTACTTTCTATCACTATTGAAAAGTTATATAATAAAAATTCAATTAACAAAGTGAAAAGAACTTTGTTCCGCAAGTTATATTTTACTAAGCAATCAATAACTAATGCTGTATAGAGCAAATACAATTATCTTTCTGCACCTTATGGAAGTCAACAAATGACGAAAACATGGTAGCCTTGGATGTCCGGGTGTACTTCTTACCCAAAAAAGGGTCCTATTATTCATTGGCCTATTCAAGCTTGCGTAGGGTTTGCTACGGGCCTCCTAACTTCTAAACAATTGTGCAAGTCGAATCACAAAAGCTGTCTGCAACCAGAATTTCAGACAGCTGTTGTCATCACTTTGTGGGAGTGTCGGGACGTCATAATTTACGTCCATATGACTTTGAACCCATACATTAGTGTGTTCCGCCACTGGATTCGGCTGCTTTATTTTTTTTTACTTTTATAAATATACCTTTTTCTAATAAAGTTATTCCCGAAAAACACTGGACAAAGATTCTGAATCTCATAGCAGAGAGCCTGAACAATATGACTAAGAAACACGGACGATAACAAGGACAACTAATAGAGGCATTCAAAATACTGAAAGGCATAACAAAAGTATACAGTAACCTCTACACATTAAACAAAAACCAGACACGATATAATGGATAGAAACTAGAAGTGAAGAGATACAACACATCTAATTGCGGGAATTCTTCACATACAAGATATGTGACACATGGAATAAGCTCCCACTTGAAGTTGTAAACAGTATCAGTGTGAAAGAGTTTAAAAGAAAGCCAGACAAAATCATTAGAACACTGAACGAATTGTAAAACAAAAAAATTCTCCTAGAGATATGTGAGCACATGATGTCTCTCGAATGGATTAATAGTCTTTGAGACATCCTACTCCTTTAACTCCTTGTAACTTATATCATTATTTTCCCAAACGCTCTCTCTCTCTCTCTCTCTCTCTCTCTCTCTCTCTCTCTCTCTCTCTCTCTCTCTCTCTCTCTCTCTTTGCAGAAATATACGGCATAAATGGTAATCGGTATGTTAGCTCCGTCATTTGTAAATAACACAAGTTCCTTAAACCTAAATAAAAATGGTTTAATTAAATCAAGGAGGTAGTAGGAAACAGTTCAATAAATGTATTGGCAATTTTTTTAGTTTTTTATCTATTTCCCAGAATACCAATTTTGAAAACTAACTTGCAATGGAAATAAAATTTTTACAGATAACATAATATAAAATGGCTTTCGAGGTTAATACTCAATTGACATAACGAAATTGTTCAATGTTTGCTATAACTTGACGACTTTGTAACGCCCGTTGCTAGTTGAGGTGCTTCGTGTTTTATAACTTTTCTAAGACTACTGGAATGAAGGAAAACCCGAAACATTCATATTAATCGCATTCAAAATCTATACTGGCATAAAGTCTAAATTTGATCAGGAAGGTGCATTTCCTCATTAAATAAAAGATCAATTCATTTCCATCACTCTACCACTGTAAATAAGATGTGCTAATAGCTTTGCAGAAATAGATGAATGTTATTCTATCAGTGTATATAAAATGTGGTAAAAGCTTAACTCGAATAAATAAATGTTATTTTACCACTGCTAATAAAATGAATCAATAGCCTTGCGCAAATAAATGAATGATAATCTACATGTACATAAAATCTCCTAACAGCTTTGCTCGAATAAATAAACTTTTATTTTACCACTGCACATGAAATGTCCTATTAGCTTTGTACAAGCAGATGAACATTATTCTACTACTGCATATAAAATGTCCAAATAGCTTTGCACGAATAGATGAATATTATTCTACCGCTGCAGATAAAATGTCCTAATTGCTTTGTAAGAATAGATGAGTGTTATTCTACCAGTGCAAATAAATATCCTAATATATTAGCTTTTGCACGAATAGATGAGTGTTATTCTACCACTACAAATAAAATGTCCTAAAAGCTTTGCACAAATAGATTAATGTTAGCCTACCACTGCATATAAAATGTCCACATAGCTTTACACGAAATAGATGAATGTTTTGTATCACTGCAAATAAATCTTCTAATGCTTTGCACGAATAGATGAATGCCATTCTTCTATTGTAAATAAACTGTCCTAACAGCTTTGCACGAATAGATGAATGTTCCGCGTTACCTTTCTTGATTGATGCATAGTGAATGGAAAAACCAACAGATGGAGAGTACAGCTGACAGTAACAAATGAACCTCCTGTTGTACACATTACTCTAAACGGAAAAAATAGTTTCCACCAATATTCATCCTCTTCAGCAACACCAGCGACAGTGGGAAGGCCATATTGATTTGTTACTGCCAGCAAAAAGTTTATTTCTGACGAGAGGGTCGACCTATATGTACGAAATTAGTCTTTTTCTAAGAGAACTCTTATTTGCAATACATTAATATTTTATGATGTGATTTATATGGCGTGAATGAATGCAGAGGATCTCCTATTTAGGTCTCAGAATATTCAATCAAAGCGTTTTTATTACCGAGTTTCGTTGCATAAAAATTAAAAAATAAAAAAAAATAATGTTCCTCCTAATTTTTAGTTGCTTTCGTATAGCCCTTTTCTTGAAAATTATTTTTCATCAGCAAATCTTACTATAGATAACTGCATCTTTCTTCCTAACTTTAGTCTTCGGTGTAAGATTTCCTAAAAAGAATCTTAAAAATCTTAAGGTTTAACTGACACTTGAGAGGCAACAAAAAAATGCTTTTAGGCAAATTAAAACGAACTCTTTGTCTCGAGCTCAGTTTCTTTACGGTAGCACATTACTTTCTGAACGAATGTATTTTACTATATTTATTATTTACCTCTGCTATTGCGTTACCAGCATGGGGGCCTCGGTATAAAACTGAACCGACAAGTATTCAACATTCTTTAATGCTCGTGTAAATGCCTTTGTATGTCCTTGAAATTTCAGTAAAATATTTAAACTTTAACATTCATATGATATACTATTTTTTTTCTTTGCTCTAGATAATGCAATGTTCTCCTCGGATAACTTGACACCGAGTGGTTAAAGTTGATGACCTCTATCAAGAAATACGTTCAATACCTTTTCATGGATTACAAGTATCCTTTCGGTATACAGAATCGATTTCGATTCCTCTATAGAACGTTCGCAAATTCTCTCTCTCTCTCTCTCTCTCTCTCTCTCTCTATCGGGTTGTGACTTAGCATGAATAAGAACGGTGTTCTTCCCAGAACGAGAAATATCACCGCTCTGTATTCCTCCCACATGTTCCTGAAGAAATCTGCAAAATTTGTAGTATTATAATTTTCCTCCTTGGCTGAAAGCTACCAGCCACATAGGAGGTTTAGGACTTCTTACTTCTGCAACCTGCTCTCTGGTTTATCTTGAGACCTTTATTTGTGGCAAATAAACTTCCAAATCTTAGGGGACTTTGTCTGTTAAGGGTCCTCGTACTGTAGCTTGACCGATTTGTATGGCACTTATCATACTACTAGCCTTTAAAACCTCGTCACGGCTACTAAAGGTAACCCAAGTTTCCCATTTATATTTACTATATTAAAGCCCATCTTGATTTCGGAACAGTTCTAAACCATTTCAAATCTGTCGCGTTCATTTCATAATCACAATTGACTGGTAAGTCTTCCATATGGAGCATTCTCAAAATTTTCACACAACCTGGCTGTGTTGAGGATTTAACTTTGGATGAAGATTTCTTAGAGAAGTCTGTCTCCTTGATTGAAGTTGTCATCGCTGAAGGATGGCTACAGGGTCCAGGGGAGGGGAAGTCAGGATGAGGATGAGATTTGTTATTAGTGGTTTTTATCAATTATTTCTGGAGAAGCTATCAACATTTGGAGAATTTTAAATCTCCATGGTGGGAGCAGAGGTCGTCATCTGTGCCAGAAGAGCACCATCATGGGGCCCAGGGGTACTCGAATCCTTACAATTGCTAGACATAAAGATTTGAGAACGGAGGGGAAAAATAAACCTGAAAACCTTAAAAAGATACCATCAGGCTTTCATGGAGTTAATTCTTCCACCAATTGCACAGGTGAGAAACCGACTGCCAAATGTCCTAGTCCCGACCCCACCCCACAGGCGATGGCACAACATGATTGGTGGCCCAAGCGTAAGCCAAACCCGCTTCTAGGACTGAGAGCATTACTAGGAACTACAATCATTCCCACCCTAATCACATTATGGGCAAACCGGAGAGTCCAATACCCAGAACCAGACCCCCCTGGAATACGTGGTCCAATCCTGCAGAATAGTCTGCCTGAAAACTCTCAGGTTCGAACATTATCGGGCAGTTGATGGTCCCATCACAGTTCCAACTGTTTAGCTTCGGATATAAACCCATTCCTAGATATGATATATTTTCTCATTTGTTAGGTCCAGTAAGTTTTACAAAAAGTGGAAAAATTCACATTACCCCAAATGTATGATATAAGGTATAATATAAATCTATATATATATACTATATATTATTCTATATATATATATATATATATATATATATTTATATCCTATATATATATATATTATATATATATATATGTATATATATATATATATTATAAATATATTATATTATATTATATATATATATACATATATATATATATATAATATATATATATATATATATGTATGGATATATATATCATTATATCATATCATATATATATATATAATATATATATATATATATATATATATAATCTATATATATAATATATATATAGTATATAGCCCAATATCGAGGGGGGTATATTGTTGTTATTTTTTTTTTTTCCCAATGTATTTACCGTAGTCAGGAACTGAATGGTGATGCTAACTGTATAACTGCGTATTTTTGAGACAGTTTTCATTTGCCACCTGTTGCATACATATTGCTATAGGTTTGTATTGTTTTAATAATCTAAGAATTTTCCCTATTCGTAATGGTATTTTTGAACCATTTATGTTCCACTGAATAACATACGAGTGGAATGCTATTGTGGAGGAAGTCCTCTGGCGAGCAGAAAATTACTTCTGTTTACTGATGTGGTTGCAGACTCATGTAAAGTTGCACGTTTTTTAGTATTTGACTTTATGTTAAGTCTTGATAATTGCTCCCTGGGTCTTTTGTTTTCGTTTTATTTCATCCAATAGATATTCTATGCCACGAGCACTGAATGAGAGTGTTTTAATTAAGTGGTTTACACACATAAAATCTTGTGTTTTTCTAGATCTCCCTGTTGGATTTTAATTTTAAATTTGATAAAAATTTTAATCATATTAGTGAGGCTGCTTGTAGATGGTAGTTTCATTGTATAACTGTTCAATGAAATATTCATTACATCTTAATAATTTATAATGAGTGGATAAGACATTTCTATTTTGAGTGATTGCATATTATCCCTTGCCTGTTTTACCAAGAATAAGAGAAGAGTCCATCTCAAAGGAGGCAGCTAGATGATGAAGATTTTAGTTGGTTAGGCTTCAGGATGAGCTGAGGATTATTCCTATTTGCCCTATTATGGGTGATGGAGATATATGATCAATGTTGTTATTTTCAGAGAACCCATTCAATTGTGAGATGGTAGATGTTTCAGCTTCTATATCAATAGTATCAATAAACTTTTTTGGAGGGTGGGTATCATCTTTGGCTTTGAGCTTTTTTTTTTCTGGAGGTGTTTCACTTCCACGGCGTCGCCTTTTTTTGAACTAGTCTCCAATCTGGTAGTGAATCATCAGCAATGCCTGCGTTTGAAGGGACTGTCTCTATACATGAAGAATTGGGATCATAATCATCTAAGGATGATAGGGCAGACTATTTGTTTTGTATTGTAATTTCAGGCGTTAGATTTTTGTTTTCTGAATGAGCGTCATATATTTGGGGTGGGAAATTTATTTTTAAAAATAAAAACTTTTTATATGATGGATTTGTGCTTGGGCCAAGTATCCCTCTAACTTCTAACTCAAGATTAGCCTCTTTGTTGCAATTCCAGTTCTACTCATCAAGAGTTTTAATTCTGTATTGTACATATAGAAATGGGCATTCTTTTGACTTTACATGGATGAGCAAGTCTTTAATAAATTTGGTCAGTCCCCCCTCTGTTCCATGTTTTTTTCTGAACCACACACTGCACCCACTTCATTATTTTGGGCATTTGGCATTCTTGAATGTGTACCAAAGTTTAAAATGTCTTTTTACATTGCAGTGGTTGTTTTTTCCTTGCTTGGAATTTTGGATAACTCCAGGTCATGAATGTTGTCATATCTTATTAATTTTAGTGATTCTAATCATATATTTTTTTTCGGTTTTCCTGGTGATTCCACCTCATTTTCCGTTTGGGGATGTACAAGTGGACTCTGGACATAGTTAAGCATGTCATGGATTTTTACATTTACATTTACTCCTTGAATTTCTTTGATGTTTTGAAATGTTGCTGACTGGGTTTTTGTTGTGGCCTCAATCAGTCTAAATTTCTGTGCTCTGAAACTCATTCCTAGAGTTGGATAATACTTAATAATTTGTTATTTAAAACAGGAAGAAGTTTTCCTTTCTGTTCTGAGAACAAGAAATCTTGATTAATCATTTGTCCTAAAATGATGGTCGAAATGAACTACTGTTGGATTGAGTTTGTACAGATTCTTTTTTTAATTTTTGTTAATGGCCCATATGGTGCTATTGTTGTTATGGTAGATTTCGGTTCAGTTTTGTGTTAATCCAGCAGCCAAGTCTAATTCCAAGCTGGTCACCAACTTTTGGGCCTAGTAAAGAATACATAAACCAATGGTTTGTTATCAGCCTGATAGCCCTCCCACCATGGAGCACAACTGAGGACCAGTTTTGTTATAAGACTTTTCCCTCGCTCGGACATGTCGGCTACTCGAATTCTATGGGTGAGGAGGAATGCCGTCCAACCCCTCCCTCCATCACATTAGAAGAGTTGCCTTTAACATTTGGTCCATCCTGACAGGGGAAGAGGGGAAATGCTGAAAATACTAGAAGGTTCAGAAGAGGATTGAACTAAGTCTTGGGTGCTCAGAAATGGCCCGATACCAAGTTCAGGCTTATATACTTGTGACTGAGGGACAAGGAAACCCGGATTTTGATGTACTCTTTGCTTGGTCTATCAATGTCAACACGAAGCTAATCAAGGAAAATAATAAACATAGGCCCATTTTAATTTCAGAGAATTACCGGATCGAATCAAAACATGAGTGAAGTATGGATGGGCACTTTTCTGCCAAATTTGTCGGATTACTGCCTTCTGGGAACTGTGGGTTAGTCCTGAGTACACAAGTCTCCTGTCAGGAATCTACCAGGATAAATGGTCCTAATATAAATCAGTTCAGTGAATTTTCCTATATTAAACTTTGTTTTTGTTTTATTCTACTTCCAATACAGAAGGAATTTTCAGTATTGCACTTATAATCTCTTAATTTATGGTTATAGAGTGAATGAAAACTATAAACGCCAACTATATAACAATAAAGTTACTAAGTGATTCTTACGATCTTATCTAATGCCCGACTCAACAAAGAAGAAAAGATATCGATTAAGTTTTCATCTCCTAAAACTAATAGTTTTTAGTGAACAATTTAAATGATTGCATCCTCATTTTTTCCCCCCACTAATACCCCAACTCATCAAACCTCCTCTCTCTCTCTCTCTCTCTCTCACCTCTCTCTCTCCCTCTTCCCCCTCTCTCTCTCTCTCTCTCTCTCCTCCTCTCTCCTTAATACCGTCATCTCTTGTATCTTGTATAATTATAACTGCTAAATGAACCGTTTAGCATTTTGTACAAAAAACAGAACACAATTCTTGCCATGACGTTTTTTGCTTGTTGTAACGATGCAAGTTACGTACAAAATATCTGGGTATTTGTAATTCCCTTTATTCCAAAAGACACAAATCAGAAAAGTTGATAGTATCGAAAAGACGAAAGGACTAAGCTCTTCGACTTGGTTATGGATTTGGCATACACTAGTTTGCGCTTTTAACGAACTTGTAAAAGAGGTTGTTTAATAAAATTCATATTATTTTTGCGAAATGTGGAAAGGAAAGACAAATATTTCTCATTGAAAATGAATTATTATATTTTAATTTTTTTTTTCTAGCAATTTGATCAAATAAGTATAAGTAATAAAATAAGTAACGAAAAAAAAAAATTTAAGAGATTTCTCCCCTACCTGAATGTGTGTGTGAGAGAGAGAGAGAGCAGAGAGAGAGAGGAGAGAGAGAGAGATAGAGAGAGAGAGAAGGGGGGACAGCAACATCAATAATGAATCATCATGTCAATTTTCTGATCCTTAATTTTGTGTACACACACACACACACACACATATATATATATTTATATATTATTATATATATATATATATATATATATATATATATATATATATATATATATATATATATATGCATACATATACACATAATAGTTTTTCTATTGACTCTGTTCACTGTGATATAAAATCCTTTGAAACGTCTAAAATTTCTACATATTCTGCTATTGTGGTTGATTTTTTTTAAAAATTAGTCTGTATTATTTTCCTCTTTAGTGAATCTCGTCTTAAATAAGATTCCAGTTTTAATGTTTCTCCTTCCATAAAGAATATAGAAGTCCCTAATATAAGATACAACGATAATTAGAAGGATAATATGTAATCTTATGGTTTAAAAAAAAAGGGGTTGGGGTTGGAATCTGATGAGATTATTTTCACCCATAATTTATTCCGAATTGAAAACGACCACGAATTCCAGTTCCATGCAGCGCCTGGAGAATTACGCACCAGTAACCCGAGAGATGGTTATAGAGAGACATTGCAAAGGCGAGCTTAATTCCACCTGGGAAATGTAGCGAACTGAGAGGGACATCAAGTAAACTCTAATTGTGGAATGGCACCAATAAAACATGACATGTGATCTGCCGGTGGCAGCCCCATTCTGGAACCACCAAAATTCGAGGAAAATCACTTAAGGGATCACATACTCTCAGTGATGGATAGTCCTTGGCATATTTATATATATATATATATATATATATATCTATATATATATATATGTGTGTGTGTGTGTGTGTGTGTGTGTGTATGTATATATATACATCGAACTACCAATGTCATTTAATATCTAATTCGCTCTACCTCGGAATTAATATATTTTCATATATGTTTAACCAAAGGGTAATTTTTTAGTCAATAAGAAATTTGTTGGCTCACCGGTGCGAATCATCGACACCTATAAATCCAAGACATACAGTGAAGCCTTAGACCATACAGCCACCACAAGCGGCTATACGTTTATGTCGCCTCTCACCTACAAATACCTGTTGCTCTCAGGTATTCGTTGTTTGGAGAATGCATCAACCCACCTCACTTCAACTTCTGCCATATACTTATAGCCACTTGCGGTGGCGGTGTGGTCCTAAGGCTTCACTGTGTGTCCTGGATTTGTAAGTGTCGATGGTTCGCGCCCTTGAGCCGACAAATCTATTATTGACTAAAAAATTCCCCTATGGATAAACATATATGAATATTTTAATTCTGAGGTAGAGCGAATTAGATATTAAGGGACTTTTGTAGCTCGATGTATGTATATAAATCATGGTAATGTGATATGATCATATATAATATATATATATATATATATATATATATATATATATATATATATATATATATATATATATGTGTGTGTGTGTGTGTGTATGTGTGTGTGTGTGTATCTTACAAGTGTGTAATGTTAGTGAATCGCATATCATGCCTTGCTTTTGGAGACAGGCTGAACTGTAAGAGCAGCTTGCTTGAGTGAAGGAATTTGTGTACGTAAGCGTTTTCATTGAGAGACCGCTCGTCTTGTCGTCAAGCATAGTACATTCGTTTGTACGGATGTTACAGGTCTAATAACCAGGTACTTGCGAAAGTCACATTCCTTTTGGTGAGAACAGAGAGGGTCAGTTGGTACAGCCAGTCGTCGGGATGAGAAAACCCCCATCGTAAAGGTATGACTCATATTTTGTAAGACTTAGAAAACCGTTACCTTTGAAAAGAGAGCGAAGCGTGAAATACATTCTTTACTTAGTTACTTTGAAAAGAGAGTGATGTGTGAAGTGTATCTTTTATCCATTGTTATCTTTATTACAGATGGGTTCTATTTCATGGTACTAGAGACGGGAATCTCTAACCTGACTAATATAATTTACTTATTGACATTTTGGGTCTGGGAGTGAATTCTTAGTCAGGAGTGTAGAATGTTAACTTACTAGTTTTCTTTATGGGCAGATTTGCGTTTTTGTCATTATGACTTGTTAATCATTTTGTTCTATTCTATATTCAATTGCTTTGGGTAATAAATAGTATATTTTTATTCTTACGAGATCTTAATAGCCTAACAACATGGTTGCAGACAGAGGGCACCATTGACAACAGGTAAGAGTTTCCAATTTGTGTAGTTTTAATAAAAGGGGGGTAAGATATATATGTATATATATACATTGAGCTACATGTCCTTTAATATCTAATTCACTCTACCTCGGAATTAATATATTTTCATATATGCTTAACCGAAAGGGAATTTTTTAGTCGACAAGAGATTTGTTGGCTCACAGGCGTGAACCATCGACACCTATAAATCCAAGACACACAGTGAAGCCTTAGACCATACAGCCACCAAAAGCGGCTATAAGTTTATGCTGCCTCTAACCTACAAATACCTGTCGCTCTCAGGTATTCGTTGTTTGGAGACTGCATCAACCCACCTTGACCTAGGCCATAAACTTATAGCCTCTTGCGGTCGCAGTGTGGTCTAAGGCTTCATTGTGCGTCGATGGTTCACTCCCGTGAGCCGACAAATCTCTTATTGACTAAAAAATTTCCCATACAGTTAAACATACATGAAAATATTTTAATTCTGAGGTAGAGCGAATTAGATATTAAGGGACATGTGTAGCTCGATGTATGTATATGAATCACGGTAATGTGATATGACTCATACATATATATATATATATATATATATATATATATATATATATATATATATATATATATATATATATATATATATATATATGTATATACCTTATTATTAGTAGTAGTATAAATATATATACATATTATTTATCACTACTACTAATAATAATGTAATGATAATAATAATATCACGAGAAGAACCTTTTAAGGGGACTTACTGTCCCCACTGCTCTCCTTAGCAGCCATGATTCCATATGCAGTACGACAAAAGGTACTGCACAAGATGGATGCTTGGTACTAAATCTAGAGAGGAGGTAACAGACTGTAGGGATTGTATCTGGGGGATAACAAGATGGAGTTTGATCTGCACACAAAAAGGGAAAGTGACAAGGAATGAAGGAATTTACTTATGAGATGGTAAATAGCATCAAGCTCGCATGGGGATAATAGGAGAAGATAAAACACAAAGAGATGAAGGATACGATTAGGAAAGAATATATACTGATACTTAAGGCGATATTCAAGTCAAATTTCAACACCAGAAACATGAAAGCCATTAACATATAGGCAGTATCAGTATGAGATACACATAGGAGTAGCGGAGTGGACGAAGGCAAAACTCTGCTTCATGGACCAAAAAACTAAGAAACAAATGAAAATACACAAAGCACTTAATCCAAGAGAACATACACAGACAGGCACATAATACGAAAGGATGAACGGAGAAGTCCATTAACCATAGAAGACTGTCAACATCTAGAGGATAGTACTGGGGCAGTGATTGAAAACCAGTGAAGACGAGTGGTAAGGAGTGTATGGAAAGAAGGACTAAGAAAAGAATACTGAGACCCAGAAATATATAGACAGAAGACTGAAAAATAGAACAGAGTATAGGCACAATACGTCAATACACGGACAATGCATGTGACAGACTAAAGAAATGGCCAGCAACAAGACATGGCAATGGCTACAGAAGGGAACAGAGGATAAGCTAACAGCAGCAAGAAACAACAGATCAGGCCCTGGAACTTTAGCATTCGCAACTATATTCTGTCCAACTATGTTTGTCCGTACGCGATGGCATCATTGGAGAACCTACAGGTTCCTTTAACTGAGGTCGGAACTGCCTCTGATGCTATTGCTGTTATCATGAGATCAACCATTTCATCTTTGAAGTAAATAATGGTTTGCTGCAATATTGTCGATTGCATCTGTAATGCCTGATGCAACTGTAGGTGGGTGCAAACCTGCATATACTCTTTGTGACCTGTTAATTTTAACTGAAAAGGTCTCTAATAATTTGATAAGTGGCCACTTATTTCATGGGATATAATTTTCCTAAAAGCTACATAAAACAAGGGTTTTATAAGCATCTAATTAAAGATTATTATTGGTTTGGGAGTATCATTGGCACCGTTGCCAAACATAAAAAGTAGAAACAGTGAAGGTATTCGCGAAATCCTCGACCGGCTGGTGCTTTCTCGCCTCATACAGCCTCTTTGATGCGAATGTTGTGGTGCTGCAGTCATGGTGACCGTCCAAGAAATGTTGTCGTTGTTCTGGGTACTTTCCTCTTTGTGTGTGTTGCTGACAAGTGCAGTATCAGTAACTTTGTTGCCTTGAATAAGGGTTGTCATTCTGGAATAATGTTAAGGGTATCCCGTAGAGTTTCCTAATGGTACCATCTTGAATGTGGCACAAAGCCTCATTTGAGAGGCGCTTTGAAGTCAGTCTCAACGTTTCAAGACTAGCCCTGTCTCTAGTTAAACAGATCCCTTTCGCTGATGAATGGGATTTTTTCCGTTATCATCTGAATATTTCTTGAATATTAATAATGAAAACCAGGAAATGCCGCTCTTTCCTTCCAAAATATCATCATCTTTCAAGTCAATGTTACGATTAAAAGATTTGATAAAATTTTCTATTTTACCTGGAAATTATTTTCCACGCCGCCGTTCATTTACATTAGATAATATATCCATTTCCAAGACACCCCCTCATACTAGATCGATCTATAACTCATTCGTTGTTCAATACCACTATTTATAACACTTAGCTGAAAAGGTTCCCAATGAAATTATAAAATGCCTAGAAAAGCTTGTTTTGAAAGACCGAGAATAAATATTCATTAGGCATCAGCCTCAAACATTAAAGAAAAGCCAGGTGACTGATAAGACTAGAACTCAGGGATTTCTAGCCTCGTGCATTACTGTCGGCTTCTATTCGATTCAAATTGAAAAAGGTGGGAATTTATTATTAAAGCTCTCGTATATTAAAGTACATTTTTATAGGTATTCTTCGATGATGCAGGAGGTGGTTATACTCATATTTCACAAAACAGGAAAAGGAAGGAAGGAAAAACTGGGATAGTAGCACATACAACTGTACATATAGGAAGAAGAGTAGACGACAAATTCTGTTCTTTGAAGTTCGGTGAAATCAGAGCCTTGAACCCGATTTTATGTTCACATAAAAAGCCAACAGTTCTGTATTCAATCTATACCTCAATGTATTCGTCCCCAGTATGAATTTTGTCATTCTCGTGTGAAAGGGAAAACAGTCGTGAGTGAATTGCCCTACAAATTATTGTCATTCCATCTTTGAGGGACAGGAATTTCATGCATACTAACCCATTTGGATGATGGATATTTGCTTTTGTTCACAAAACAAAATAAAAAAAAGGTCATACAAGGAAAGGAAATATGTATATGGACTGATAACCTAATGGAATCAACTAAATATAAAAGAATTCAATACAAATAAAACTTAGACAGGACAATTTGTCTTCCTAAATAAAGCCAAATTAGCGACCTCATTATTTGAGTTCACTTCGTTCATCCCAGAGGCTCCTTGTTCAAGCTGCTTTTAGGAATATCAACATGCAGCAAAGTCTTTGTTGTACGTCAAAGCGTTAGCAACATAACCTCTCTCTCTCTCTCTCTCTCTCTCTTTATAGTATATATATCTATATATATAATATATATATATATATATATATATATATATTTTATACTATATATATATATATATATATATATATATATCTATATATATATATATATATCTATATATATATATATATATATATATATATATAAATCATATATATATATATATATATATATGATATATATATATATCTATATATATATATATATATCTAATATATATATATAGATATATATATATATATATATATATATATATATAATATATATATATATATTAAAATACAAATGTATCAGTATTAAATTAAATTACTTTCATACAAATATGATCATAATACAACAACTTGCGTGACAAGACGGTTAACTATGCTTGCAAAAGATTAATGTATATGAATTTAGATAATAGTTTTTCATGAATATCGTCGGGGAAGATCAAGCAGTGGCTCATCTGGTGGTGTTATCTTTTCTCCGGGAAGGCTGAGATAACGTTTCTGCACACTATTGCAGAAAAGTAGTGGTTTAGGTTATGAAGATAGGCAATTTGTGTTTTAAACGTTCCGTTCCCTGAAGGTTTTTTTTTTTTTTTTTTTTTTTTTTTTTTTTTTTTTTTTTTTTTCAGCCAAGGACTATATTTCGGTGGACTGACACCCACCCTTATCAAGTAGTGAATGACAGAAAAAGTTACATTGGCGAAATACATAGAAGAGGATATGCCCTTGGGTGATGCATGGGGTTACCACAAAGCCGACGTTGGTTCTGTTGATTGTCTTATCCGCATCAACGTTGCCTCAAGGAAGACTGTTTCATCGTATATAGATAATTGTTTCACCATTTTGAAAATGATCCAAAAGATAATGCACACTGCTTCAGACTCTGTGATTGCCCTGTTACTGCAGATTGTCAAGGACTTTTTATAGCATTGTTCCGTAGTAACAACAATTACGGAAGACTCTACACCAATGTTTCAAAGTTTAACAGATTATTCTTATCAAACAGCGGATTGTATCGTTTTTATGCAGAATGTACAGTTTGAATTTCAAAAAGGTGTAGTAATGAACTTTGCCCTACGTGCTTAAATATCTATTAAAAAAAAATATGCGAGCCAGAGTTAGTCGAGGGAGAAATTCATCACATGCGATCAACTTTTAGAGGAATAAGACACTCAGATAATTTTCAGGACAACTTTCAGAGGGCTAAGATACCCCGATAATTTTCATTATAACTTTCAGAGGGCTAAGATACCCCGATTATTTTGCTGAATAAGCCATTTCAGGAGCTAATAAATCATTTTATCGTCCTGTCAACAATCCCAAGAAAACCTAACAGATATTTACTCATCCCATTCAGTCCCAATGTCGACAAATTATGCAACTATGTCAACAATAGCCAGAAAGATACTAAAGTAATTTTTAAATACCCTAACACGATTAGCCATAAACTGTCGTTTATTTGAAATATTGCAAGTTTGTCCTCAGATAGTTTCATAACCACAACATTTCCTTTCCCGGATACACACAGTCCGTAACATGGCTTGGACATGACTTCCCCCTTCATGCTGATGGTATAACCAGGCTCGACTACCTTAATCGGGTGAGTCTTATCTGCATCCAATCAGTGTGATGGGATCTTTCCTAGATGGTGATCCCCAAGGGTTTAACCTGGAATGTATCCACTTCTGCGGCGTGTTTAGTACAAACTCGTTTGGAGAAAACTATAGAAAAATAAAAGACTGTAAATATCATAAAGATAAAGACCCCCAAGAAATATAAGACGTAGATAACGACCCCCGAACTTTGCTGGGGGTCACTATGGATTTCTGTCAGACGACCATCTCCAACTGGGGAGCAGCCATTCTCGAACAGTTCAGTAACTGACCTCTACCTAAGTTTACGTCTCTCCACGAATGCTTTGTAAAGGAGAAACGATAATGCCAGTTTTGACATTAGGGAGAGGTAGATAGGAAGCGATCCATAACTAGCGACAAAGTTGCTCAGTGATAAGTGCTGAAGGAAAACAGAAATTTCTCTAGAGATAAATCAGCGCTTTAGCCAGAAAACTGTTCAAAACTACGAATAGTTTCCTCACGCAGACAAATAACCAGATAGCCGAAAATTCCAGGTAGCCCTTAGCACGTTTCTCAACCATAATCAGTCAGTCATAGGACATTAATAACATTCTGTTGGTAAATATTTTTTTTCGATATTACTCTCGGCTTCACGATATCACTTAACCATTCCCTCTTCTTCCTGTGACAATATTAATGAGAATCACCTTGCAATTTTCATATTGAGACTCATTCTGCACATGAATAACAAAAGCCGGAATAAAGAAAATAAAAAAAGGCGGGCGAACATTAGATAATGTTAGATCAGCCTCAAAAGTGCGGTTTGCCTCTCCTGGGTCTTCCGTAACCATACCTGGCAACGCAGGGCGTAAGTGAATATTTCCTGCTTGCTGGTCAGAGCTCATCTCCTTGTCTGCTATTTCTGCTCTTTCTGCTGCCCCTGCTGGTCGCTCTCTTCCATTAGGTTCCCGCTTCACATTCCCTCGCTTCGTCAAAGTACTGGAAAAGTCCTTCAGGCGAATGCAATCGAGTAACGTTCTCGTCATTTTTTTTCAACTTGTAAAGTTTAATTAAATCAGAGAGAGAGAGAGAGAGAGAGAGAGAGAGAGAGAACAATTTATTGTGCAAAAAAAACTACCAAGTACAGCACAACAGGCAACCCGGACTCGCTATGCGTATTATAGGGGAAAGCCATCTTGAATGAATGGCGCTGGCTGTGGTATTATACATACCTTTTCCCACTCTATTGATTACTAGACAAAACGTCATTCATCGGGGCTGATATGGTACTCGGGTGATATTACAAATATAGATGCTTACAGATAACTGCATATGTAAGGGAATTACAATATGTTAAGTGGGAATTACTCATTAAAAAATTGCACTGCAAATTTCGTCTTAAATATTACAAAGTATGCAATTTTTATATATACTGATATTAATAAAAATAATTTTAATCAGTGTTATAAAAGATAGTAATTGATGTGCAATTTACTACTTTATATCACATTATAATTCAAATAATTACTTGGCAGTGAATTACATCTAAATGAGGTCAACACATCAATTTCACATGAATGTTGCAGGATAGGATGTAATACAATTTTGTTTATGGTCACTATGCAGATAATTTAGTTTTAACGGAAAAAATTAAATTACTTTTAGATGAGATCAACACATCAAATTTTATTATAAAATTTTATAAAAAAAAAAGTTTAGAAATATAACAATTGTTATGATGCAAACAGATAAATACAGAATAAGATGTACTACAATGCAGTTTATGCACAATATACAAATAATTACCTACTGAAAAAGAAATTACATTTAGATGAGGTCATCACATCAAATTTTATATAGTTATAAAAAATCAAAAAATACAACAGTTTTAATTATGATAAAAGGTAGCTGCATAATCAGACGTACTACAATTTAGTTTTTATGCACAACATGATACAGTATATATGTCTATTGACTATCTGGAGCAAGCAAATTTTGGATGAGAACATAAAGTGCATGAGGGTTCTTCTCAAGAAGTCTGGCTGGAACTCCTTTGTTCCTCCCTTTCATGTTGGCACCATTATCATATGATTTGGCCTTTGCAATCATTAAAAGGGAATATTCAGCTCCATTAGATTCTTCAAAATCAATGATGACAAACCAAGACCTGTAGTTTCAAAGCTACAAGAAATCCTTTATTCCTGGTGCTTTGTCCATTTTAACAGTCCTTATGATGAATGACATCTGTTCTTGGTGGCTTACATCAATAGTACAGTCCAAAATAATATTTAGGCTGTTTAATCTCAGTCACTACTTGTGCCATTATTTTTCCCACTGATTGAGGCAATAAGTTTATTTTGGATGAAATTTCCAAGATAGCTGGAATGACTGAACTGGTAGAAAGTAATTCTCGGTTTACTAGTGGAAACCCTTTTCTTCAAGGGTTCTAGTACTCGACCTCATGGCATAAATCCTATATACTATTACTACTTCTACTACCAACACTACTACAAAAAGTGTAAACAAGGAGTATTGGTTGAATTTCATTGTTGCCAGAGGTTGAGATTTTTCACGAATAGCAAATTATCCATCGAGAACGAGACAAGTTAATGACGTCATAAGTTACGTCATTATATCTCCGAAAGACATTCCTCTGAGTTGATGGCGAGTCTACAAGAAGTCAGTGTTACTCTTATAATTACCAGAATTATGCAACTTTTGTAATAAAGAATACAGTCAAAAATTAGGTAGGGATATAAGATACACTGTGACAAAGTGTCATCTTTGCCAGGTACGTTGATGAAATTTTATTCCGGAAAAACACTGGGACACCGGTTGTGACTCTCATAGTAGTGTGCGTTTAGTTTAACATTTTTGTCTTATGTTTCCATCACTTCTCTGACGTAAAAGAATGCAGCTTTATTTATTTTCGTTAAGCTTCTTCGCCACGAGTCTTTATGCCGAAGTAGCTTAGACTAATTGACTGCGTTGATGAAAGTGTTTTATGCGTAGATTCCTGAAATATTGTCGACTTGCAAGAGTTTCTTCCTTGGAATATCAGGAATTTTACCTCGAATTTCAAGGTAAAGATTAGCAAAGCTGCACTCCTCACAGTCTTAAATCTATGAAGTAAAGAGAATAATCACAGTTAACAGCGAAGCTGAACAAAAATTTTTCGTCTACTGAAACATTTATGTTCACAAAATTCTGCTTCCTTTCACATGACTTTAGAATGATAATATGAAGACATAAAGATATGGGCAATCGGACGCAACGTGAGTTTTTTTCAGTGAAAATCAGATATGCTGCTTTGCTATGCAACTAACAAGAAGAACAGCGGAGCAGAGAGCACTTATTTGGAATGTTATCACGTCGAGGAAATTATATTGCATCGTTTTTCAAAACTGCTTCAAAGGAATGAAACAGTTTTTTTTTCCAACTTATCTTCTAAAAGATCTAGACTTTCTTTGTGTATTTTTTTCTCGTACAGGTAATAATATAATAATATAATATAATAATAATAATAATAATAATAATAATAATAATAAAAAAATAATAATAATAATAATAAAATAATAAATAATAATAATAATAATAATAATAATAATAATAATATAATAATAATAGGAGGTAACAGAATTAACCATTCTGATACTCACTGGACGACAGCAAGCTGTATGGTAAGAGCGTTAAGAAAATAGATACCCTATTCCAGACTGTAAGGATCGTATCTGGGGACACCAGGATGGAGTTTGGAATAGAAAAATGTGCCTTCCACTTCCACATCTGTCGAGGAAATTTGCCCCTATTTCAACAGGTGAATTTCTCCATTCAAGTGAACATTTATCCTCCTCAACACTTCTATAAGGAATGATCCTGATATGCTTGTTGATATATGTCCTCTCAATACATATTTATTTGGTGATATATATCCTCAACACAATTATCAGGAGGAGAGAGAACAAAGAATTCATATACTTTTTGGCATCAGATGGTCTCCCGTCCACAGACACTTTTCTTCATTATGATTATTCTCCGTTATTCTGACTTTCGGATGATTAATACCTTTTCTTTTCCTTGCTGCTGCTACTACCCTGTCTCTCGCCCTGAACAGATTTTTGTCTGCTGAAAATACTAGACGTTTTTATCAAAGGAATTTATGCAGTTGTGTTAAAAATCATAAACACACACACACACATTTATATATATATATATATATATATATATATATATATATATATATATATAGTATATATATGTATGTATATATATATAGATATAAGTTTATGCACACATTATTCTTATTCAATTTTGATGGAACAGCTATGAAGACATTCCTTTTATTGAACGTTCACGTGTTTCCTGATAACGCGCAAAGTATAAATTTCTTTTCATATCTCTGTCTGTCTGTCTGTGTGCGATTCCATCCCTTCTTTACTAATTCCAAAGCTATTTCATCTGTTGAATTCAAAGGGCAGACATGAGTACCTAACACCTCCCCAGGCGAATAATCATAGAAATCACAAATGCCCCACCTTGTAAATCTCTATGAAATTTTCTTGGAAACACATTCAGTCTATGCAGCTTCTGGTGACAATTCATAGTTAAATGGAAATATCACTAGTTGCATAAAATAAGAAAACATATCGAAAATTTTGTGATTTTTCTTGAAGTCTTGTGGCAACAAGATCAAAAGTAAAAGTAGCCATTGTTTTAATAAGAGAATCACCGGTAAACGGAAACATTTATAAAGGTAATGCATTATAAATAGTCCTTCGGTTGGTCTACTGTATGAATGTCCTGTTTACTAATCGTGAGCTGCTGAATACTACGTGAAAAGGAAAGCGGATGAGTAAACTTTCCCGAATGGCAGCAGATGTCAGTCTGACCTAATTTCTCGTTCAAAAACTGAACCGGGTGTTACGTATCTAAAGCAGCTTTCAGCATCCGTCCTCTGCTCTTTTCATTCTCAAACCCTGACCTGGATTCAGTGTCGCTGAACTTTTTTCGATAGAGAACGCCTGCACACACACACACACACACACACACACACACACACACACACACACACATATATATATATATATATATATATATATATATATATATATATATATATATATATATATATAGAAAGTAACTTTTTGCTGGGCAGTTAAAAAAAAAAAACATATTGCCTTTCCGCTGTCGCTGGCATTGCTGGAAAGGATGAGTATTGGTGGAAACTATTTTTTACGTTGATAATATTGTGGTTCCACAGAAGGCGGTTCATTTGTTACTGTCGCTGTGCTTGTTCGGCTGTCTGTTTTTCCATCACTATGAATCAATCAAGAAAGGTAACGCGAAATGTTTCACCTATTCGTGCAAAGCTATTAGGACATTGTTCATGCAGTGTTAGAGTGATGGAAATAAATCGTTCTTTTATTTAATAAGGAAATACACTTTCACATAAACTTACACTCAAGGCCAGTACAGATTTTTGGATACGATTAAATGAATGTCTCTGGCTTCTCCTTATGGCAATAGCCTGGGAAAAGTTACAAAACAAGAAGCACCTTAACTTGCAAACATTGAACTATTTCCTTTAGTCAATTGAGTATTAAGCTGGAGAGCCATTTTAAATTATGTTCTCTGTAAAAATTGTATTTCCATTGCGAGTTAGTTTTCAAAGTTGATACCCTGAGAAATAGAAAAGAAAAATAAGAAAATTACCAAAACCTTTTATTGAGATGTTTCCTGCTACCTTGTTCATTAAAACCACTTTTATTTAAGGATTAAAATACTTCCATTATTTGCAACTTGACAAAATTGACATGCCGATTAACCATCATGCCATTTATTTCTCTCTGCAGAGAGAGAGTGAGTTTAGGAAAATGATTATCATATAAGTGGATCAAGCAATTTCTGTCCTCCACACTGATGTCTCCATCATTATAAAACGAGAGAGAGAGAGAGAGAGAGAGACAGAGAGAGAGAGAGAGAGAGAGAGAGTTTGGGAAAATAATGATATAAGTTTATAAGGAGTTACAAGGATTTGGATGTCTCAAAGACCTTATTAGTTCATCCGAGGAGACATCATGTGCTCACTTATCTCTAAGAAACAGGTTTTACAATTCATCACAGTTTCTTAATAATAATTTTGTCTAGCTTTCTTTTAGACTCTTCCACACTGCTGTTGTTTACAACTTCTAGTGGCAGTTTATTCTTGTATGTGAAGAAATTCCCACATTGGAATGTGTTTTATCTTTTCAATTCTAGTTACCATCCATTATTTCTTGTCTGGTTTTCGTTTAATGTGTAGAGGTTACTGTCTACTTTTGTTATGCCTTTCAGTATTTTGAATGTCTCTATTAGTTGTCCCCGCATCGTCTTGTTCCTAAGTGATACCTGTTCAGGCTCTCTATTCGTCTTTAGTAAACTATTTGCCTGCATGGATGGAATTAACTTTGTGGTGGTTTGCTTGGTGTTCCTTCTAATATATTATGTCCTTTATCATTGTTGTTGTGGAAATCTTTACTGCATATTCAAGATGTGGTCTGACTATTGATGTGTAGAGCTGCAGCACCGTTACTTTCTTGAACTTTGCCTCTCTATATATCCTACTAGTTTCTGTGCCTTCTTTTCAGCTTTTATGCACTGTTTTGTGGAGTTTAAGTCTTTGGTAGTAATGACTCCAAGGTCCTTTTCTTGTTCTACACTATTTGTCATTCCAAGCAGCCTGTAGTTTGCATGAGGTTGATCGTCCCCTATTTGTAACGTTTGACATTTATCCAGTGGATCAAACAATTTTCTGTCTTCCACACTATTGTTTGTATCTTTATTACCATAAGGAGAGAGAGAGAGAGAGAGAGAGAGAGAGAGAGAGAGAGAGAGAGAGAGAGAGAGAGTTTGTGAAAATAATCACTATGAAAGTGAGCCAAACAATTTTCTGGCCTCCACACCAATGTTACAAGCTCTACTGCAAAAAGAGAGAAAGAGAGAGAGAGAGAGAGAGAGAGAGAGGGGGGGGGGAGAGAGAGAGAGAGAGAGCACCATATATTCACCGTGTCCCCTTCCCTACATACATCGTCAGCATTCATGTGTTTCACATGTTTTTCTTGTTTTAAGTAGATGCTTATGTTTTGTCTTGATGCTTATCTGTTACATTAAGTGATATGCTCTCTCATCTTGATGTATTGCTTTTTAATGGTTCGTTCGTTACAATATGATGAGTGAAAAGATTATTTTTACATGTCAGTGAAAAAATTACTACAAAATCTCATTTTCTTCAAGTGTTACCTCTTATCCTCTGTTTCATGTAAATAAAACATGATATTGTGTCTGTATATATATATATATATATATATATATATATATATATATATATATATATATATATATATGTATATACTATATACATATATTCATATATACATATATATATATTATATATATATATATATATATATATATATGTATTGTATATATATATATATATATAGTATATATATATATATATATATATATATATATATATATATATATATATATATATATATATATGTATATATGTATGTATGATATATATATATATATATATAAATATATATATATATATATATATATATCCTATATATATATATATATATATATATATATATATATATATATGTATATATATGTATATATATATATATATATATATATATATATATATATATATATACAATATCATGTTTTATTTACATAAAACAGAGAATAAGACGATAACACTTAAAGAAAATGAGATTATGTAGTAATTTTCACTGACAAATAAAAAATAATCTTTTCACTCATCATAGTGAACGAAGGAACCATTAAAAAGCAATACATCAAGATGAGAGAGCATATTACTTAATGTAACAGATCAGCATCAAGATAAAAACATAAGCATCTACTTAAAACAAGAAAAACGTGTGAACACATGATACTGACGATGTATGCAGGGAAGGAGACACGGTGAATATATGATGCTCTCTCTCTCTCTCTCTCTTTTGCAGTAGTATATATATATATATATATATATCATATATATATATATATATATATATATATATATATATATATATATATATATACTAGTGTCTGAAATTATCTTTGTTCGCTATTAACGGAATCCCACATCTAGTAAAATATTGGCAGAATTCATCCCCTATTTTCTTTTTTTACATTTTTAATGGTTCCCATTACTTACCAACAGAGGCCAAATAATGACTGGTGGTATCTGACCTCTAGTACTACTTAGTTTGGTGCATTGCCACCAGAGCGGCGCTGCTCAGTGGGTCCTGCTCTTCAGTTACCCTGGAACCACGGAAAGTGAATTGGCATTAAGTGTTTCCTGTCATGTTTGGGTTGAAAACCTTATATAAATGTTAACAATGAACACAGGAATTCTTCGTGAGAAACTGGAACATCATTTCACAGGTAAACAAACACCGCAAGATGAATTTTATTTACCCGTAACTTTGTGCTAGTCAGTTCACGTCTTGTTAGTACATGTGCTTCCTCTGTTAATCATTTTGTATAATTTGAGTATATTCTTGTGGCACAAAAGTGCATTGGCCATTTCAATTTTGAAATCAGAACACCATTTATCTTACATATGCTATATAATATAAAAGAAAAGATCTCGTTCGCTTTGAAAAATGCTTAGTAGCCCATTAGGCGTCGTATAGGCTTATAGTTATGGTTGTCAATGAGCTTTTTCTTTCCACCAAGTTTTTCGTCGGGCATTAAGAATTGCATTAGTAGTAGCTAGGGGTCTAGGATGATTATGGCACCAGTTTTCCGTCTTAGATTTTATACAGGCAGCATTCAGAGTTGTTTAAAGAATTGCAAATTTATGAAGCTTGGTTTCTCAACGAAATTCTTAAACTTCATTCTTGGTGGAAGGTCTTCAGGACGATGTAAACAAACCGTAGGAAACAGCTTACTTAATAGTTTAAAGTAAAACCAGTAGTAGTTTTTATATAACAATTTAAGGTACAATTTATGTTTCCATGAATGATGTGTCCCATAGATTAGTAACAAGAAGAAAATTGATTTAGGTAGGCTGTGCTACACTTACTTGTGGTCTCAAGCTACGTTTTTGGTAAGTGCTGTAGCATTTAAAACTTATTCTAAGCAGAACTTCATTTCGAAAACATATAAACAACATTTCTATGTTAAGCGTCATCAGATCATCATCCCAAGGATACTGAATAGCCTTGGCCAAGCACACGCTAGGACTATGCCTTATAAGAGGGAGGGTTTTCATTGTTTTGTCCTTCTGTTTTATTCTGAATAAGCCAGAATTACTTCCTTCTGGTGGTCCTCATTTCACAATTCTCTTTCACGTCATCTTTAGGCCTTTGCGTAGAAGGACTGGCTATCCTATTCAAGACGGATAACTTGACGTGAAATATTATATTTTGCTAAGCCCCTTGGAATTAAACGGTATAAGGATAACACAAAAGAGAGCTAAAAGAGCATTATAATGCTGTGTGCTAGAACATCCCATAGTGATGCCTACGCGCTGTGCTGTAGGCATCACTTAAGGTTCGCTGCAGCGTCCCTTCGGCACCTAGCGGCAATTCCTTTCAGTTCTTTTACTTTACCTCCATTCGAATTCGTTTCCATGTTGCTATCCACCCTCTCTAACAATTATTTCATAGTGCAACTGGGAGGTTTTCCATCCGTTACACCTTTCAAACCTTTTCTACTTTCAATTTCCCTTTCAGCAATGAATGACCTCATAGGTCCCAGCGCTGTTCCTTTGGCTTCAACACTATATTCCATTCCATTCCACACGCTCGGGAGGGAGGTCGCCTCTTCATGTTCTTTATTCTCTTATGGTAAACACAGCTACCACACACACACACGCGCACACACACACACACACACACACACACACACACACACACACACACACAGAGAGAGAGAGAGAGAGAGAGAGAGAAATCATGTTTATGGAAATTCGACGCGAGAAATATCATATCGGTTCCACATTTGACAAAATCGACACTTCTGTAACTATAGCGAGTTACTGAATATCATATTTCTACCCTAAGATATACGTAGGTAAAAAGCGTCATCTTGAATGCTTGTGTAACAGAGTGCAACGGGTGCTGGTGTACTCTTTCCTTTGCCGAAAATGGCTGTCCCTAAGTCTGTATTGGACATTGAATTAAAAGCGCCAAAAAATGAAAAATGATAATCGCTTGTGGACTCCAGAAATGAAAGAATTGCGGGTATTTTTTTTTTATATTTGTTTATTTTAGGCGCCAGTATATGACAGTTGTGGTGTTGGATGAGCACAGGTTCCTGCTAACTACATCATCTCCACTGGATGTTTTGCCCAATGTATTCAGCCATTAATATCCCCAAAAGGCTACATAGTTTGTATTCAGAAATTATTCGGTTAAATAGTAATAAGTCTAAGGAATCGTGTCATATAAATACATGGTAATTATGAGACGGAAAACGATGACAGAGTAAAAACAGTAATGAAGCTTAAAGTAAGAACACTTGTATCAGTGCCAGAATATATTTCAAAAAGGAAAACAAAATTATGCAGAAAGAAAGAAACAAACAGACACACAAACGAAGATAGAAAGAAATAAGGAAAGAAAGAAAATAAGAAAGGAAGAAAATGACCACTGGAAATCGTTTTCATTATTCCGTCTAGCCAATGACTTGGTTGGCAGAAAAATCTCAAGAGAAATAGTTCTGTATCAAGAGGCTTCTATTTGTACAGTTGCCTCTATAATCTTGACAGTCTTGAAGTAGGATATGTCTGTTTTGATTTGGATCGTATAATTACCGGGATTCATGATATGGCTTCGCCGGAATTTAAAAACTATGATCGGTCTATTAATATTAATAGATGAACAGATAAATGTTTAGATAACTATAAGAGGACCTGTTCTTCCTTGACAATATGTACTCGTTCTTCCATTATGATTTTTATGAGGTTTTAAGAAAAAGAAAAATAGCTTTTCGTAATCAGGTTTTTCTTCTTTATTTTCCTCTATCTTCTTAACGAATCATAACACTTTCCAAATGTGTTGGTACCAAAGGTTGAAACATTTGAAATCATTTCACGGAGACCTGACCTTCCTCTCTCTCTCTCTCTCTCTCTCTCTCTCTCTCTTTATGGTTCGTCAAGACTGTAAGTTGGTTTTTTTTTTTCTTATTTATCATTGTCTAAAGTTGCTGAAATGAAAGGGCAAGAGCGTTAATGGTCATTTTCAGTAAAATTATACCATTAATCTGTGTGACACCTTTGCATTTGTAGAGCAATTTTAGAAGTTGCATTCCATATTTAGCAAATCTCACAATTTGATAGCGAGCTTACATTTGATATTAAGCTACAAATTTCAAGGTGACACATAATTTTAGCTGGACTTCTGCCCCAACAGGTACAAACCCTCAATCAAATTTCTCAATTCAGAAAGTTGCGGGAAAAAAATATTGCGGTTAGTAGTTATGATATGTAAAACATCAAATTAAGCATTTTATCGGAGGATGGAATGTATACTATATAAGTAATGGTGCTGATAGAAGGAGACGAGATACAGTATAAGAAAGGGAGAGATAAGTACATAACTCAAGAGAAATGAATATTTGGATGCCACCACAATGGAGTAAAACCATGCAAAACAGCAACGTCCATTTCAGGTCTTTTGGAGCCACTTGACAAATCCGAACAGGAAGGATTAATGAGCGCTGGGAAAATAGAGAGGAAGACGACGTTGCGTAAGACCGCCAGTGCAATTCAGAGACTAATTGGGTAAGTTACGAGCTTAATACGAGCTATTAACTCATTTTCTTCAAGGCCGGGAGCATTTAATGTAACGATACGTCTTCTGCAAGAGGTATTATTATTAAATCAAGGTATCTGTTGCGGATGACAGCGTGTGACAACGAAAGGGACAAAAGATCATACACAACACTCATACACACACACACACACACACACACACACACACACACAGATTGCTAATTAGTGTCCCTCCTAAATCATGGGTGGAAAAAGTAGCATATTGCTGTTGCGAGTTGCTTTCGAAGTGTTTATGTCTCATGACAATGATTTTGAATGAGGGAAAGATACGATTTCAGGCGAGAATTCTTCAACGAAGGAATGCAAGGCGACTATTGGAAAAGTCACAGTGGGAATCATGAACCTGTAACATGATCAAATATGCAAAAACAAAAGGCATAGAAACTTTTGGAAAAAAAAAGAACGAAAAGGAAAAATGAGCAAAAAATAATAAAAAAATAAAAATCAGTGACAAAACGGTGTTGTTATAACAAAATATCTGTTTATTGATCTAAAACCTCTTATTTTCTTTTCTATATATAGATGAATTTTTATGTTTACATCTGTCTATTCTTTTAAAAGAGTTGTAATATGGCCATTTAACTGACACTCTTTGTAAATACTGGTGTCCCTTAGAGCGTTGCCTTTACTGACTGAGCCCCAATAAGTAGTCACAAATTAACAACGAGAAGCGCGCGTCGGTGACGTGGTCGGCTTGGTCTTGGCCTGCCACCTCGGGTATCCCACTGAAGCGTCAGATATTTGTATTTCTGGAGATAGAAATTCATTCTAGCCGCGGTTCGGAAGTCACGTAAAACCGTTGGTCCCCTTTGCTGAATGACCATGCAGCGTAAAATCACCATATAAACAACATTACTAATGGCAAGCTAGAAATAAAAGATTGTAATTCTTGTGATATTTAAAGTTAAGAATCGTAAATTGTGCTGCATGGTATGTGCAAGAGAACACGAGTTTATAATGATTTTATAAACGATATAAATAACTTGAAAACTCTTCGCTGTAGAGAATGAAATCTACATTGTGCCATCTCCATGAAACCGCAATGATCCTCGCGAGGTAAAGAAATTAAGGAAGAAACAAAGAAGCACATTCTGAACAGTAAGTTCCAGCTCTCCAAACTGCGCCAACAGCAGACTGCAGAAAATCAAGAACTCTCGACAGTTTTCATTTCCCTAAAGGCAACGTTTTTTTTTTTTTAACTCGAGAATCTTCACGTAATTGTAATTTGAAACTAAATGCCCCAGGAGAATTTTCTTCCTCCGGCGCTAATTGTCTACTCTGAGTGTGAGTTATTGGCTTCAAATCCAAGAATTTTGGGTCTGAAAAAATGCATCAATGTACATCAGACAATTTAAGGTCGTCTATACCTCGGCTGAGTATTAGGGAAGATTTGTAGGAAATCATTTACTACTCTTCAAATAAAGAAAACTCTCGGTAATGGTGTCAAAACGGAAGTTATTAGGTCTGTGGGAACGGTGGTGCCCCTGTAAATAAACATTGGTACCTTTTAAGGATCCATTGCGCAGGAAATCCTTTAAAAAAGAAAGAAAGAAAGCCTTTCTTAAAACATTGAAAATGGTTGAAATTTTTTACGTTTCTGATGTCAAGTCTCGGGTAACTGGCCCTTCAAATACAACAGTACTTTTTATAATATTACATTTTCAGTAACATTAAACTGTCTCCGTGATGATTTTTGGATGATACAATGCTATTCAGGGACCACAATTACATATAGTTTGACATCAGAATCCCTGGCTTTCTTTCATTTTTTAGAACTCGAGGAATGTTTCCATTGTGGAGGAACTGTTCTCATCCCAACAGTCTTATAAAAGGTTGTAGACCTAGAAAACTTATTCTTTGCATTTAAAGAAAGAGAGGAGAACTTCCAGCCTATTAAGTATATCGAAACGTATGGAGAGAGGTTATATAGGTCGCGTATAATAATAAATAACTCCCAAGACCAACATATGGATATTAAAGCAAGTAATATGGCTCCATAATACTGACTTCCACCCATGACCTAGTTCCCATTCTTGCTGCCCTTTCACAGACGTCAGAGTCAATCTCACCACTGAAGGGAAACCTTTCAGGCATTTCATATTCACAAGGCAAAGTAATACTTTCCAAACTAATGCAAAGTAGAAGCTGTGAATCTGCTAATCTTTTGAAAGTGTCGTAATAAAATGTTGCCACTTTGAAGAAGATGATCGACGGGGTATTCGGCTCCTTTATACAAGTGCTGCTTAGTTTCTTAGAAGGTTATGTCTTTAGAAAAGAGCCAATAAATTCCTCTAATAACCTTGTACAATACTTCGGAAGTCATTCACGGCTGTTTAAACAAAAGGGTTTAATGTCTTGCAAAGCAGATGTGTATTGTTTACGTGAATTGCAAAGGTTACAACCTTTACTTAATGAAAGTGCTACATTTGTAGTGAATGTTTTTCCATGCAATTTCTTTAAAAAAAAAAAAAAAAAAAAAAAGAAAAAAAAAAAAAAAAAAAAAAAAAAAAAAAAAAACTGACGTAGCTCAGGCTAGATTTACAAAAACCACTGCCTGCAGTTTTCTCCAGCGGATTCTTTTCAATCAGCGGGAATTTGGACCAAATTTGTTTGCGCTCAGAGTAAAAACGAAATAATGAAAAAAAGAGAGACAGAAGTTATTATTCATCATCCATGGCTATCGGCCATTTAATTCCAGAATAAACTAGGATTTTTGTTACCTCGTTGTTTTTGGAGCCACCTAGTTTTTGATGGGGATCACCAAGTTGCAAAATCTGTATTAACTAAGAAATTCATTTAGGAATCTTGACTGCGCAGCATTTCGACAGAAATTGAATCTTCTTTGTGCAATAGGAGCTCATCCAGGTGACCTCTTCATACCTATTCTCATCACGCCTTTTCTGGTGGTGATGATCGACTACTTTCACTGTTAATGTTTTTTCCCAATCTTTCTGGAAGTGGGCGCTGGATTGTGAGGAGATGCGAAGTATTCAGGTCCATTCATATCATCATCAAGGTTCATTACGTAAAGTAGAAAAGTCAAAGCGCGAATTTCCTTTCATTTTCTCTCGAGGTCTTGAGCGATGTTTTCCACTCGGCACATTTTTGAGCTCCGCTCAAGAATACTATTTCCATCAACCCACTTTGGTCGAGCAGTTCAATTTTGGCCAAGTAACATTTCCAGCTTTTCAACGGGGACTGCTTTTTCAAATTTTCAACAGTTGCTTTTATTAAGTTATGTTTTGTCATTGGAGAGAAATAGAGAACCTACATCGAACCAAATCTCGAAAAGGATCGTTTTTTCTTTATGGCACAAATATGGTCAATCATCTTTGAAAGCTTCGGTTAGTACATATGATTTGTAGTCAAGTTTCCTTAGGAGTACCTTTCTCCCCCTAAGCATATCATCTTTGAATGAAGCGAGAGAGAGAGAGAGAGAGAGAGAGAGAGAGAGAGAGAGAGAGAAACCCTGTCATTGCTTGTTGCTTAAGAAATACCCCGTTGCCAACAGTCCGCTTGATTTTATGAAATTCATATGAAAGATGTGATGTTTTGATTAGTCTGCATTGCTTATTTTGGTTCCTATGGCATTTTCTCTTTGCAAACTGGTTTCACAGGCGGCAATCTGCAATGATCTCATCTGCGAGGTGCCTGTTGATTATGCAGATGGAAGAGTATGCTGAGATGTGGTTTTAGTTCAAGGTTTGAATTTCAGCAGGAATCTCAGCTCTGACATCAGGACTGTGACAGATACTACCGTGGAATATACCCTTCGTCATTCGACCGACTGCTATCATATTATTGAAGAATAAACAGATTCAAATTGAGAACTTTGTTTCCTGGCGATTTCATTTTTATATTCCATTTTTCACGTCGTTTGCTGCGTCCGATGCTGTTTCGTTCGGTCAGGTCAGGTAATGAGTTTTGGCTTTTGGATCACTGAACTCTGCCTGCCTGTCCTTTTATCCATTTAACTAATTTACAGGTGCTGGTTCGAATGTTTTAAGGGGCAACAACAAACGCCCACCAACCCTGCACCCCTCAGGTAAAATCATTTACATCACAGGAAGAATAATATCGTGTCCTGGGAAAATGTATCCCAGCTTGAGATAGGCTTGAACTCGGGACCCACGGAGAAGGAAGTCGCTGACAGTCGCACCCAGCCACCATAGACCCTAATGCATTTTGATTACTCATAATTATGTTTTTATCTCTTCATCCTGGTAGACTAATGTTAAAGGTTTAGCTTATCGGTAATCCGCTACTAGGACTTTAAGAATATGTGACGTGTTTTTATTTATTTATTTTTCTTTTTTATTTTACTATAGTTTTCCAAGATGTTTCCTTTCCACTAGAATCTGTTCTGGGCCCCAAGAGTTTCGAGTGTCTAGATGAAGCTGCAACTGAAAGAGTGGAGAAGGTTCCCTTTTTTATTGCAATACCCTCAGAAAAAAATTTATTTTAAAGTTAGTGTACGAGTCATATATTTTGCATCATAGTAATAAATTATATATATATATATATATATATATATATATATATATATATATATATATATATATATATATATATACACCACACACACAATGAATTTGAATAATTTCTTTTGGTTTTCTCTTGAATTTTACCGCAAAATGCGGTGAAATTCAGCTTAAAATTTGAAAGCCATGAAATAGGTATCTGATAACCCTGAATGTATCTAACTTGCTCCTATTTCACATATTTCTAAAATCAAGGTTAAAAGAGAAATTTTTAGAAAAATAATTCTCTCTTTGGGAAAAGACTGAAAGGTCGTCATGAGGCAGTTACGTTGGTTGAAATGATGCGTGAAGTGACGTTGTCTGGACTTGCCTGCGGTTACCTGACCGTGAGAAAGAGGGATGATGGGTTGATCTCCTGTTACGCTGTCGTTTGCCCTGATGGTCCCTTAATCTTTCTCCGAATTCATCGTTTGGTATTTATGAATGTTCCCCTATAGCAGCAGCAACATTACGATTCTGTTTACCATTAACCAGAGATGCGCCTCGATCTCGTACACCTCCGTCTCTGCCCATCATCATCCCAAGTTATTATTCAAAAATGTTCCATCAAGGAGGCTCAGTGTTGGTTTAATAGGTAACGGTCCTTTGAAGGTTAAAGGCTTCAAGTGACCCACTTTAGTACTGAATGGTTAACTGAGTTTAGAGGAGAAAAAAGATTAATGACGGGTTATTCAACAGCCTTCTCGATTTTTTCAGAAAGTTAAGGACGTGGTAATTACGGGGCGATAACAGGCAGATGAGTCGCACAATCCCTGGAGCTTCTCTAACCAGACGAAATCAGAGACATTCCCGACGCTTCATAGGAGTTTGGTCGAGTGTGATTCCTGGAATCAGACTCTGGAGTGTGTCGTAACAAGTGATAGCAGAGACGCTGATCGTTTCCATAATCCTCTTCATCTCTCTTCCACAAACTCTGTGGTGGGGAATGTGGCTGTTGCCAGAAGGTTAAGGCCTTCCAGTTCCAGCGAGTCTTTCTGAATGGATGAGGTTGCTAGCCACCCGGTCTTTTCTCGTGACTCCTGTTCGGGTCCCTCGCGGAGGTTTGCTGGGATGAAACCGCCAACCTCACTTTTGCGAGCTCAACAATGATCTCACTTCACTTCCTCTTGCATCTTCCTAATGTACACCTTAATGTTCTTTGGAATTTTGAATTTCAAGTCATTGGCCCCTTTGGTGGTCTTGTTCCATATGAATAGGAATCATCTACTGAATAATAATAATAATAATAATAATAATAATAATAATAATAATAGTAGTAGTAGTAGTTTGTGTTATCATTCTTGATCTCCTTCTCTTCGATGTAAAGGCACAAAAAAAAAAACTCCAGAAACAATGGCCAATTAATCATATGAAGGAAGGAATATCAAAATACGCGTTATTTCTTTCCCCCTGTGTTATATGGAATACATCTTTAGAAAGATGACTAGAGTGTTACAAGGAGTTATAAGATTTAGGATGTCTCAAAGATTTGTTAGTCCATCCGAGGAGACATCGTGTGTTTACTTATCTCTTGGAACAGGTTTTACCGTTCATTCACAGTGTCGTAATGATTTTGTCTACCTTTCTTTAAAACTCTTACACCCTGCTGCTGTTTACAACTTCTGGTGGCAGTTTGTTCCATTTGGCACATATCTTGTATGTAAAGAAGTTACCAAAATGGGATGTGTGTATCTCTTTAGTTCTAGTTTCCATCCATTATTTCTTGTCTGGTTTTTATTTAACGTAAATAGGTTACTGTCTACTTTCGCTATGCCTTTCAGTATTTTCAACTGTTTCTATAGTTGCCCTCGCAATCGTCGTGTTCAAAGCCATACATGTTCAGGCTCTCTGGTCGTCTTCGGTAACCTATTTGCCTAATGAATGGAATTAACTTGTATCCCTTTAATCTATGTATGTCCTTTCTTAGTTGGTGGTGACCAAAAACTGTATTGCATACTCAAGATGAGGTCTAGCTATTTATGTTTAGAACTGCAGCAGCGCTTCCACGTTTCTGTATCTGAACTGCCTCTTTGTTATCCCACTAGCTTCTGTGCCTTCCTTTCAGGTTATATGCACTGTTTTGTGGATTTCAAGTCCTTGGTAATAATGACTCCAAGGTCCTCTTCTTGTTCTACAATATTATGTCATTCCCAAGCAGCATAAAGTTCGCATAATGGTTGTTTGTTACTGTTTGTAACACTTTACACTTTAAAAGAGATTTACCATCATTTTGACCACTCTCCTATTTTCCTAAAATCATTTCTTAAACTTTCCACTGTATCTGAGTCTGCTGCACTTACACCTAGTTTGGTGTCATCTGCAAATTTGGCTATCCTGCTAGTTAAGCCTACATCAGTGTCAGTAATGTAAATAAAAAAACAAGAGAGGGCCAAGGACAGAACCCGGAGGAACTCCGCTTGTTACATCTGCCCATTCGGATACTTCCCCATTTATTACGACTCTGTTTTCTATACTACTGTCGTAAATACCAAGCATATTATGGAAAAACTCCAAGAAATTTGATAGGCAGGATCTGTTTTGTCTGAAACCGTGTTGAATGTTTAACAACAAGTTTTTTCTATCAATGTAATCCACAATTTGATCTGCAGTTATGGACTCTAAAATCTTGCAAACGACCGACGTTAGACAGATTGGTCTATAATATTCCTACTCTTTTCTTGGCCCTTTTTTGTAAATTGGGGGCGCATTGCCAAGTTTCCATCCTTTTGGTGTAGTTCGTTGTTTTGCACTTTTTTTGTATAGTTTATATAGGTGAGGAACTATCTCCTCTTTTAGCTCTTTAATTTCTTTTGTATGAATCCCATCCGGACCAGAAGATGTCCAACGGTTTTGATATTGAGGTAGTGTCTTCAATTGTGAAAACACTAGTAAAAAAGTTATTCAATAACTGCTTTTTCCAAGTGTGAGTTCACCAGGTTTTCTCTATTTTCCCTTAGGGGACCTATGCTATTTTTTATTAGTTTTTTTTTTTCCTTTCCTACTATCAGCATGCGCAAAGAGTTCTTTTGGGTATTCCTTACAAACTGATGCAACTCTCTCATCCTCATTTATGTTTGTATTTCTTACTAATTTGTCCACCATTCCACAGAGTTCTTTATGCCTGCTTACGTCTTCTGGTGTTGGTTGCGGGTTCATCGATTTTTGCAATGTCTTGTTCTCTTATTTCATCCTTTTTTTTCTCTTTTGAACCACTTAAGCTGATGGTTGCCATTTGTTACTATTTGCTTTAATGGTATACATCTAGACCGTTTTTCTGTGTATTCCTCTCAAAAGGCTTCCTGGTACTTATCTATGCCTGTGCTCTCGTCTTACTCTAGATTTTTAACATACTTCATTAGCTGTTTTAGGTCTTGTTGCCGGTACTCTAATCTCATGAATATCTTCTCTTTTATATGTTGAATAATAATTTTAAATGCAATAATTTCATGGTCGCTTTTGTCCAGATTTGCACCTATTGAAAGGTCAGACACTAGGTTATCTTCTGTTGATAGGACGATGTCTAGTGTGTTGTTTCCTTCAACCCATTGGTGGAGGAATTAATTTCTTACAGCATCTAAAAGTCTCTTTCTTTCTACGTTTGATGCGGAGGTCATCGTGTCCCATTGTACTGCTGCATTTAAAGCTCCCATTATTATGCGGAGTTTGTTGTTTATTTCTTGGCCTAGTAGTGCGTACAGCTCCTCATCGGACATTTGTGGTTGGTGGGGAGATCTGTACACTAGTGATAGAGTTATCTTCTCCCTGGACTGTTTATATTGATGCCAGTCACTTTTTGCAGGTGTATAGTCCAAGAAAAACTCCGGATAAAAGACATCAGAATAATAGGAGATGAGGAAATATGCAATTATGTACGAATGAAGATTCTACCATAACACAACACGAGTTAGAAAGAGAGAGAGAGAGAGGGAGAGAGAGAGAGAGAGAGAGAGAGAGAGAGAGTGTGTGCGTGAGAGAGAGAGGGCTGTGACGAGAGAGAGAGAGAGAGAGAGAGAGAAGAGAGAGGAGAGGAGAGAGAGGATTCAAATGAATCGAGGAGGCAAACAAGAAAAACGATGTGAAGGAAGAGAAAAAATATCTTAAAACAAGAAAGAAAATGTGTATAAAATCCAAAAATAAAGGAGAATGTAAAATAAAAAAATAAAAACAAGAAACTGGACAAAAGGGAACGTTGGATTGAGAAAAAGTAGGCAATTGCATACTGTGTAATAGTATATAGAATAAATAATCTTAGAAAGTCAAACGAAGTTATTATAATAAGATTCTTTGTTCCACTTTCTGTTTGATTCCATCCCTAAGTATGACGCCACCCCCACCCCCCCCCCATCCCGATCGATGAATACTACCAAAGGAAGGTTTTGATATTGAGAGATTTTCATATTCTGTCAAAGGCCAGAACAATATTTAAAAATTCATATGGTCGCGATTTTCCCCAGTTGATGTTCGGTTTTATGAAACGGAATATCAACGTTAGGCCCAACATCCTCTCCCGGAACACAATCATTCCTTTATTAAGCTTTGAGGAGCACAGTCACTGTGTGCATTATGCTCCCCAGATGCTGAGGCATTGCCGAGGATGGGGTGCTTAGGGTTCAGCAGCTGGGCCCTGATGCCTGGTGGGAACTGCTTTCTCATTGGGCCTTGGTGCCCAGCTATTGATCCTACCAAATAAGTCCGCCCTTTTCACTATACTAAAAACATTTCATCTTTCTGCTTCCTCCCCCTATAAGGTATGAATTTTGTGTTGATGACTTTTGGCTTGGTTTTGGACATGATTTTGAATTATTTTTGGGTTTGAAGGAGGGTGAGATGGACAGCATGCCACCTCACCCGTACAACTCGAGTACCTGACGTGGTCGGGCGAGTGGAAAGTTTAATGTCAAACCTTATCCTCCGTGCCGGGTCTGACCTCGACGGACATCATGACGCTTAGCACTGGAGATAGGGTGATATTGGTAATTACCCCTAGGACGACCCTAATTTAAAGGGATGACCCGTAATCTAAGTTTGTCTCCGTGGTGGATAAGGGGAATATCTGGATGAATTAACTTTTTCGTTATATGGCAACCACCCCCCCACCCCTATTCCTGGTGACGACCCTATGCTTTCTTCAAAGGACTTGTCCATGGAAACCCTCCAAAACTCTAGTATGGTTACTGTGGAGCTATATGTACCAAAACCCTCCCCCAGTGTGGTCTCAGTATATCACACTCAAAATAAGCGAAGAAGTAACCCCTCTAAGTGACTTGGTTATTTACCGTTCACTGAAGAAAATTCTTGGCTGTGACATTCCCGATTTCAGTCGAAAAAAACAAAATCATCGTGAAGACTAAATCTGAACATGAAAAAAAAAACTTCTTGAACCTACAAAACTTGGAATTCACCATGTAAATGTTTCTAACGAGGCCCATTATAACACTAGAATTGAAACCATGTTGCTGGATAAACTTAGAATTGAAATGACACCAATGAATCTGTGTGTGAAAACATTAAAAGAAGTCCTGGAAGATCAAAAACTAATATTAAATCAGTTATTGTTTATGAGAGAAAAGATGTTAAAACTGAAAGAAGTCTGAAGATAGCTGAAATTATTTTTTCTCAACAAACAATTCCAACATAAATGAAAATAGGAAACAAAAGAATAGCAATTAAAGAACATCCAAACAAATTATGCCAATGTAAGGTTTGCTTGAAATTTGAACATACAGCAAAACGATTGCAAGGTTTCTTGGGCTCGACCCTGAAAAATGCTTTAAATGTCAGTGATGAATGCACCCCAAAAAACCTTTTTTTTTTTTAAAATATGCTATAACTGTAATGGTTCGCACCATGCTTATGTAAGGGAAAGTGTATATTTCAGATATTTCCAAGAAGCACTTACCAGATCAAGAAAATTTTGTATAACAGTCAAGGAGGCTAAGGAAGACATGTAAGAAGAAGGAATGATAGCTTCCCCGGAAAACATTTGCAGATACTCTCAAACACTAAAGCAAAATGATATCCAATGATGTCTCACAAGCTACCCAATCTTCTAACACCAGAAATCAAATAACTGTAGAAAAATCAGATAAAAACAATGCTATTGAGATAAGTAATAAGTTCAAAGTACTGACCAGCCTTGCAGTAGATGATCGTCTTGATGAACAGAGAGACGATATCTCTGTTAACAAATGCCAAAAGAAAGAAGAAAATATATTTCAAAGGATAATCCATGACAAAAACAAACTACAAAATACTGAAGAAATTGAGGAAACACTAAGAAACTAGATGGACCAGCAGAGATAGGAAAGAGACCTAGAACACATAGTGAAACAACCTTACCTAAGAACGAGAACAATCTTTATAGTCCAAATAGTAAATGTCTGAAAACTACCAGCTCAGAAGAAACCATTGTTTATACCACCGATAGTAAAGACCCTTTATCCGAAATAGTTTCACAGAAATCTAAGGAACCTACAAGAAAACCAAATATTAAACAATATAAGTCACTAGTACGAGACTATGCTATGCCACCAGATTATAACACAGGTGCTAGAAGCAAAATTCCTTTGTACAGCAACAAACATATTATCAAAAGTTCCAGTTCAAAAACTAAATCAAACTCCAGAGACAACATTATACTTGATTTTGGTATAGATAATCAACTCCATATAATATATGAGAACAAACCAACACATTTTGACCAACGAACAAAAAGTTACTCTCACATTGATTTGTCCTTGTGCTCAGAAGAATCTAGCAGTTAATATTTTTGGAACACTTATGTTGATTTGTGTGGTAGTGATAATTTTCCTGTTTTAATTAGTATTCTGAATTTCACTGGAGAGTAGCAATCAATGAATTTAATGTTAATAAAACCAATTGGGAAGATTTTAGTGAATGTACGAAGAGGTTCTATTATGGGATAGTAATTTGGACATAGAAAATATTCTGGTTATGTTTTTAGTTCTGGTAATTGATGCTGCAGAGTCATCTATACCATTTGTAGCACAAGTAAAGATTAAATGCCCAGTTCCTTGGTGGAATGAGGAGTGTAAAAATGCAAAGAAGGACCGTAATGAAGCCCAAAGAAAATTTAAGAAGTCGAGAAACGATTCAGATTACATAGATTACAAAAGATCATGTTCTATAGCAAAACGAACATTTAATGAAGCCTAAAGAAAATCTAGGTGTAACTACCTAAAATCGGTGTGCAAAGATACATCCCTAAGTAAGATATGGAAGAAAGTGCATAAAATACTAGGAATGCACATTCGATCCCATGTCCCAGTTTTTAAAATTAATAGCAAACTGATATATAATCCTAAGAGGTTAGCAACTTGCCTAGCAGAGCATTTAAGTAATATCTCTAAAGGTTCGTCAATGAAATCTTTTCGCACCATTAAAGAAAAAGAAGAAAAATTTCAATTAATTTTGAGACTGATCAATATTATTCATACAATGATTGCTTTGCCATGGATGAACTTTTATCGGCATGTCTACATGCTCCAATACAGCCCCTAGTGAAGATATGATCACTTTTGAAATGTTGAAACACCTTTACTCAAACAGTTACAATATTTATGAAAGCTATATAACAAAATATGGATTGAAATATATTTCCCACAAGATTGGCGGAAAACACTGTACCTTCCATTCTTGAAGCCCAGGCAAAGATCCTTATGACCCAGACAGCTACAGACCAATAGCATTAACAAGCTGTTTATGTAAATTGTTTTTGAGAAATGATTAACAACAGATTAATCTGGTACCTTGAAGAAACAGGATACCAGGTTCCGTTTCGCAATATGGATATAGGAAACTAAGATCTACCCTTGATCCTTTTAACTTTACTTGACACCGATATTTGGAAAGCATTTGCTTCAAATAGCTATACCACAGCAATCTTATTTGACATGGAAAATGCCTATGACAAGACATGGAACCATCAGATTTTAAAAGAAATGCATTATTCGGAGCTCGAGGATTTTTACCCTTAAACATAGTACAATTTTTAAAGAAAAGAACTTTTAAAGTTAGGATAAATGGTGTTTTATCTAAGGAGTATCCACAAACATGAAGGAACTCCACAAGGTGGTGTTTTGAGCACCACCCTTTTTATCATGACTATTAATGACATTACAAAACAACTACCAACTGGCGTGTACAGTGTTCATTATATGTAGTTGATTTTACCATTTGGATCATCCACTCTGATATTTATACAGGACAGATCATTCTACAAAAATCTCTTGATCTTATTGTATCGTGGACTACTGCACATGGATTTACTACATCGGCAAGTAAAACTGTAGCCATTACTTTTACAAATAAGAAAAATGTAGCGAAAATGAAATTACTACTATATGATAAACCAATTAATTTTGATACTCATACCAAATTACAAATACCAAGTGGGGCTTAGATAGAAATACATTACTCTATTTACTCAAGACTTTGATACTGAGTAAAATTGATTATGGGTCGCATCTACTATGGTTTGCTGCCAACTGACCAGTACATTGGAAAAATTAGATCCTCTTCACAATGCAGGTTTGAGATATGTACGGGTGCATTTAAATCTACACCTGTCATTTCTCTGTATAATGAAACAGGTCTATGTTCACATGATCAAAGAAGGGTGGAATATAGTTTAAACTTCTATTCGCGGACATTAAGATACCCATCAAAATTGGTAAGAATTATAAATATTTCCATAATTCCAAAAAGAACTGGACCACGATCATTTTATCCTTTTGTTTTACGACTGAAAATATACATAGAGAAATATAATATTCAACCTTTAAAATTCCTGAACCGCTTACCAAATTCAACACCTTTTTGGAAATGGAATAAGCCTCATGTATGTCATGAGTTATTCGATTTAAAAAAAGATGAAATTCCAAGTTATGCTGTCAAACAAATTTTTTTGGAACACCAAGAAATTCATGCAATTACTATCTCCATTTATATAGATGGCTCAAAAACTGATGCTGGTGTGGGGTTCGCAGTTATTACAAAGGAAAAATATTCCACTGAATTGGCAGGAATTGCATTGGCTCTGTATAAAATCCCTAAAACTCCTAGCAAACATTACACTATATATTGTGATTCACAAAGTGCTATTAAAGCAATAGATTCTTTTAATCATCATCACCCTGCTATTAGAGCAATACAAGAAAATGTTAATTTTTTAAGCATTCGAAATATCAAGATATCCTTGTGCTGGACACCAGGCCATGTTGGAATTAAAGGGAATGAAATTGCTGATAAAAATGCAAAGGAAGCTGCATGAAATGATAGAAGTAAAATGTACAAAATATATATTATAAGGACTCTAAAAATTATTTTTAATTTATTTTAGATAAAATCTAGGTAGACTAATGGTTATCACTTGAAAATAACAAACTTAGAGGGATAAAGAGAACAATAATTCTTTTTAAGAATTCTTTACAGAAGCAGAGAAACCATTAGGTCGCTTTGTGCAGGTTGCGAAATGAGCACACAAGGTTAACTCATGGCTTTCTTATGTCTAATCAGCCTCCTCCAGAATGTGATACCTGTCAAACCGGAATAACTGTAAAACCTTTTAATTGAATTCTCTAAGTATTCACATAATAGACATAAATGCTTTGGATCATCTCCTAAAATGCAGAACATTCTAGGAGATGATGACTCAAATGTTTGCAAGATTTTTAAATTCTTAACAAATACAGATCTATAAAATATATATAAGTTGTTTTTAGATACCGATCTATTAAAATATATATTAATAATTCTATTCATAAAAATTTGTTTTAAATGTGTACAGTAATGTTTTATCTATCTATTTTTTAAACTAAATGACTAAAGATATATTTATTTAATATGGTATTTTTAACAGATTTTATCGCATTAGCAGCCGATTGGACTTAGTCGGAAATGGCTGCTTAAACAGTAATAATAATAATGATATACATATATATCCAATATTAATTCACTCCGTCAGATGGTGAACCCTACAAGGCAAGAAAACCAAAACCACTCACATTAACCGTTTCCCATTCCTACATCGAAAGCCCTGTGGGAGCTCTGCAGATCTCACCACCTGTTCCTCTTGGCTCCTATCCATCTCTCTGTACATCTGTCAGTCGCTCTCCCTTGGTCTCCGTTTTCCTCCCCGATTGGAGCGTTCAGTACTATTTCCACGAACCTAACTCTCATATTCTTTCTGCTAGAACAAGTCCTCCCCGATATAGTCTGAACAATCTTTACAAATCTGCTAAGATTTGCACCTAATCTATATTGCGTCGTCTTGTCATCAATTTACTACCCAAAAAGCCATTCCCCGTCACTGGCTATGATGAACCTGATTCCCTTTGGTCGAAGTTGTGGAATGGAGGATTGCAGGACTTCACCTCATCAGCATAAAGGAATGAATGCGGCCACATGGTTGAGGCGACAGGCTCTAAGCATTAAAGAATTCCAAGAGAAATAAGAAAATCCGTGGTTTCTCATATGTTTTCCTTTCACGAAGAGAGAGAGACCTTACCTTACAGACCTTACAGACCTTACATTTTGTTCGGGTTGCCCAAGGTCCCTCAGTGAAAGGCACCTCTAATGTCTACCGAGAGTTGCTAGTACATCTTCCGGTATATTTTGCATCTTCCAATCTTGGATGGTCTGGGATGCAGTTTAGATATTTGTCGAGCTTATTCTTAGACACATCTACGCTCACTCCTGATATATTCCTCAGATGAGCTGGCAACGCATTGAATAGACACTGCATTATCGATGCTGGTGCGTAATGGATTAATGTCCTGTGTGCTTTCCTTATTTTTTCCTGTATAGTTTTAAGCACTATTAATCTACCTCTGCTTGCTCTTTCTGATATTTTTAGTTCCATGATGTTTTCTGCTATTCCTTCTATCTGTTTCCATGCCTGAATTATCATGTAGCATTCTCTTCTCCTTTCTAGACTATATAATTTTAAGGATTGTAGTCTTTCCCAGTAGTCAAGGTCCTTAACTTCTATTCTAGCTGTAAAGGACATTTGTACACTCTCTATTTGTGCAATATCCTTTTGATTGTGTGGGTACCATATCATATTGCAATATTCAAAGTGGACTACGAACATATGTTTAAAATAACAGCTAATCATGTGTTCGAGCTTTTTCTGTTTTTGCCAAGTGCCGTAACAACATTCCCATTTTTGCTTTACATTTTGCCAATAGAATTGCTATTTGATCATTGCATAACATGTTCCTATTCATCATCACACCAAGGTCTTCAACTGCTTCCTTATTTGTGATTGTCTCATTATTAGGTCCCCTATATGCATATAGCTTTCCTTCTCTGTCTCCATAATTTATTGATTCAAATTTATCAGAGTTAAATACCATCCTATTTATCTCTGCCCAATCATATACTTTGTTAAGGTCTCTTTGTAGAGCGTTCCTATCTTCATCACAGTAATTTCTCTACTTATTCTTGTGTCATCGACGAAACTCCTCACTACCGAATCCTTAAACATTACTGTCTATGTCTTTTCAATCATAATAACAAACAGTATTGCAGCTAACACCGTACCTTGTGGCACACCGGATATTACCTTGGCTTCATCCGATTTCTCATCGTTTGCAATAACTATCTGTTTTCTGTTGTGTAAAAATTCTTTTAACCATCTTCCTACTTTATCCACGATATTGTGTTTTCTAATTTTCTTCGCTAATATATTATGGTCTATCTTGTCAAAAGCTTTTGCAAAGTCTAGATAAACCACATCTGTTTCATTTCCATTTTTCATATTTTGAATATGTTCTCACGGTGGACTAACAGTTGGGTTTGTGTACTTTTTCCGGGTACAAAACAAACCATGTTGTCCTATGTTATACAAATTATGTTTTATTAAATGTTTTATAATATTTTTCTTCATTACCCTTTCATACACTTTCATAATATGTGATGTTAGACTCACAGGCCTATAATTACTTGCCTCTAGTCTTGATCCACTTTTGAAAGTAGGGTGATATATGCTAATTTGTGCTCATCATAAAGCTTGCCTGCATCTACACTTTGTCTTAATAATATTGCAAGTGGCTTTGCGATAGAATGAACTACTTTCTTTAACAAAATAGCAGGAACTCCATCAGGCCCTGCTGCAGCTCCATTTTTAATTTCATTAATAACCTGCACAATATCAGCTTCATTAATATCTATGTCAGCTAAATATTCACTATTTTTGTCCCTTACTTCTATATCATTATCTTCATTATCTATTCTAGGGGTGAATTCTCTCTTATATCGTTCTGCCAATATGTTACAAATTTCCTTTTTTTCATTCGTTAATCTCCCTTCAATTCTTAGAGGGCCTATTTCTATTCTTCTTTTATTCATCTTTTTTGCGTATGAGTATAATAGTTTGGGGTTTTGCTTGATATTTATTAGGGTTTTTCTTCCAAGTCCGTTTTTCATTTTCTTTTGATTGTATAATCTTTTGTTCTGCATTTTCTATCTTACTTTTAGTTCTATAACTTCCCATGCATTTTTTTCTTTTGCAAGACCTTTTTTCCACTTTCTGATTTTCTGGAACAAGATCCTTCTGTCTCTTGGTATGCATGACTGGTGTTTACTTTTCTTCTTCGGTATATATTTTATCCACTATTTTCTCTAATATTTTATATAATATCTCAGATTTACCCTTATGTCATCACTTACGAAATGTTATCCCAATCTTTGTTTAATTCTTCATTTATTTCTGACCATTTTATATTTTTACTGTAGAAGTTGTATTTTCCATATCCTTCCCAGTTTTCCATTTCTTGCTTATCTCTGTTTTCACTTGCTTTGGAATGGACTGTTAATTCTATGGACATTATGGTCTGAAATACTCGCATTATAAACTATTATTTCTTTAACATAATTCACCTCGTTCACAAATACTAGGTCTAAAGTATTTTCCTTTCTTGTTGGCAGGTGATTTATTTGTTGAATGTTGTATTCTAGTAGCATATCTAATAGCTTTTCGAATTGCCTCTTATCTTCTGCACTACTATTACTCTCTTTTTTATATGTATAAGTACAACCACAATCTCCTATTCGTTCTTTCCAGTCTACGAAAGGAAAGTTGAAGTCTCCAGAGAGAGAGAGGAGAGAGAGAGAGAGAGAGAGAGAGAGAGAACTGTATATCTAATGGGACGGTTTTCATTGATCTCACTTGTCTGTCAATCAGAAAGCTTGTTAAGGACTTAGGACACTTACTTCACACGTTCTATCAAAAGCTCCACTTTCGTTTGATCGTTGTAAACATTCTTTGTAGAGCCTTCGGTGGAGCTTACCTCTTTCAAAACCTCGCAAAATAACAGCCAATCAAATATTTCAACCTTTGATAATGCCACCTGTAAAGTTCACGCTTTTAATGTGACGACCCTTCTCTCAGTACATGGCAAAGGTGTCAAAGTCTGTATGTATAATATGCAAATTAGTTTCCTTGCGAATATATCACACAAAATCCTCATCTTTATCGATAGAAACCTATTTACCCTCCGGTCACGTGACCAAAGATTCCTTCACCCAACCTGCAGAAATTCGAGTGACTGGCATTTGCTCATGCGCAAAACAGACATACACACGGTACGTTTTTATCCTTTTTCCACAATAACTGGCGGAAGTAAATTACAAGATATTGAAGTGTGTATTGATGGATGTATGTATGTATGTATGTATATGAGTGCTTACATTATGTCCAGTACATTTTAGTAAGCCAATATATATATTATTCTGAAAGAAGTTAATTTCGGCTAAAAAACAAAACTTTGAAATTAATGACGAGGTTCATAATAATGTTATTTTTACATTTTTTTTCTTTAATTATAGAAGTATTGGGATATTTTCTCCTAAATAAAAATAAATTTATAACATACAGAGTAAATTAAATAGTATTATGTTGTTGTTTAAGACCAAGCTGGTTGATGTCAACGCAGGCTCTTACCGAGGAACAGCAGACAAGTGAAGATAATTCTGCGGAAGAGACGTTAATGGTCGTTAAGGAAATGGAAAGTTAACAGGCAAATTAAAATCCTTTAAAGCAGTGAGGAGGATATATACCCAGTGCGCTAAAGGGAGGAATATATATAATCGCCGAAGTGGAAGTCGGAAAAACGGAAGGGACGAATATTACGGTTCTGGACTGATAATCTCTGAACCTTTCAGAATTGAAAAATAAAAAGGGTCTAAGGATCTTGAAGTACCTTTAGATCACAATTCAAATGTTTCAGCTATTTACCAATAATAGTTTCTTATGATCTAATAATATGATTTCATTCCATTAACAATGTTTCTCTCTCTCTTTATCATATATATATATATATATATATATATCTATATATATATCATATATATATATAGATTATATTATATATATTATATATATAATATAATAAAATTATAATAATATATATATTTTATATGGAGGACTGGACCCACTTAAGTGTCAGAAAACAGTCCTCGGGGTTTTAATTAAGGATTCGCAAAAGGCGAATTGCGGTGTGTCTGGAGATTTTTAACAATCTCTCTCTCTCTCTCTCTCTCTCTCTCTCTCTCTCTCTCTCTCTCTGCAGGCAAGTAATGTAGAGACTTCTTCAATTTTCTTCGTTACATATTAGTATCACAAAAGGATGTCGGGAAACTCTTGAAGTTAGCTAAAATAATATATTCTCTGAAGTATTATTAATATCTTGACGATAGACTTTTCAGAAGAGCGTGGTAGTTGTTTTAAGAGATTCAGAGGAGGATGAAGAAGAAGTGACGTTTACAATTGAATGTACGTTCGAATAGGTTACATATCTAATATACACACTCACGAACCCCTCTTTTAGGTCATGATGATTCAACAAACTTATTTAGTTTTCGTGGGACCCAAATCTAGGTTCCCAGAGCAAGATGAGGTTTCGTTCTTGTGTTGGTTGTTATGCTTACTTAGCCTTCGCACGCATAATGTGAATGTATTTTTGGGAGCTTCTTTCCTGTATGATCTGTGACCTGAGTAAGAGTTATGCTTTTATTCTAAGGAATGTATTACATCTCCTTTTATTATGTAAGTTGTTATTACATATCGCTCGATCACGACAACAAAATAAGTCAATCAGATCAGGAAATGCCCTTCAACAGGATGTGCGCGAGTGCTATTCCAAGATCTATCTATCTATCTATCTTTTTTACCTAGAAAATTTCAAAGTATTGATGTACAATTAACATTGTACCTCAAGTCAATGGGGCACCTTGAAAATGGTTGTGGACTCCTTGAAACGAAGAAATGCTCCATCAAGTGTGTTTGAACCTCTCTACATGAGGCCAAAGACAGCCACACCTTTAATGTTGTAGAATCCCAGGAAAATTAATAACACTGTCACCATCTTGGTGGTGGGAAGGTCAGAAGTGGCCAGGGGCAGGGGGCATGGGGATGCTGCCCAGTACTCTGTATCAAAAAATTGGAATAGGACTCTGAATGTGAGGGCAGCGAAGATCACGTATATAGTATACGATGACAGGAGGATGGATAGGATGGTTAAGGAGATGGTGAGAGAGGAAAGAATAACTGTGTAATAAGAAATAACGGGAGAAAGTGCAAGCCTCTAAGATTAGGGAGTTTGTGTTGTTACAAGGAAATCAAAGTAAAGAAGAAAAATAATGAGCAAGTGGACCTCGGAATAGGAAATACCAAAGTAAAAGAAAAAATAGAATTATTAAAATAAAAGGGCGTATTGAAGGTTTGGTGAACGCAGAAGATGAACGACAAAGAGAGCGATATTCTGCCGTGTGTTTTCATTTCGACCTCCACACAAGATTCAGAAGTCCACATTTTTACTGATGTAATAACAGTAATTGTCAAGGAAAACAAAATATCTTTGGTGCAGGGTACATTTTCTCATTAATCTCAATATTTTTTGGACATTTTCGTACATAGCGTCTTCTGGGCCAAATTGCGGAGAACAGTCAGCCTGAATAAGAGGAAGTAAATGCCTACTAAGAACAGAGTTTTTATTAAAATAATAACAACTAGAAACCATGGCAATTGTGGGTTTTTCAACCGAATTATCTGAGTTTATAATGATTTTTAAGGGAAAAATATTAATTTAGATTTAAATCTGAGTCGTTTATTCCATTAAATAACTCAAAATGGTGGTGGTAACAATGGAAATGTTTGTATTACTTTTGAGACATGAGAGGGCATCTTGAAATGTAAGAAGGAACAAAATCTTAAACAGTTAAAAAAAAAAAAAAATATGCAGAGATGTCGAGTTGCCAGTACATGGCCTCTGAGTGATGAGGTTCCCTAGAGACCTCTGTCATCTTTCCGGCGGAATTCTGAAAAATCATTTTTCGTTGTGACTCTGTTACGACTTGTGATGTCTCTGAGGCATCGAAAGTTTCTGACGTAAGGTCCAGTTTGCCAGACTTCCGGCTCTTGGCTTTGCTTTGTTAATTATATATACAAAAAGCAAGCTACTGAGGCAATTACACCATTGATATTCTCGGTATGTTCTAATACAAATTTCATTTTTAGTTACCGCCTTTACAAACCCTTAGACCTCATGACTCGGTATGGATACAATCTTCATGCAGTTAGATTAACAAAACAAAAATGTATTAATAAAGAGAAATCTCAAGTTGGAAGATTCAAGAGAATTGCAGTTTTCGACAGTTTATTCAAATAGTTTCACGTCATCGCTATGTCATGTTTCTGATGACATATCATTCACTCACAAGCCTCGATATAGGAATCCCTTTAATTTTTATCCCCGTCTGTGAGATCAGAGACGGTTTTGCATATCCGCTGAGGGTCAAGACAAGGCCAGACATCAAAGTCGCTTCAAATTCAACATCGCATATCGTGGGAGTGTAGTCATGTTTCTCGAATACCTGTCGTAGAAAGCTTTAGTGCCGCTGATAAACCTCATTTTCATAGAATGAGGGCCGGGAGGAGGATGACTGAGGAAAAGAGTAAGATCAGAGAAGTGGTTATTATTTATTTCTGTAACTGTTGTTCATTTATTCATTCATTTATTTACTTTCTAAAAGTTGGATAAACCAGTTATACATAGTTTTAATTTAAAGTGAAAACTAGTTATTCATATTTTTAATGAAAAGTGAAAAGCGAGATAAAGTTGAAGATAAAGGAAAAAAAAATAGAACCAATTGACAGTTAATTAAAACTTAATGGCGACTAGTCTGGATGCAGGATATCGAAGCACGACACAAGAATGTTTCACGAAGACTGAATCAACCGCTTCAGTTTACCAGACTTCCCCAACTCCCTTCAAAGGACGACCATGTCACACCATAACCCCTTTATTGGCAACAGAAGCGATATGAGTACTGAGAGTCATTAAAACATAAAAAAAGCCGAATGAATTATAATAAATGTATCCTGGTAGTTTTGCACATGTATGGCTTCACGTATCCCCATTCAAATGATTTATGCAGATATGAGTCATCAGAAGAAGCTCCTATAAATTAGATTTTGTAATAAGATTATGTATGAAGCAACTCACCTTGAATTAATGTTATGAAACATTAATAAAAGTCATTCACTGACACAAACGGAAATCAATTTGCTACTAATGCTCTATAATATTAGCACAAAATCAAGGGTATTTTTGCCGAGACTGGTGACGCCACAATGAAAATAATTTCCAATATGTTATGAGACAGTGAATTCTTTATCAGTCTATTCATAACATTATCTAGTCATCACATTCGTATTGTTGATCACATACCGTTAAATATGTAAATTTAATGTTCTCCCATTTTCTCTCTCCTCTGAATCCCGCTGCTTTTTCTGTGGCCTCTCTTCCTGGACCTTTTTCTCTTTCAGCTTGACAACATAAGAAATTCAGTTGCTCTTGCACACTGCCGGTTCCAAAACTGAAAATCAATATATAATTATACTCTTATTGGACTTTCAATTTCTTAATGGTGTTTGGAGACCTTTTTTTCACTAAGAAATAGATTTTTTAGAATTTGAGTCCGTTATTATCAGCCTTCAGAATTCTTGGAGTTATAAATGCTCGGTATATCAAGCGTTTCTTTCACAGTATAAAAAAAATGACTTAGAGCCCAGATATAAAGACTTAGTTAGCAAATAGTAATTTTGTGAAAGAATCTGCTTTGTGTTACACTAGGAAATGGATGGATAACAAAAACAATTCATAAAGGATACGAATTAATGTTCTTGTAGGCATTATACTATTTCCTGCATAGTGTTTTTTTTTAATCTGTTATGTACTCTTGCTTTTAATTTTTAGAAAGTATAAAATGGTTCTAAGTATAACACTGATAAAATATAAAATGATAAAAAGAACAAAAGTTACTTAGAGCAACGTGTCGACCAAGTAAACAGTCAATTATCGGGTATTTCGGAAGGATGGGATGCATTAATTTGAATCAAAAGGCTCATCAGCAGCACGTCAGATCTTTCAGTTCTTTGAACATGTACACCCTACAGCCGACTGCTTCTCCTCACGTTATACCTTTAACTTCTGCTATAATCGATAGCTGTTGTTTCTGCGTTTGATGCAGAGTCATCCTTTTTGACAACAGTTCCGCTCTAAACCTGCAGTTGCTTAATTGAGCTCGATAAAGATATGCATCCGATGCTCATTTGTCTTCCAGATAATGATGGTCATTCCTGGGGCTATCAAACACGTCGATGATTAGGGATTTACATGTTAATGTGAATATCAGAAATTACCCCATCAATAAAAATTGCATAATTACCCTGAAAACGAAAAAGTTAATAATAATGTTTAAAACGAAAATGATTAACACAGCTTTAATATTACAATGAGTTTGGTCAGTCGTGTAATGACTCTCAGTCCTGACTGAAGCGGAAACACAGCTCGGAAATAGATACCGGAAAATTGATTTTATTTTTCTATTTGTGAATTAATTATTTTATGAGATACAAACATCTGACTAATTAAACGAATAATTTTTTTTGTTTCACGCATTTTTGTCTATTTATGGATGTGATTCACACGATTAGTAAGGGGTCTTAATATTTTGGATTATATTGCACTAATAATGATGTTCTTAATCCCTTAGATGGATAGTACCGTTAGTGTAATTTACGTGGTGCACTATAGGGATTACTGAAGGTTTTCGCAGCTTCCCTTCGCCCCTTGCTGAAACCTCTATCATTACTTTTACTCTACCGTCTGACTCTCCACCTTCTACTAACAATTGTTTCATAGTGGAACTGCTTTGAGGTTTTCCTCCAGTCAGTCACACCTTGAAAGCTTTCATACTCTTGATTTCCCTTTCAGTGCTGAATGACCTCAGAAGTCTCAGTGCTTGGTCCTTTGGCCAATATATTCCAATGATGTTCTCAGTGAAGAGTTCAAAGCTGAATCTGAGCGCTAGAGATGAAATGTGAACCGGGTACAGGACACTGTGGTGACGTGAGCAAAGAGTTTCATTATGCAGTCAGTACAGTGACCTCACAGTCTCCAGAAGATGTTTCACAAGCAATCAGCCTTCCACCTTTGCAGTCCAAAATAAAACATCAAGTGGAACGGATCTTTGAAGTGTTGACATCTCGCCGACTTTAGAAAATTTATTTGATGGCAGGAAGAGAGAGAGAGAGAGAGAGAGAGAGAGAGAGAGAAGATTGAGAGAGAGAGAGAGAGAGAGAGAGACCGGTGCTTGTTGGTCATTCATGAGTTTCCACTTTGCTTGTTGCATGTGTGGGTGAAGATGAGCTCTTTTTAGTTGTCTGTAAAAGAAAACTGTTGAGATGGCTTCGTTTGTCCGTCCGCACTTTTTCTCTCCTCCCTCAGATCTTAAAAACTAATGTGGCAAGAGGGCTGCAATTTGGTATGATGCAAACATATACCAAATTTTAGCGCTCTACCCTCTTTAGTTTTATTTCATTTAAGGTTAGGTTAGCCAAGGATCGTGCGTCTGGCACCGCTAAAGGTACCAGCCGCAGACGTATCTTCACTTGACTGCATCTGGGGAGCAACTTATCGCTGCCCGGTCATGTTTGAGAGTTTCATACAGCATTGAACCCTGTCCAGACAACTCGATTTCACCGTATTTTTTTTTTTCCCACTTTTGTGGTGTCCATAGTTGTGTGGTGTAGTTTTTATCTTTTTTTCGTCCTTATGTTTCGATCACTTCCTGGGCATAAAAGATTGCAGCTTTGCTTATCTTCGTTAAATTTCTGTGATACGAATATTTATGACGATATAAGTGTGAATTAACTGCGTTGGGGGAAGCGTTTTATCCCTAGATTCTGAACTGTTGTAGATTTGCACAAGTTTCTTCCCGGAATATCTCGAGTCTTACCTTGAATTTCAAGGTACAGATTAGTAAGTCTGCACTTCTCGCATTCTTGAATCTACGAAGTAAAACGAATAATCACAATTTATAGTGAAGCAGAACAAACCTTTTTGTCTACTGAAATAATTTTGTTAAAAAAATTTTTCCTCCTTTCATCTGACTCAAGAAGAGAATATGAAGGCATAAAGAAATTCGGCAATCGGACGCAACGTGAGTTTTCTTAGTGAAAATCATATATGTCGCTTTGCTATGCAACTGAGAGGAAGAGCAGCGAAGAGAGCAACATTTTGGAAGGTTTTCTTGCTGTCGAAATTAAAGTGGCATCGTTTTTAAACTTACTTTCAAGGAATGAAGCTGTTTTTTCGACTTATCATCAAAACGATAAAGTAGATAATAATAATAAACGAGACCTGTAACGGATACAGTTATGCACACGAAAGCTACAAGAAAACTCATCTATCTTATTTCTCTCCTACAATTCTATTCTGGTTCGCTGGAAGATATTTCCCCTTAATAATAAACAATGTCTCTTGTTTGGAGAGAGGAGAGAGTAATATGTTTGCCCTGGGGTATTCTGGGAAGCAGAGAGAAGGGTGACTGGTTTCTGGGAATGACTATTGTTGGCGAAACTAGATCTCACTTTGATCATGGCTATGACTGTTCTTAAAACCTGATGGAGAGTGAGGTTGGACGGCATTCCGCCTCACCCGTAGAATTCAAGTAACTGACGTGTCAGAGCGAGGGGAAAGTCGTATGTCAAACATGGGTCTGATCTCGACGGACTGAAGACTCCTTAGGTGGTGGTGACCAAGTGTATAACGAAGTAGTAGCCTCTAGGGATAGGCACCACAAGGTGCCAAACCCCATCCCTCCCTTGTTGGGCTCCTTGGTGGGTGGAGGACTACTTGGCCGAGATTTTCTAACTCGTCCTATACAGGAACAATCTTCTCATCATATTGATGACAATGGTCTGGAACAAAGATTCTTCTACCAGCTCTAACACAAAAAATACGGGACACCAGGGTGAACTCCCCTACTGGTGGTAGTTGAGCAAATTTGAGAGCACTCTATCGCAGCAATCTCCCATTCGCCATGAATCTTTAGGTAATAGAACTAATGGCAAAAACGTTTGGTAAAGTTGAAAAAATTAGACTGAAAATAGCCGAAGATGAGACTTCTTTGGGTGCTTATATTGTATTTGATAGTAGTAGATCTGCAGAGAATGCCAACACCCAACTGAATGGCTATGAAGTCAATGACAAGCCACTACAAACAAATCTGTTTGACATCAGTAATCTTAGAGAGGACCCTTATGATTATTTTCCTGAGGAAAAATTGCTTGTATTCGTATGTTTATTTTCCCTCCCTCCCCGATAGAGAGAGAGGGTGGGGGCATGTAATGTAACGGATACTGAAATATAACGATCCCAGCCACATTTCCAACTCCGTCTCAGCCTCATTATCCACCCTCTTCCATCCCTTCTCGTTATCCGCCCCGCCCCCGTACTATCTTCCCTGTCATCAATATTCTCGAACGACTTAAAATGTGGGACAATCTTATATAGTCCCTAGTTAACATAATTAGTACTTTGTTTCAGATGGTGGCACTTTGAGCACGACTATACCTCATTCGTCATTAACAAAAAGATTAACTTACATTTTTCATTTTCATATATGGGCTCAGATTTAATCACACAAAAATAGATGTATATTTCATATTTCGTTCCCTCTTTAACGAAAGTAGACTCAGACATAAAAAACAAGAATGATTTGGAATGAGGGTTAAGAGAACCAACCCAACCCCATCCGTAGTTGACCAAGACAACATCCTTAACCTTTGGATTAGAAAACGCAAGAGGCAAAGATGCGATTCTTCATAACATATAGATGCTTGACAATCTTCGCCTGACTTCTCTTCAACTGACGTCTCTAGGCGCCCTTTCCTTCTCCTTATATCTTTAGGCAATGTTTTGCGTTTCGGCGACTCTAACACATGCTGAAGTCAACCCGCAAGTTCCCGAATGAGTGCGTTCTCACACTGCCTTCACGATTTGCGTTTGCTTACAGAAATACATCTGATGAATTTCTTGCTCTGAGGTGTGAATGGCAATTGAATGGATATACTACACATTTAAGTGTACTTCCAGATATGTGTTTGTATGCACAAGCACATATCTGAGAATATTTAGGTATATGAGAATATTTAGGTTCCTTTGTGTTTTTTTGACTTCAATGAAACGTACCACATATTCTGGTGTGCATGAAATCCTGGCGTTTGCAAGACTGGCTGTCTGCATCCTCCGCTCACAGCATCATGACCTCATCTTGGAGGCGATGGCTGGCAGTCTGTCCTTGCAACGAACCCCTTTACGAGGGTAGTTTCGTCAGAACGAGGTGATGCACTGGCTTCCGTGCATTTCATTATATTCTAAACGTGAATTTCAAAAACTAAGTTATACCATATTAATGTTCATTTTGGAAATGTGGAAGACAAGAACCCGGCCTCGAGGAAGGGTGAATTTTCGTTTGCATTTGTGATTCACTGGTCACTTCGGAAAGAATACGTCATTGTATTATATTATATCATATCATAGGTAAAGTATCTAAAGTAATTCCCAACTGGCCTCCTCACCTGAACCCACCCTCTCCCTAATCACTATCAAGCAACTTTTGCTTTCTTAAAGCAGCGAAACCAATTTGAAATTTCTTCCTTGTGAATATAATTGACCAGAGCAGGAGAACCTTTTTCTTTAATTTTCTTTTCTTTTAGCAATGCCTCATGAACATCTTTTAGGATTCTAATTATATTTTTCACTGACTAATAATGAAGCTTCATTTGCGCTATCGTTTCTTTGGGGCTGTTTCAGATAAGAAAACAGTGGGGTTTATAATCTCGCGTTAGTAGAATCTTGATTGATCTCAGAGTTAAGGGAAAATATAGCAGCTTAAAACAGGCAGTTTTTTTTTTTTTTTTTTTCCTCAGAGGGAGGGTGATAACATTGGTGAAATGGAAGTGTTCAGTACTGCTTGCGAATTCGCAAAAAACAACAACATTATGAACGGCTGCTGATTTAACACTACTAATACTGGTGATTAAATTTACTAACTTATGATAACTTTATGCTACTAAATCACATAATGAAATGAATATCTGGGTATTTCTTTCTCCATTAAGCGTCGCAACTTACCTTACAGTTATGTGAAGACCAAAAAGATTTTGATTACAGAAACGGCTATAGTACTTCTTTACTATAATAGTTGGGTTTTTTAATGTAAGCCGATACTCTCCAGGAAATGAGAGACGATTCTCTCTGTGATCATCGTTGCTTTTCATTTAAAAACCTTGGCAGCATACCGTTCCTCCTTTGTGTGTACAGATGGTCATAAGTATCGTGGAGGCTATATTTGCATTCACCTTTAATGTCTCAGTTAAGCGCAAGTGTAAAGAGCGCAATGGCATTGCCATACTGTATCTCATTAAGTGTTTCGTTTAACGTCTCATCAATCCCAAGAGATATTTTGTTACCGACAGAGCTCTCATGCCAAGCTCTTGTCAGTTTAGTCCAAATGTAGATTTCCTGGATCTTTTCCTCTTTCCATTCCCTGACGTATAATTTCCATATCATTTGCTTGAATTTAGATTTTCATAAAAGAAAAGTGCGTATCTTCTAAATGCTTCCGAAATACTGTCTTCCATTATTTCTAACTTACGCTAATTCAGACAGATTCCTGTGAAAAAGCACCGCTTGAATAATGGTAACATCAGTATAGATTTCTGTAGATCCTTTAACAGGGGCCACTAAAATTCGTAGACTGACCACCTCTGACCTGATATCCTGTAAGCACCGGAATAGGTAGAGGACCCTTACCCAAGAATATTAATCCTGCCCAGACCTACTTCGATGAGACCTGACGAATGGTGATGACCTATGATTAGTGGTCGTCGCTTTCTATTAACGTAACTGCATTTTTATGATTTGATTTAAACAAGTTCGAGAAATCTCTCTGAATATGCTTTAACAATCTTTTCTTTAACATTTATTCGATGGTATTATTATTATTATTATTATTATTATTATTATTATTATTATTATTTTAGTAGATGAAACCTGTTCACTTTGAACAATCACACAGGGGCCACAGTGTGTTTCCAAAGAATAATGTTGGTTTCAACCTCCCACCGCAGATCACACATCGCAACAGTAAGTGACCATGATATAGGGCCATTGAATTCTCACTGACCTTGGGAAGACGCGAACCGGCGACATCTGAGTGGACATTAGCCACTATAGAAATAACGAAAGTTACCAAGAAAAATACTGGGTGTGAAAGAATAGAATTGCTGAAGTATCGTCCGAAAGTTGTTCCCCGAGGAACCTCGCCAAAGAATGCTATCAACAAAAACCCTTACAAGAGTTTCTGAGCAAAATATGGCCGTTCTGAAATACCTTCTAAGAGAATTCCAGGTTAAGTTAAGTATATCTTAGTTTAACCAGACCACTGAGCTGATTAACAGCTCTCCTAGGGCTGGCCCGAAGGATTAGATATTTTTACGTGGCTAGGAACCAATTGGTTACCTAGCAACGGGACCTACAGTTTATTGTAGAATCAGAACCACACTATACCGATAAATGAATTTATATCACCAGATATAATTCCTCTGATTACGCGTTGGCAGAGCAGGGAATCGAACTTCGGACGACCGGATTGGCAGCCAAGCTCGAAAACCACCCGTCCAGCGTGGAACTGAGAATTCCGGGAGTCCAGAAGGAACGATGAGGCTCTCGTTTCCAAAGAATTCATTCCCCCTCGTTGATCCATGTTTTTCTCCTTCTTTGTTTACAAAAGGTATTGCGTTAGTGTTTCATTTGTCTCCATAAAAATATGGAAGTAATATTTGCCTCCGACTGTAATAACTCTAGTTTTCTGTGAAATAAAACTATTGAGATGACTTTGTCTCTCCGTCCGCATTTTTTCTGTCCTCCCTCAAATCTCAAGAACTACTGTGGCTAGAGGGTTGCAGATTGGTACGCTGTTCATCCACCCACCAGTCATCAAACACACCAAATTGCAGCCCTCTAGCCTCGGTAGTTTATTTTATTTTATTTAAGGTCCAAGTTAACCATAACCGTTCATCTGGCAATGCTATAGGAGAGGCCACCACTGGGCCGTGGCTGAAAGTTTCATACGCTGTACAGAAAATTCGAATGCCCCGAAGAAACACCGGCGTATTTTTTACTTGTTTTCATTCATGTGCAATTCGTCTAATCAGTAACTATATCTTTCCCCCGTCTTTAAATCTTCTTTCTCCCCAGGGGAGAGCATCTGCCACAAGGGTCTGCCATCTCTGCCGCCACTGCTGCCATTTTGCCCTGTTCTGTTGCGCTGGCCGACAGTCCCTTATCTTCTCGGGCTTCCTCCCAACCCACCAGCCTCCCATACCCAATTCAGTTAATAAATTAAGCATCAATACTGATAATCAGTAGTAAAACCAGTTATTAATATACACTGGGTTGCTGTCAGGATTGCGACATAAACTTTGCTGTTTCCAGATTTACCGAATCTTATAACCTTCCGTCTCCCAAGAGACGAGCGCAAACGCTTTCCTTTCTTATGAGCTGGACCACACAACCCACTTTATCATTCCTGAGGCTTTAACCTCCCATTTCTCAAGATCATATAAGACTAAAAAATATTCAAAATATTATGAGGAGGACTTTCATGTTCACGAGAGACGCATCAGAAACATCTTTATTTTGCTGAGGAGACAAAGTTTATTTCTTCACCTCGAAAATAACTAGACTTCAAGATTTCTCTTGTACCCTCGATAAGGCGTTCCCTTGGGGACAACACGTCAAGACCTGGTTTATATCACTAAAAGGAACCTGGTTAGATGATCATAGCTTTCCTTTATTAAAATTCTATATTTGCAAACAGGGGAAAAAAGTCAACAGTCCTCATTTCATTTTCTTTTCAGAGAATTTGCATAAGTCTGCATTAAACAGGATAAAATTCACTCATTCTTCAACTGTCCATATGACAGGTGCTTTTTTTTAACTCTTGTTTTTGTAAATACTTCTTAAGTTTTAACGGTATTTTTAATTTTATGTTTAATCTTTATTGTTTTAAGCACCACACAAAAAAATTTTTCTGATGCTGCATCCTTTCAGTTATCCGGTAGCATTCGTAGGTTCTATACCAGTTTTGATAAGTTTACAATTTTTATAATGGCTATTAATGAATATAATCTGTAATACCGATTTTACTTTCACTATAGCCTATGATTGCAATACGTTCCTCAGGTAGTATACTTTTTCTCATTTTGTATACTCTCTTAACTCAGTAAATAATCAAAAGCGTTCTTTCTCGGTCTAAAATGAGTCATCACCATGCATTCCTAATGACTGATAAACAAGTGAAACTGGCTGTCATTACGGTCTCTATAACTGGATGAACTGAATGCTTGCGACGGCGTTGCTTTTTTCGTCGGTGTTTTTTCTTCAGTAAACATTTTTGGTATTACCTTGCTGTTAGTCATTTTAGTTTCCAGGAAAACGCTGTAAATTAGCGCGCGTGAAGCGTGCTCAAGCCATACAATGGCTACAAAAAAATAAGTAAACTTGTGATGCGACCAACAGCTCAGTTCTCGAAGGCCGTTGATATAAACTTTTTCTTGGCTCAGCTGTTGACTCCTAACTGCAAACCCTTTTAATTACTCAAAGGCTTTCAGTTAATGAATTTAAACTGTGGCCGGCTAAAAACAATTCTTGGTATTTCAATCATGGAAACTCAAGAAGACATTGTGTTTAATAAATTCTATAATGAAAAGAGAGGATCGATAATCGGCATAGTTTGGTGGACTTCCACCAGGGCGTGACTACTCCCACCCACAGCCAGGTTCCTCTCTTCACGAATATTGGTCACTGGTCAGTCAGTCTCCCGGCCCCCGGGGACCGCGGAAATTATTTTAGTGTAGTGGTTTTAGCGTTGTTTTTTGTTTTTTTTTCTGTTCTTTATGTCACAGTGGTGTGTTGTACAGCTCGTAACTTCAGAAATGGGCACGGAATTCTTCCCCAAGAGAAAATGGAATAACATTTCGGTAAGCAGAGCATATTGAAGTTTATTGGCCCACATTTTGTGCTGGGCTGAAGGTGGCTTCCCAGCAATTGATCGCTCTCTGTTGACTTGTATTTACCTATGAATATCATAGTGGCACCGAAGTCCAGTGACGATTTGTGACAATTTAATTTCAACATCTAGAACATCATTTACCTCATACCACGTTATATAAAGTAAAATAGATCGCGTTTGTTTTAACATATGTGCAGAGTCAGTAGGCCTAGGTTTATGGTTACTGTAGTCTGTTTCATTGCATTTGTCCAGTCAAGGGTGAGGATGCGTTGGCTTCTTGATATATATTAAACAATTTCTCCAATGGTGTATCTGAATGTTAACATTTGCAAAGAAACCTTCAATGAGCTTTCAATAATCAGGATTGATGACATTGGTAGAGCCTAACTGCACTTTAGACCTTTACTCACAAACTGTTCAAATATGCTTAACTGAAAGGGAATTTTTCAGGCGATATAGAATTGCCGGCCGACGGGCACGAACCATCGACATCTTCAATTCCAGGTAGAGCGAATTAGATATTAAAAGACATTTGTAGCTCGATATATGTATATGAATCACGGTAATGTGTTATGACATTATATAATGGCTACGTGCGGGCAAAAGCACTACAACGCTACCGAGGACGAGGGTGTTTGATGCAGTCTCCAAAACTACAAATACCTGAGTGCGACAGGTATTTGAGGTGGGAGGCGGCATAAACTTATATCTTCTTGTGGTGGCAGGGTGGGCTAAGGTTTCACTGCCTGTCCTGGAGTTGAAGATGTCGATGGTTCGTGCCTGTCGGGCGGCAATTCTATTATCGCCTAAAAAATTCCCCTTCGGTTAAACATATGAAAATATATTAATTCCAAGGTAGAGCGAATTAGATATTAAAGGACATTTGTAGCTCGATATATGTATATGAATCACGGTAATGTGATATGACTTATATAAGGCTACACCGCGGGCAAAAGCACTACAACGCTACCTAGGACGAGGGGGTTTGATGCAGTCTCCAAAACTACAAATACCTGAGTGTGACAGGTATTTGAGGTAGGAGGCGGCATAAACTTATATCCTCTTGTGTGTTAGAGTACAAATTGTTGATAAGGCGCGTAATGCGGATGACTTTGAGGGAATGATGATAGAAATAGTGTCTGTGTGGGTTTGAAATATCAGGAGTGAGTGAGATTTCAGTAGAAAGGGAACCTAGTAGTAGGGAATTAGTTGGTGGTATGGATGACGCTTTGCAAGTGTTTAACAGAAGTATGGATGAACTGAATGGTTTGACAGTAGGTATAAGGGAGTTATTAGGACAAGAGTTAGAAGGGGTAGATGAGATAGTGAATAGGATTTGGGAGGAGAGTAGCGAGGGAGATAAGGTAAGGTGGAAGAAAGTGTTTGGAAGTAGCGAATGGCGATGCAGCTGAGAGAGTGTATGAGGGGCCTCAAACGAGATCCAGGGGAGCTGCCTTCGAGCATCTTGGGTGTTGCGAAAGGCGATTTAAGTGTGGATGTTGCAGTGTAAGGAGACGTCAAAAGTAATTGGGGAGGTAATATGGAGGAACGATCTGTTTGTTCCATTGAACAACATCTTCGCAGGTTGCGTGAAAGAGAGAGAGAGAGAGTGAGTGAATAAGTTTTGCGGTTGGTATCGCTGTTAAGATTGTGTAGTGTGTGTTTGTGTTTTTAGTTTTCTGAGTAAAGAGCGAAAGAGAGCGAGAGAGAGAGAGAGGGAGAGAGAGAGAGAGAGAGAGAGAGAGGGAGAGAGAGAGGGAGTAATTGGTGAATGGATGGTTAGCGGTTGAATTGCTTGCTGGTGAGTTCTGGATTATCTGCTGGTGCGGTTGCCGTGAATCAGTCTGTGATCAGAGCCTGTGGTGAAGAGTCAGTTTTGGGCTAGCAGTCTTGAATATTATTGGTGGTCAGTTATTTGGATGTTTTTGGAGTTGTTGTTTGAATTATTGATGATAATGTATGTTTGAAGGATATTGTGCCTGTGTTGTTTGAATTGTACTTGTGAGTTCTGTTTATGTGTAGGTGATTATTGGAGTTGAGGGTTGTTGTGGTTACTTGATGTTATAGGTTGGTATATGACTTCTTGTGTTATTGTTTTATATGCTGTTATTGAATTGTTGTGTGGTTGTTTTCCTTGTTTGGTTCCTTGTGTATTGTGTTACGACGGCCATTATCCAGTGGAGAGCGCAGCTCCTCTCCCCGATCGTTACAAGTACATCGTTTTGAGAGTTTTGTTTTTAATTTGTGATCCCGCCACAGCGATTGTCTAAAAGAGTCTAAGACCCCAACGATATTACCCTGTCGATCATTTGTCTTCAAAGTGGCTACATTTTATTATGAAACTTTCCTAGCAGATTCACAGCTCCTACTTTGCATAGTTTGGTTGGCATTACCTCGCCTTATGAATATGTAATGCCTTGAAAGGTTTCCCTGTGGTGGTGAGATTGACACTGACGTCTGTGAAAAGGGCAGAAGGGAACTGGATCTCGAATGGAAGTCAGCATTAAGGAGGCATAATACTTGCTTTAATATCCATATGTTGGTCTTGGGAGTTTTTTATTATTTTACGCGACCTATATATCCTCTCTCCATAAGTTTCGATATACTTAATAGGCTGGAAGTCCTCTCTTTCTTTGGATCCAAAGAATAAGTTTTCTTGGTCTGCAACCTTTTATAAGACTGTTGGAATGAGAACAGTTCCTCCAAAATGGAAACATTCCTCGAGTTCTGAAAAAATGGAACAAAACAAGTGATTCTGATGTCAAACGAGTATATGTAATGGTGTCCCTGCATAGCATTGTATTATCCAAAAAAACATCACGGAGACAGTTTAATGTTATTGAAAAGGTAAAAATAACAAAAGGAACTGTTGTATTTGAAGGGCCATTTACCCGAGACTTGACATCAGAAACGTAAAAAATTTCAACAATTTTCAATGTTTTAAAAGGATTTCCTACGCAATGGTCTTTAAGGTACCTCCAATGTTTTATTTACAGTGGCATCACCGTTCCCACAGACCTAATCACTTAAGTTTTGACACCAATATCAAGAGTTTTCTTTATTTCAAGAGTAGCAAATGATTTCCTACAAATCCTCCCTAATACTCAGCCGAGTATCGACGATCTTACATGGCTGATGTACATCGATGCATTTTTTCAGACCCAAAAATCTTGGATTTGAAGCCAATATGTCACACTCAGTTGTGTGGTGTATTCCAGAACACTGAAAAGGGTATACAGATAAACGCCGAGGAAGAAATCCTCCTCGGGCATTTAGTTTCAAATTACAACTACGCGAAGATTCACGAGTTTCAAAAAAAAAAAAAAAAAAAAAAAAAAAAAATGTTGCCCTCAGGGAAATGAAAACTGTCGAGAGCGGGAACTTACTGTTCAGAATGTGGTCATTCAGAAACGGGACGAACGGCTTTACGTGACTTCCGAATCACGTCGAGAAGAATTTCTATCTACAGAAATACACATCTCTGACGCTTCAGTGGGATGCCCGACAATCGAACTCGCGCCACAGAGATGGCAGGCCAAGACCAACCCGGCCACGTCGCTGAGGCGCTCTTCTCGTTGTTAATTTTTGACTACTTATTGGGGCTCAGTAAGTCAAGACAACGTTCTAATGGACACCAGTATATGCAAAGTGTTGGGTTAAATGACCATATTACAACTCAAAGTCATCCTGCGTTCCACTTTTTAAAAGAATAGACAAGATGTAAACATAAAAATTTATCTATATAAGAAAGAAAATAAGCGGCTTCAGATGAATAAACTCAGTTTATTCATCTGAAACCTCTTATTTTCTTGTTTTATTTTGTTATCACAACACCGTTTTTGCCACTGATCATCTTTTTGCGCATTTTCCCTTTGTTTTTTTTTTTTGTTTTTTTTTTGTTTTTTTTTTGCAGTTTCTATGGCTTTTGTTTTTTGCATATTTGATCAGGTTACAGGTTCACGATTTCCACTGACTTTTTTCCAATAGTCGCCTCGCATTCCTTCGTTGAAGAATTTCTCGCCCGAACATCGTATCTTTCCTCATTCAAAATCATTGTCATGAGACATAACATTGCGAAAGCAACTCGCAACAGCAATATGCTGCGTTTTTCCACCACGATGCAGGAGGGACACTCCAATTAGCAATCCGTGCGAGTATGTGTGAGCGTGTGTGTGTTGTATATGATCTTTTGTCCCTTTCATTGTCACACGCTGTCATTCGCAACAGATACCTTGATTTAATGATAATACGTCTTGCAGAAGACGTATCGTTACATTAAAGGCGCCCGGTCTTGAAGGAAAATAAGTTAATAGCTCTTATTAAGCTCGCAACTTATCAAATTTTTTCTCTGAATTGCATTGGCGGTCTTACGCAACGTCGTTTCCCTCTCTATTTTTCCAAGCGCTCATTTCTCTTCCTGTTCGGATTTGTCAAGTGGCTCCAAAAGACCTGTGATTGACGTTGCCTAATTCTATCATGGCGGTTGTTTTGACACTGATTAATGCCATTGCTTGCTTTTGCTAGAGTGTGGTGGCATCCAAAGATTCATTTCTCTTGGGTTATGCACTTATCTCTCCCTTTCTTATACTGTATCTCGTCTTCTTCTATCAGAACCATTACTTATATAGTATACATTCCATCTTCGATAAAATACTTAATTTGATGTCTTACCTATAAGTACTAACCGCAATATGCTCTGCTCTCTCTCTCTCTCTCTCTCTCTCTCTCTCTCTCTCTCTCTCTCTCTCTCTCTCAATGAAGCTACCGCAACTTTCTGAATTGAGAAATTTAATTGAGGGTTTATAACTGTTGGTGGAGAAGTCTAGCTAAAATTATGTGTAAACCTTAAAATCTGTAGCTTAATATCAAATGTAAGCTAGCTATCATAACTGCGAGATTTGCTGAAAGGATAATGTGATGATGATTATAAGTAAATAAAACGATAATAACATTTAAAGCAAAGGTGGGTTTTAGGGACTACTTGTGCAATACCTATACTTACCAAGCAAAATGTGTGACATATGAAATGCATCTTCTAAGATTGCTTTACAAATCCAAAAAGGTCACAAAAGATTAATGTTGTAACTTTTCCGAGAATGACCATTAACACTCTCACCCTTTCATTCCATCCCTTTAGGCATTGAATAATAAGAAAAATCCACCCTACAGTTTTGACTAAACAAGAGAGAGAGAGAGAGAGAGAGAGAGAGAGAGAGAGAGAGGAGAGAGACTCTACCAAAAGGTATTTGTTACATTAGAACCTTGTTTTCAACTCATGGTACCTACACAGTCGGAGAGCGTTATGACTCGTTAATAAAAATAAACTGATGACGAGGAGCTGTTTTATTTTTTCTACAACCATACATAAAAGTCACAATGGGACTAAGAGTACATATTGTCAAGATAGAACAAGTTCTGTTAAAGTTATCTCAATATTACATTATCTGTTCATCTATTATTGAAAGAGGACCATAGTTTTAATTTCGGTGAAACCATATCGTGAATCCCGGTATTTATAGGGTCCAAATTAAAACAGACACATCCTTCTTTAAGACTCTTAAGATTATAGAGTCAACTAAACATTATTAGAGGCCTCTAAATTCTGACGTGTTTTTTTTTTTTTTTTGTTTTTTTTTTTTTCTTTTGAGATGTTTTTTGCCAACCAAGTAATTAGCTAGCATTAATAGAAATAAATAAGGGTGGGGGGGGGGGGGGGGGTGGGGGGGGGGGGGGGGGTGGAGGGCACAGGAATGTCCCTCTTTCATTATCTGGTCTTCTTTTGCAAGCACATAATCAACCCGACGGACTCCTATGACCTGAGAAGGATTTTCAGTTGATCATTTTCTTTTCTTCTCTTTCTTCCTTTCTTTCTTAATTTGTTGTCCCTACAATTCACACGGTTAACTATTGATTACGAACTGCACAGCCTTTTGGAGATATCAATGGCTGAATAAAAGGCAAAACAGTCCAGGCGATGACTGATGTAGTTAGTAAGACCCCGTGCTCTTCGAAACCTGCAACTGTCATATACTGCTAACTATAAGTAAACAAATGTAATAAAATTACCCGCAATTCATTCATTTCTGAATCCAACAAGCGATTATCATTTTTCGTTTTTTGGCGCTTTTAATGCGATGCCCAATACAGACTTAGGGACAGCCATTTTCGGCAAATAAAAGAGTACAATAGCATACCTTGCATTAAATAACAGAAGTATTCAAGATGACGCATTTTACGTTAGATATGTTGTGGAGAAGAAATATGATCTTCACTGACTCACTATACAGTTACAGAGGTTCCGCTTTTGTCAAAATTTGTAACCGATATCATATTTGCTAACTGCATTCCTGGAACATGCGCCAAGCAGCTTCAACCTCTTCCTCGTTCTCTGCTTGTACAAAGTAATCGTTTGATAATACCATGCGTATTTGCGAGGTATTCTAATGTTGGAGAAAACTCTTTCTTCTACCGTGCCCATATAAAAGTTGGTGAATAAGACACCAAGAAGGGAACCCATTGTGACTCCGTCTTTTTGCTGGAACTTATATATTATTATTATTATTATTATTTTTTTTTTTTTTTTTTTTTTTTACTCTATCACAGTCCTCCAATTCGACTGGGTGGTATTTATTTATAGTGTGGGGTTCCGGGTTGCATCCTGCTCCTTAGGAGTCCATCACTTTTCTTACTATGTGTGTTTCCGTAGGATCACACTCTTCTGCATGAGTCCTGGAGCTACTTCAGCCTCTAGTTTTTTTGTTTTTCTAGATTCCTTTTCAGAGATCTTGGGATGGTGCCTAGTGCTCCTATGATTATGGGTACGATTCCACTGGCATATCCCATATCCTTCTTATTTCTATTTTCAGATCTTGATACTTATCCATTTTTTCCCTCTCTTTCTCTTCAACTCTGGTGTCCCATGGTATTGCGACATCAATGAGTGATACTTTCTTCTTGACTTTGTCAATCAACGTCACGTCTGGTCTGTTTGCACGTATCACCCTATCCGTTCTGATACCATAGTCCCAGAGGATCTTTGCCTGATCGTTTTCTATCACTCCCTCAGGTTGGTGCTCGTACCACTTATTACTGCAAGGTAGCTGATGTTTCTTGCACAGGCTCCAGTGGAGGGTTTGCTTTTGCCACTGAATCATGCCTCTTTTTTGTTACTGGTTCTGTGCAAGTGCCGAGCATTCACTTGCTATGTGGTTTATGGTTTCATTTTTCATATATGCACTTCCTACATTATGGGAGAGATGTATTTCCGTCTATCGTTCTTTGAACATATCTGGTTCTTAGGGCCTTAGTTCTTGTGCCGCTGTTATCATTCCTTCAGTTTCCTTCTTTAGCTCTCCCCTCTGTAGCCATTGCCAATTGTCATCGCTGGCTAGTTCTTTAGTCTGTCTCAAGTATTGTCCGTGCATTGGTTGTTGTGCAGTCCTCTGTTCTGTCTGTCTTTCTCCTGTCTCTGTATATTTCTGGGTCTTCGTCTACTTTTATTAGTCCTTCTTCCATGCACTCTTTAGCCACTCATCTTCACTGGTTTTCAGATATTGCCCAGGCTCTGTTCTCAATGTTGACGCAGTCCTCTATACTTAGTAGTCCTCTCGCCCCCTTCTTTCGTGTTATGTATAGTCTGTCCGTATTTGCTCTTGGGTGTAGTGTCTTTGTGTATTGTCATATGTTTCCTGGTTTCTGATCTATGCTGCGGAGTCTGCCTTCGTCCATTCCACTATTCCTGCGCTGTATCTGATTACTGGCACTGCCCATGTGTTTATGGCTTTCATCATATTTTCCGGCGTTGAGTTTTGACTTGGGTATCGCCTTGAGTCTCTGCATATATTCTTTCCTGATCGTGTTCCTTCATCTCTTGGTGTTTTATATCCCCTCCTTCCATTATTCCCAGGTATTTGTATCCTGTCTCATCTATGTGTTTGATGTTGCTCCCATCTGGTAGCTTATCCCTTCAGTTCTCGCTACTTTGCCTTCTTGTATGTTGACTAAGGCGCATTTTTTCTATTCCAAACTCCATCCCGATGTCCCCAGATACAATCCTTACAGTCTGGATTAGGGTATCTATTTCCTTGATGCTCTTACCATACAGCTTGATGTCGTCCATGAACATCAGATGGTTGATTCTGTTGCTCTTTTCTTGAGTTGGTAGCCGGCATCCATCTTCGTAGTACTTTTGTCATGGGAATCATGGCTACTACGAAGAGTAGTGGGGACAGTGATCGCCCTGGAAGATCCCTCTCCTGATATTAACCTCTGCTAGTCTTATTCCAGAGCGTGTAAGTATTGTATTCCAGTTGTGCATTGTATTTTGAGGAAGCTGATGGTGTTTTCCTCTGTCCCATATATTTCAGGCATTCTATTAGCCATGTGTGTGGTATCATGTCGAAGGCTGTCTTATAGTTATCCATGCCATGCTTAGGTTGGTTTTTCCTTCTCCTACTGTTCTTCATTACATTTTGTCTATCAGGAGCTGGTCTTTTGTGCCCCTACACTTCCTTCTGCAGCCTTCTGTTGGTGGGGGATGGTGTTTGTCCTCTAGGTAGTTATATAGCCTTTCACTGATGATACCTGTTAGTAACTTCCACATTATTGGTAGGCAGGTGATAGGCCTGTAGTTACTGGCTATATTTCCCTTACTCTTGTCTTTTTGTGCTATAAAGGATGTTCTTCCTGTGGTCATCCATTTGGGTGCTTGGTGATTTGAGATACAATGCTGGAGTTGTTCTGCTATTCGTGGGTGTGTAGGGCCTTGAAGTTTTTGAGCCAGTATCCATGGACTTCATCGGGACCGGGGGGGGGGGGGCCCCCTGGGCTTTCCAGTTTGGCATTTTCTTTAGTTGGTGTCTGACTGTGTCTGTCGTGATCTCTGTGTATCTTTGTTTTATTCTCCCTGTTTCTTCTTCCTTGACTTCCTGGAGCCATGTTGCATGTTTGTTGTGTGATACTGGATTGCTCCATATGTTTTGCCAGAGTCTCTTACTTGGTTCGGCTTCAGGAATTTCTGGTGGTTGTCTTCCCCTCTTAGTTGGCTGTATAGTCTTTTCTGGTTGGTTCCGAATAGTTTGTTCTGTTGGTATCCTTATTCCTGTTCGTGTACCGTTGGATCTTATGTGCTTTGGCCTTAAGCCTCTGTTTTACATCTTCTATTGTGTTGTTTAGTCCCCTCTCTTGTACTTTGTATTTCTCGTTGAGTTCCTCCCTTGTTTTCTTGCTTCTTAGCCTTTTTCTGCCATTTCTTTCAGTTACTCAAGTCAGATCTCATCCCCCACCATGGATTTGCTTTTCCAGGCGCCTTTTCCAAGGAGGTTGCTGTTTTGGTTTCTGTTGGGTTGGTTTGTGCTGGTGGTGTTGGTGTTCGAATCCCCATCAGTTCTGCTACTAATCTTGCTCCTGCATATGTCAAGTTATTTGTTTCTGTGATACTGGTGGTGTGTATTATGCCCATTATTTCATTGACCTCACTTGTTTTCTCCCTTAATTTCTTGGTGTTGTAGGCTTTCATGGAGGGGATCTTTGTTCTCTCTGTATCTGGCTCCATCCATTGTCTAATCTTTTCTATCCATTCCGTCCTCTCTGTTACTTCGTCGGTGTTTCTTCGTGTGTAATGTTTGATACCTCATCCTCCCTGTCGTCTTCTGTGGCATCGTCTCTCAGTTCGTCTTCGTGTAATTCGTTGTCGTGTGACATTTCCCTTCCAGTTCTTCTCTTTCTGTTGGGGAGAGCCAGTTCTTTTTCTTTATGTTCTTACTTGGTCTGCCAGCCTCTGCTCTGTTTGGGGGGTGTTATTCCTCTCATTCCAGATGGTTGACCAATCTTCTTCTATATCCTCTCTCCGTCGGGTTGCTTCTGATGGTAGCATCTCCATATTTCCTTATTTTCTTCTCTTTGTCCCATTTCTTCCTTTTTGCCTCTGTAGCTCCAATCTCAGGCTGTTTTGATTACTCTCGTTGTGGTGATCAGTTGCTAGATGACGACCTCCAAGTACCTGACCGTCTTCCCCTTCAATTGGGTTGAATACCTGGTTGCCGGACGAAGCTCCTCTGTTGCCAGAGGTTCCATTTACGTCGTTGTCGTTTATTCCTTCATTTCTTTCCATCATTGCTGAGTTTTTGCTATTTAACCCATAGCTGGACCCTACCCCATCAGGGATAGGTACTCATTTACAGCTGAGTAGACTGAGGAAATTATGGTAAAGATCCTTTCCCAAGGAATCAACGCCGAGGTAGAGCGGTTCACCCATCCAACGACTGACCAGCCCCAATGTTGCTTAACTTCACTTAAGTCTATTGACGACCTAGCCCAACCACTCCTCCACGGCGCCACATTATTATTATTATTATTATTATTATTATATTATTATTATTATTATTATTATTATTATTATTAATTATATAATAATATTTACAAGGTGAAATCTGTTTTTATGGAACAAGCTCACCACAGGAGGGATTAACTTGAAATTCAAGCTTCCAAAGAATATTAAGGTGTTTCATTAGGAAGAAGCAAAAAAGTTAATTTACTGGTAAGATTTTTCAGTCTAGATATCTTTACTACGTTTCCATCTTGTATTGTTATGAAACATCTGGTAGATTCTATTTTCCCCGTTACGTATAGTAGGAATTTGCACCATAAAATTACCTTCCTAAAAGATTATGTAGAAATTCTAATTCTTATGTTAAAATTCTGTTCGTAAATTGTGATACATCCGAGCTTTATAACGTGTATGCATGGATCACGTATGTATATATGTATTTATGCATGTATATATGTATTATATCATTATTATTATTATTATTATTATTATTATTATTATTATTATTATTATTATTATTATTATTATTATTATTATTATTATTGTTATCATTATTATTATCATTATTATTATTATTATTATTATTATTATTATTTATAAATAAAGTAGCAGTTTAAAAACATGGGCATATATATATATATATATATATATATATATATATATATATATATATATATATAATATATATATATATATATATATATATATATATATATTTATCTATATATATATATATATATATATATATATATATGTGTGTGTGTGTGTGTGTATATATATATATGTATGTATTTATGCATGTATGTATGTATGTATATATATAAATATATATTGAATATATATATATTTAATATATATATATATATAATATATATATATATATATATATATATATATATATATATATATATATATATATATATATATATATATATATATATATATATATATATATTTATAAGAGAGAGAGAGAGAGAGAGAGAGAGTATTCTATAAATCCAGCCCAAACTTACTATCGCGCACCGGAAGATAAAACAACCCAAGAAGACAGGTGATATAAAACCCAGATCCCTTGCGAGGACGGCTGTGAAAGTTCAGACTAATTCAGGACCTGATAGTCCATTTGACTTCAGTCCTCATCCCTGTACTTTTGACGAAGCTGTATTGAATATTCGAGAAAAACACAACTCCAAAGACACTGACGTATATAAAATCCTATGTCCAGTCTGTGGTAAGTCTTATTTAGATTTCTTTGGTAAATCTATTTCTAAGTGAATAATTATTGCATTTTGATATATTTTTATCTACACCTCTATGTATTCATTTAATTTTTTCCTTTTTTCAATTAGTTGGATTTCTTCTTTCTGTATTTCCCTTTCCTCCTCCTTCTTCCTAATGAACACCATATTCTTTGGCCCCTTAAGGAGGTAGTGCCGTGAGTAGACTTCATGCGGTGCGCTGTAGGCATTATTTAAGGTTTTTTGCAGCGTGCCTTTGGCCCCTCCCCTAACTGCAACCACTTTCGTTCCTTTTACTGCACCTCGTCCCATATCTCTTCTTCATCTTACTTTCCACACACTCCTAACACTGGATTCATAGTGCAACAGCTTTGAGGTTTTGTCCTCCTGTTACGCCTTTTAAACCATTTTACTGTCAATTTACATTTCAGCGCTGAATGACCTCATAGGTCCGAGTGCTTGGCCTTTGACCTAAATTCGTTTTTCATTACCTTTATTTATAAAACATAGCATCTCGTTTTATATATTTCGTGAACAAGTTATTCATATACAGTTTTATTTTATACAACATAGCATCTCGTTTTATATAATTCGTGATCAAGTTATTCATATCAATATATTATATACATATACACACACATAATCTTCCAGTAAAAGCACATTAAAGGCAAAGGAAACCACAGAAGAGCTCATGAAGCCCCTTACTTGCGCCCTGGGGAATCTTGTACTCCTGTTTCCTTCCTCAAAGTGGTGTGTTGAGTTTGGGATCTGTCTGGGAGTCTTTCGCTCGGAAGATGGATGGGTGTCCTTTGCTCTCTCTCTCTCTCTCTCTACTCTCTCTCTCTCTCTCTCTCTCTCTATTTATTTGGAACTATTAACTTTATTCTTCTTCTAAAATGTCGGGACTTGGAATCATCGGAACTTTCTTCGAATGGAAATTTCGTATTCTGGGTCATGTTTTTTCCAAACTTTTGTCTCAGTAGGGTTGTGTGTAATAACAATAATTATAATGATTCAATTTATATGTTTTACCAGTGCTATTGCATATGATACAAACATACACAATATATGTATATATATATATAATATATGTATATATATATATATATATTATATGATATATATATATATATATTATGTATGTGTGTGTGTATATATATATTATATATATATATATAATATATATATATATATATATATATATATATATATATATAATATATATAAAGAAAGCAAGATAAATAGTGAGATAGGAGAGAGATAAACTTGTGAGGCTCTCTCTTCCCAGTTCCTACGTTCTCTATTAACCATATTCATCACATTACGCCAGCCCCCCAGGACGCCGTTTCCGCAAAGGACCCTCTTGCCAAATTCCGCCGCCCACTGTCAGAGACCTGATTGCGTCAGCTAGACCTGTGACTCCTCTCGTGTAGCTTGTGTTATTCATGGCTTCATTCATTATAAGATGGTGATTATGGGTTAGCGTTCTTCTGTAGCATTATGGTAACGTAAGCAACTTGTTGCTTATTTAAGCAGTATATATTTCTGGTGCCCTTATGAGCCCAGGTGACACTGTCACTATATTCCAAGGGAGGTACGAAAGGCACATCCGTGCCAGGTGCGAACTACTGGAGATGGCATGGTCGTGTTTTTCGTTCCTTCCTTTGGAGAATCGTATGTGGTATTGTCACCTGGTCTCCTATGGGACTCCAGAAAAGCGGTCAGCCAAGACCTATGAGATAGGAGGTGGCTGGAGATGAGGGAATATCAGTGAAAGTGAAAACACAGGAAAGACATGAGTGGCGGAGCTTCACAAAGGTCCTTTTGAGTCCCAGTGCAGGAGGTGATGATGATGATTTCTACGGTTTTATGAAATGAATGACTGTGGTCCCACTCGATGCATTCAAAATGATTTGTACCTTTTCAGGGCGGAGATGACAATCAACGTCATTTTTTTCGTCATAAATATATCTTAGTTAACCAGACCACTGAGCTCATTGACAGCTCTCCTAGGGCTGGCCCGAAGGATTAGGTATTTTGACGTGGCTAGGAACTTATTGGTTACTTAGCAACAGGACCTACAGCTTATTGTGGGATACGAACCACATATATCGATAAATTAATTTCTAATCACCAGAAATAAATTCCTGACTCCATTTTGGCAGAGATTTTTTCTTCATGCATACTGCTGTTCACTAGACACTCGTTTTTTCTTTTCATCGTCTTGCAAGTCGGTTAGACTCAGATTTTGTAAACAGTTAATTCATGGAAGAAATTGTTCTTTTATGAAGACAGTATTCCTTAATTGCCCGATAAAACTGTAAATTCTAGAACATAACAATTGACCTTGGAGAAAAGCTGAATAGGTGTCCTGATGTGGTCTGGTCATGTGGTTGGGAGTACACTAAGTGCGCTGCTCGGAAGCATGCCAGGCAAAGCCAGAGAATGATAGTTGTGTTAAAAACAAGTCATGTAACAAATAGTATTAAAATAACACAGAGTAATCAAATAAGATACTAGATTATAAGGACTAAGGAAATCTTAATTTCTAAATAAATGCCATCTTTATCAATAAGTATTATCTAAAACTAATTTCAACATCTATAAAAGTACAGTAGTGCCTTCAAGAACACTGTTAATATGACAGTTAAGCTAACGTTCAGTAAAACTTACATTAATCGGAACCATTTAAAATTAGTTTCTTTAAGTGTACATTAAAAGCAGCGAGAGAGGATTTTTGTTTAATTGTGCCAGGTACTTTATTGTATAATGTGGCCTCGAATACTAAACTGGCGGGAGCCTATCTCTGTTTTCGCCCTTTCACATACAGATTTTTCTGCTGTCGAGCAGAAACCCATTAACTGCGTGTACTGTTGGAAAATCATATAATCATTCAGGAGTTATTTTACGTATTGTTTTGTGAATACCAAATAACAGACATCTATGGTATATTTGTCTTTTATCTTTAACCATTCTAATTTTTTGAGGTAAGGGGATATGTGGTCATGTTTTTTTACATTACCAACAGCCACCCGGGCGACAAAGTTTTGAAGTTTTGAACCCTTTTCATTTGTGTAGAGCCCAGTTACTCCTCAAATTCTTAAACAGTAGTTGATGATACTCATAGCCAGCGACTGAACAACTATTTTACGCGTGGAAGAATCAAATGAGTCTTTTACTCTTTAAATAAATTAAAGTACCCATCACTTTCTTATAAATTTCATCTATATGCGTTTCAAACGTCATATATCTGTCAAAATAAACCCCTAGATTTTTTACAGCTTTCATGGGTTTAATCATATTTCCATTAAAATCTATTTCACACATTGTCTCCAATTTTCTGATATATATTGTCGGGAACCTATTAAAATTAATTGTTTTTTTTTGTTTTTTTTCTCATTAAGAAGCAAACCATTAGTTAAAAAGTAGTATTTGGCCTTCTTTAGTAAGTATTCTGCCCTATGAATTAGTTCGCCATCTATTTCATTTACATTTCCTTCAATTAAGATCTGGGTGTCGTCGGCGTATTGGATGACGAAACAGCGGGGTGAGTGATTTTACCAGATCATTGACATAAATTACAAAGAGTATTGGGCCAAGAATAGAGCCCTGGGGTACACCAAACTCTACAGTTTTTTGGGAAGACACAGTTTGACCCATTCTAACTGACTGGGATCTGTTATGTAGGTAATTCATAAACCAGAGATCTATACTCAGTGATGTACATTTATCAAATAATATTTTATGATTCACGCTGTCGAAGGCTTTTGAGAGGTCAAGTAAAAGGAGTAGTGAGACTTTCTTATTATCCATGTTATTATAAATCTTATCTGATATTTTTAATAGAGCCGTTTCAGTTGATAATTTTGTCTGAAGTCGTGTTGACTTTGTGAGATTAGACCATCTGTTTCTAGAAAATCAGTTAATTGAATAGCAATTATTTTTTCCAGAACTTTTGGCAATACCGGTAGCAAAGATTATAGGACGATAATTAGAGACGTCTTCCATATCACAACTCTTAAAAACAGGAATTATTGGCGGATTTTTCCATAACTCGGATACTGTTTAGTGGCTATGGATGTGTTAAATTATAAACTTGTAGGGTTAAAAATGGCCATTATATATAACCCATCCCTAATGAAACGCAAGCTAATCCCGTCAGATCCAAAGGCATTTGTGTTTTTAAGATTTTTTTTTTTATAATTAAGATGACAGTATTACAATTAACAGGAGTAGGCTTAAAACTATCTAATTCTCTAACTGGAATAGTTACGTACTGTTTCAGTAGAGACATACATTTCCTTATTTCCACTTGGGTTTTTTTCGAAAGTTTTTTTCCCGACCTCAGCAAAAAAAATCATTGAATTTTTCAGCCTTAGAGTGTACATCAGTTACTGCTGGTAATAGCATAGAGCTCCTATCTGTTTGTTGTCCATTAAGTAGCATATTTTTTGTTATTTTCCAAGTAGCAGAAACATTGCCTTTAGCTTTCTGATATTCGCGTTTGTAATCACTGCCTACGGCTTCCCGCTAACTTAGAAATTACTCTCTTCTTTAGGTCTTTATGTTTTTCTCTCAGAGAGATGTTAAAAGTTTGATTTTTTTAAATCACTTTTCAGTCTGTCTCTTTCTTTCATGTCCGCTTTATTCATCTGTATCCAGGGCGCCCTCAGGGGGTGGGGGATGAACGATTTCTTTCGTTACAACCGGAGCACAAATGTTGAGACACGATGTAGAGACGTCGTTTAAAGTTCCAACTTGGTTGTTTACATTGTCTGTATTTAAAATACCATTTAATATATTTACGTTATTCATGAGGAGATCACAAAGAAAGTCTGGAGAATAATTTTGCAAACATCTAAAAGTTTTTTGTTTTAAAATAGGTTTCTTTTTTGGCTTATAATATTCAAATGAGTTAGAATTGTCTCGTGATCTGCCACCAAGCTTGGTATAATATCAATGTTTGTTATCATATGTTTAGCATTTGTTATGACGAGATCAATTAAAGACGCTGATGTAGGAGTAATTTAGTAGGTTTGTTTACTATCTGATCGAAATTTAGTTTTTTAATTCGTTTAGACCTTTTATTCTCGGTCTTTAGCAGATCATCATTAAAATCCCCATAAATAAAATATATGCTTATTTCGTAAAATAATTTCTTTAAAAGTATCGGATATATAATCAAAAGAGGTTGCGTATTCTGAGAAGCGACAGGTAACACTACACTTTTTTGAGTGATTTCACGACTACAAATTCACAAAATCTACGGTTCCCTTGTAATCTAAGGAAATATTGCCTCACCAGATAGAAGTTATTTCATTTGAAAAAAGTTCGTGAAAGGAAGTTGTCTTTCGTATGACTACAAAAAACACTAAGTGCTATTTGCTATGGAACTGAGTTGAGTTAAATATAAAATTTAGGCCCAAAAGCCAAGCACTGCGACCTATGAGGTCCATTCAGCGCTGACATGGAAATTGGCAGCAAAAGCTTTGAAAGGTGTAACAGGAGGAAAACCTCGAAGTAGTTGCACTGTGAATCAAGTGTCAGGAATGAGGGTGGAAAGTAAGATGAAGAAAGGAGTACATGAAAGGAGGTACAGTAAAAGGAACGAAAGTGGTTGCAGCTAGGGGCCTAAGGAATGCTGCAATGAGGTCAATGACGGAACTAACCCCTACGGACGTACTTCATATGGAACTCCCTTTCAACTAACATCAAGAAACTGATGCATGGCATTTTTTTCACATCACGTTTTTGTCATTTTTGTTCCGTTCCTTACCCTACTATCGCCAAAGGAAGGCAGTTATGACCCTCTTCATTACAGTTAGACAGCGGTAAGGGAAAGCAAATAAGATGATACAGTGCTATCACCCTTTGTATTATGACCATCAAGGAACTGAATACATCCCGAAAGAAATTATCATTCATAAAAAACCTGATATTTCAAGAAAATCCCAAGTTTAAACACCGCATTTAAGATGTTTTTCCTTATTTAAAAGAACATGTGCGATTATTTGAATATGTTCTGTTTTTGCAAATTTGTCATTAACTCCACGACTAGCGTTGAAACACGCCCCCCACCCTTCTAAGAAAAAAGAAGAAGAAAAAGATTTTTCGCGAAAAAAATTACACATTATAAAAAAAAGACCATTTTTTTTAAACTTTACTCACATTCTACTGCTTCCTGTATGCTTAGATGACTTTGTTTGTTCAACTGGAAAGCTGTCAAATCAAATTTGTGTAGTTTTAACAATAATATTCTCTGACCTAATACTATGAAGATGTAAATACAGAATTTTTTGGCAAAATCGAGTGAAAAGGGGAAGAAATATAACAAGGCCCCAAACAAAATAAAAACAATTACTTTAGGAACGAGAACTCTCTCTCGAGTGGGACATGCCAATTCTCAAAACGTGTTCTAGATATGATAATGATAGTAATGGCTCAGGCTATACTCATAGAAATAACAAAATTGGCAACTACAGGTAATCATCTTAATATTAGAGGTAATAGATATGGCTGCTATAACTGCGGTGAATTCAATCACCAACAATCGAACTGCAGATTTGATCATAAACTAAGATGCAACGTATGTTATGAATTTGGTCACAAAGTAGATTATGTGAACAAAACCCCAAACTACTAGGATCTTGGCCAGGAAGATGGTGCCAACAGGAAGACTTCTCCTAGATTCAGTGATATGTTAACGGTAGTCCTATTAATGCCCAGTCCTTGTTGAGTCATAAACTTGAAATAGAACTTATGTTAAACGAACAAAACATTGATATTCTATGTGTTAGCGAAACATGGTTATACACTAATATAAATGACGCATTTATAAATATTCCTCTGTGATGTCTACCGACAGGATCAAGGCGGGGTGGGGTGGAGGGATATGTATATTTGTCAGAAACTATTTGAAAGTCACCGAAATGAATTTAACGATCGAAAAATGGTGAGGGTGTAGAAGACAAGTGGATCTCGATTCAGTATCGCAAGTTTCCTTCTGTTATGGTAGGATGCGTATATCGCCATCCCATAGCACCGGCAACGTCGGTTGTGATTATATATCCGATACTTTAAAGAAATATTTAACGAAATAAGCATATATTTATTTATGGGGATTTTAATGATGATCTGCTAAAGACCGAGAATAAAAGGTCTAAACTAATTAAAAAACTAAATTTCGATCAGATAGTAAACAAACTACTAGAATTAATCCTACATCAGCGTCTTAATTGATCTCGTAATAACAAATGCTAAACATATGATAACAAATATTGATATTATACCAAGCTGGTGGCAGATCACGAGACAATCCTAACTCATTTGAATATTCGTAAGCCAAAAAAGAAACCTATTTTAAAAACTTTTAGATGTTTGCAAAAACATTCTCCAGACTTTCTTTGTGATCTCCTCATGAATAACGTAAATATATAAAATGGAATTTTAAATACAGACAATGTAAACAACCAAGTTGGAACTTTAAACGACGTCTATACATCGTGTCTAAACATTTGTGCTCCGGTTGTAACGAAAGAAATCGTTCGTCCCCCTGCGCCCTGGATAACAGATGAAATAAAGCGAGACTGGAAAAGTGAGTTAAAAAAATCAAACTTTTAACATCTCTCTGAGAGAAAAACATAAAGACCTGAAGAAGAGAGATAAATTCTAAGTTAGCGTGAAGCCGTAAGCAGTATTACAAAAGCGAATATCAGAAAGCTAAAGGCAATGTTTCTGCTACTTGGAAATAACAAAAAATATGATATTTAATGGACAAAAAACAGATAAGAGCTCTATGCTATTGACAACAGTAACTGATGTACTTTTTCTCTGAGGCTAAAAAAATTCAATGATTTTTCAGCTGAGGTCGGGAAAAAAAAACTTTCGAAAAAAACGTACTGTAACAGTACGTAATATTCCAGTTAGAGAATTAGATAGTTTTAAGCCTACTCCTGTTAATTATAATGCTGTCATCTTAATTATAAAAAATCTTAAAAACACAAATGCCTTTGGATCTGACGGATTAGCTTGCGTTTCATTAGGGATGGGTTATATATAACTGCATTTTACCTTACAGTTATAATTAACACATCCATAGCCACTAAAACAGTATTCGGAGTTATGGAAAAATCCCCACGTAATTCCTGTTTTTAAGAGTGGTAATATGGAAGACGTCTCTCATTATCGTCCTATATCTTTGCTACCGGTATTGTCAAAAGTTCTGGAAAAAAATAATGCTATTCAATTAACTGATTTTCTAGAGACAAATGGTCTAATCACAAAGTCAACACGGCTAGACCAAAAATTATCAACTGAAACGGCTCTATTAAAAATATCAGATAAGATTTATATAACATGGATAATAAGAAAGTCTCACTACTCCTTTTACTTGACCTCTCAAAAGCCTTCGACAGCGTGAATCATAATATATTATTTGATAAATGTACATCACTGAGTATAGATCCACTCTGGTTTATGAATTACCTACATAACAGATCCAGTCAGTTAGAATGGGTCAAACTGTGTCTTCCCAAAAACTGTAGAGTTTGGTGTACCCAGGGCTCTATTCGTGGCCCAATACTCTTTGTAATTTATGTCAATGATCTGGTAAAATCACTACCCGGCTGTTTCGTCATCCAATACGCCGACGACACCCAGATCTTAATTGAAGGAAATGTAAATGAAAATAGGACGAACTAATTCATAGGGCAGAATACTTACTAAAGAAGGCCAAATACTACTTTTTAACTAATGGTTTGCTTCTTAATGAGAAAAAAAAACACAATTCATTTTAATAGGTTCCGACAATATATATCAGAAATTGGAGACAATGTGCAAATAAATTTTAATGGAAATATGATTAAACCCATGAAAGCTGTAAAAAATCTAGGGGTTTATTTTGACAGATACATGACGTTTGAAAACGCATATAGATGAAATTTATAAGAAAGTGATGGGTACTTCAATTTATTTAAATAGAGTAAAAGACTCATTGATTCTTCCACGCGTAAAATAGTTGTTCAGTCGCTGGCTATGAGTATAACCAATTATTGTTTAAGAATTTGAGGAGTAAACTGGCTCTACACAAAATGAAAAGGGTTCAAAAACTTCAAAACTTTGTCGCCCGGGTGGCTGTTGGTAATGTAAAAAAACATGACCACATATCCCCTTACCTCAAAAAATTAGAATGGTTAAAGATAAAAGACAAAATATACCATAGATGTCTGTTATTTGGTATTCAAAACAATACGTAAAATAACTCCTGAATGATTATATGATTTTCCAACAGTACACGCAGTTAATGGGGTTTCTGCTCGACAGCAGGAAAATCTGTATGTAGAAAGGGCGAAAACAGAGATAGGCTCCCGCCAGTTTAGTATTCGAGGAGGCCAGCATTATACAATAAAGTACCTGGCACAATTAAACAAAAATCCTCTCTCGCTGCTTTTAATGTACCTTAAAGAAACTAATTTTAAATGGTTCCGATTAATTGTAAGTTTTACTGAACGTTATGCTTAATTGTCATATTAAAGTGCTCTTGAAGGCACTACTGTACTTTTATAGATGTTGGAATTAGTTTCAGATAATACTTATGGATAAGATGGCATTTATTTAGAAATTAAGATTCCCTTAGTCCTTATAATCTAGTATGCTTATTTGATTACTCTGTGTTATTTTTAATACTATTTGTAGGATGATGTTTTTTAACACAACTTATGTGGCCTATGACAATGTCTTTTATTTTATCAAGAAGAGTAATTTTTACTCACTATATTTTAAGAAAAATAAATGCTTTTAATTTTGTTTTATGATCTTTTATTTACTGATGAATTTTTTAATTACAAAGTTTTAGCCGATTTGTTGATTCCTGAAACAACTTTTGTATGTCTAAAATAACAAATATTTTTACTATTTGTAAGATGATTTTACTAATTGTAGCTTTATATTTTATGAATACCCAATGTAAATATTGGATATAAAGATTATATTATATATTATATATATCCTAAACTACATTTATATCATTAGCAATTCAACATATAACAATTTAACACAGAAATTTTCAATTATCAAACAAATTTTACTGTTATTTTTCAATCATATCTGGAAACCATGCAATACAGGGCTACATTATTTCAATTGTAATGCATATGAAAACTATATAATTGGCAACATTTCCTTAAAAGTATGTATGAAACAGTATGATACAATGTTCAGTATCAAACATGTTCAACTGAAAATTGTATCATGCATGTATCAGATTCGGAGGTATGGAACCTGTGTGACTGGCAACAGTTCCTTTAAAGTATGTACGATACAACACATTTTCATATCAAGCATGTTCAACTTGAACTTAATTCCTCTAATTCCTCTAATCTAGAAGGAAGGTGCGAGGCTTAGTTAACATCATTGGTCTATAGCAACTATAACTATGGTCTTGAAGAATGAAGAAATTGGATGCAAGGAAAAAAAAACGAAAACACGAAAAAAACATGATTTTTTATCCTGAAAAAAAAAAAAAAAATTCCGGGACCACGACCATATGGATATGTATAACTGTCAAACGTGTATTACCTACAAAGCTGTGCGGTTTACTTCATAAACTGAAGCAAGATGTTTTATACTGAAGCGACAAAGAGTTTATTCTGTGAAAAAAAGAATGGTTACAGTGATAAGATACTTTTCTAATGTATTGAGAGCTTGTGCCGAGTGGCGACGCAATGAAAGATATAAATAAATTCCTCACATGCTGACACTGATGTTATTACACTTGACAACTATCTCTCTCTCTCTCTCTCTCTCTCTCTCTCTTCTCTCTTCTCTCTAGTTTATTTCTTCTCTCTAAGCTCTTTTGTTTTCGGT
>NC_087202.1:141389240-141419240 GCF_015104395.2 Macrobrachium nipponense | reverse complement strand
TATGAAACAATTCCTAGAAGGTGGAAAGTCAGACGAAAGAAAGGGAATAAGAACTGAAGTACAGTAAAAACAATGAAAGGGGTTGCAGCTGGGGGCCGAAGTGACGCTGCAAAGAACCTAAGTAATGCCTACAGTGCACCACGTAAATTTCCGTAAACATATCATGTCATGAATAAGGGTAGTTTGGTAACGCACGTATGGGCAAATAGAGGAACAGACAGACAGACAGACAGACAGACAGACAGAGTATACAATTAAATAAATATCTTTACATTAACAAAATATCCTAAAGTAACTGAGAATTCCCTGTCAACATAATCACTGTCATGCATAAGCTCAATGAGGTAAGAGCCCTGCCTTTTGATGAGTATTCGATTAATTGTAAATATGATATGAAATATGAATTACTTATACTGATGCACAAATATAACTAAGCATTACAGATGGTTTTTCCTCTTCTCTTCTTATGACTTGTGTTAGTTGCATACGACTTGCTAGACTTTGACTTATTATGTTACATTTGACAACACTGGGAAATTTAGATATCTTTTAAAAAGCAAATAAACCCTCAGATAAGTTATGATAATCATGTCCCAAAGGTTTATTAAACACCTGCATTATTCACAGGTGCAAAACAATTTATTTTCTTTAATAATGAAGGTATTACTTATAGGAATCTGCAGTGCACGTGTTCCATTGAACTTTTAGTTAGAACAAAACGTGATCCGACTTCCAGCTTACTCGTGACATATACTGAGCTGCAAACATTATATTCCTAACTTAACGTAAAGTGGTCTTTCTAATTAATCCTCATAATTAGTGTTCTCGTACAAACAACAAGGCTCAAATAAAAAGGACATTAATTAAGCACGTTCATATATTCTCAGTTATAAGTGGTACACACAAAATAACTAAACAAAGATATACCTCTTAATTCAGTGCATCAAATAAATTAAAACGTGCTAAAATGTACGGAAAGATAGACCGGTTTTTCACCAAAGAAAATGAAAAACATACGATATATTTTATATGAAGTAATTTTTTTGTACTGTTTAATATGCATACTATTATTTTTTACATTTTCATTCTAATAAATAAACATAAATATCTCATCCTAAAATTCCTGTAACTCTAATTCAACGCGAAAAAACACCTTTTTCAAGACCTTCCCTACAACAACCACCCCCCCCCCCCTCACCAAAGAACAACAAAGTTTGTAGGCTTACTCCCCAAATAATCGAAAAACATAAGTGGTGACCTAACATGGTTCATTTAGATCCCATTAACGTTGATAGACAGCTTAAAAGAAATCTATTACTTTCAATCTATTGCCTGTGAGATGAGTTTGCTTGCAGTACCTATTGTGAATGTCAACAAAAATGACGGCTTTGTGCTTTTGCTTTCTGCAGACTATTTGTCGCACGGGCCGTGCTTGCGGGATGTGAGCAGCGACTGGGAGAAATGCCACTTCCACTTCAAGCGCCTCGTGAGTCTTCAACACCAGGCCACCAACATCACAGCCGCCGTCAGGGACCACAATTTATGCTGGTAAGCGTCCGCCTCTTCCTCTTTGTTGCAATACGTTGTTCATTTGTTCACCACGGTTCTTTGTGCTCTCGCTTGTGCCCTTCGTTATAATTCATTTCGTTTTAGTCTCACTTTTATCAAGGTCTATACGATAAGTGAATGAACTCCACTTTCATTTAGATCAATAAGATAAGTGAATGAACACAACCTTTATTTAGATCAAAAAGATAAGTGAATGAAATCCACTTTCATTCAGATCTATAATATATATGAATGACCACCAACACTAATTTAGATAAAGATAAGTGAATGAACCCAACTTTCATTTAGATCAATAAGGTTAAGAGGATGAACTAAAAGTTTTAAACGATTTTGCAGAGGTTTAGTTTTTATTCGAATATATCCACGAGTGGAGGACAAAGTAAACCGTTTTAATATCCACAACAGTAAATGAACGTTTAATTATCAGCAACAATATTAGTCAGAATAGCCATCGATACTAATGTCACACGCACAACACACACACACACACACACACACACACACACACACACACACACACATATATATATATATATATATATATATATATATATATATCTATATATATATATATATATATCATTCGAGCTACAAATGTCCTTTAATATCTAAATTCACTCTACCTCGGAATTGATATATTTTTCATATATGTCTGTCCTGATTTCGTCCCCGTCCACTTGGACGGTGGTTCGATCCCATGGGGAACGAAATTATTATCACTAAAAAATTCCCCTTCGGTACATATATGAAAATATATCAATTCCGAGGTAGAGTGAATTTAGATATTAAAGGACATTTGTAGCTCGAATGATATATAAATGAAATCACGTTCGATGTGATAATTATTCATATATATATATATATATATATATATATATATATATATATATATATAGATATATATATATGTGTGTGTGTGTGTGTGTGTGTGTGTGTGTGTGTGTGTGTGTGTGTGTGTGTCACTGCGGATAACCAAAGACAGATGCATATACATAAAATTTAAAGCATACATATAACATATACATAATATATATATATATATATATATATATATATATATATATATATATATACACTGTGTGTGTGTGTGTGTTTACATACACATGTTATATACGCACACAAATAAGCGTGCTTATAGAAACTCTGGCATCTGACCGAAGCTACTTCCTTCCCCGTTGCAGCATCCGTGAGGGCTTCTTGTCCCTGCGTGTACAGAAGTCGCTACTTCTTGGTGCCAAAAACCCGAGAGGCCCTCTTCCTGAAGATGGTGACGGCGACACTCTCCTACAACGACATTCAGGTGGAGAAATGTCGGCACGTCAACAGAAAGACTTGCTCACGCGCAAGCGAACCGTTCTTCAGCGTTTCAGTACCATCTGGATGTCATTAGCGGCGAGTTCTTTGCTCTTACATTGCAGAGCTCTGCCTGGCTTCTTCTTCTATAAACTCTGAGGAGTCTTCGCGGAATTGAGTTCAAATACTACGTCCAAATCCGACTGTTGACTCTGGGGAGTTCAAGTGTTCTTCACGGTAAATGCGTTGCTCCTTTTTTATATAAATTTCAAACTAGGGTTAGTGCTTGTTTGTGGACTGGTCTCCTGAAGTACCGTCAAATGTTATATCAACATACGCTCGTTAAAACAAACTACGAACTTCACGTTTCTCGCCAGTTCGGGACTCGGTGGTTGTCATGTTTTCTTTGTAGATTCTTTGAGGAAGACGCGTCCCACTAATTCTCTTTTCCTTTTACTAAAGATATTTACGTCACTTCATTTCTATCTCTCCTTCGTCCATTCTAAGAGCCTTTAGCCCTCTCTGTCTATTGATATTTATTTTTATAATTACAACTAAATATCTCTCAAAGTTAATTGTTCTTTCGGAACGTTATTCTGAACGCTGAATGCCGTTTGTATAAACATTTTTGTTCACGCCTTAAGCTGTCGAATTCTGGCTATTTCTTGACATTGGTGATCTAAATTTCTCGATTGGTAACAGCCTCAACCTATTAATAAACCTTCAAACTAAGTGGCCTTGTGTTTAATGTGAGTTAATGACAACTAACGGACTGTTGTTTTACTTGTAATATTTAACAAAAAAAGACTATTGCTCTGTCATTAACAACTGACTGACTTATTTGCTTTTAATAGGTATAAAAAAGACTTTGGGTCTGTCAATAACAACTATTTGACTGTTGTTTACTTTTACTATTTATCCGAAGAAGATTTGAGGTCTATCAATTCAATAAATACTGGTTGAAGAGGGGTTTAGTTAGACTTCAGTCATTATTCTTATTTACTCATGAACACGAATGACATGGAAATATATATCCGACATCCATTACAATAGGAATGACCTGTTACTCTATTGTGCATCAATGTAATTGAAAGTTCTTTTACATAACAAATTTCATGACCTTCCATCGTTCAACGAGTTCAGTTTCTGAATTTCTACCAAAATGTAACGAGACGTGATCGGACCTCCAACTTAGTCAGGGCGCGTGCTAAAATCTACTGTCAAATGGAGTTTTGTTTCACCAACTAAAATCAAAATAAATACGCTATATTTTAATAGAAATATGTAATATGCTCATTATTTATTTTTTACATTTTCATTTCTATAAATGAATTAAAAAATAACCTATCCTAAAATTCCTGTATTTTTCACTCATCGCGAAACACCCTTTTCAGACAATTTTCGGCTTTCCTAGCTCCCAACGTGAACACGAACAAGAATAACAACAAATACTTTGTAGGCTTATTCCCCGAGTTACTTGTTTCATATGACTTGTCAATTGATCGCCTTTGTCATCTTATAAACCAGATTTATACGGAAACAAATGACGGTTCTCGTTCGTCCTTCCGAGACCCTTTTCTGTGTCCTTTCTCTTCACAACCGTCTAATACCTGATGACTATTTCTCCTCCCATGTTATTTACACTTATCGATGAAATAATGTATGTGCTGAAAGTATATTTTTGTAAAAATAAATAAAAAAAACAAGGAGAATAATTATTATATGTGATATTCAGTGTTTTGAGAAGTTGGACTAATATTATTATAGATAGTTAGTTATATGTTAAGAAGTGTAATTTTTCAGTTACTTCTATCGAGATTATGCGCAAATAATCATAGGCCTTTTTTAATCCTTATAAATATCGTTTTATTATTGTGAGTGTTACAATAATTGTACCCATGCAATACAGGTATGGGCTCTTTATTTAACAAACGTACAAAAAACTTCTAGGTTTTAATATGAAATTTTACGTGTTTACAATTTACTTTTGGTGTTCAATTTTACGAGATAATATAAATATACCTACTGTATTTGCTTTCATTTTGTCCTGATATTTTGGAAGGTTCAGTCATTAGCCAAATACCAAGTGAGCGTGTGCCTTCGCGAGCGCGCGAGCGCATGAACACACACACACACACACACACACACACACACACACACACACACACATATATATATATATATATATATATATATATATATATATATATATATATATATGTATGTATGTATAAATATATACTTTTATTCGTGGAACAACCATGTGATACAAAATATGAACAGAGTTTATTGCCACCAGGAAAGTGAGTAGAGTAAGTGTATGTATACACACATACACTATTTTTATACTTATAGCACATTATATTCTCATATATACACACATGTATATGCTATATATACGTACACAAACAAATATATAATACATATATATATATATATATATATATATATATATATATATATATACATATACATAGTTTATACTACATATATAATTACATAGCAAAATCTTCGTTCAGTCAATCGAACAAAAACATTTCGGGAAACTTGACTCTAGCAAACAAAACAAACACTATCGCCCTCTGTACAAATGAAACCTGAAGAAGGCCAGAGAAAACTTTTAAACGAATTCCGTGCTTTATTAGTGTCAGTAGGAAAATGAATACTTCCAAAGGTTTCCGGTCACCGAGGTTAGCAAGGCTCTCTTCTATAAGTAGTATTTTACACTAATCTAAACAAAGTGTTGATAATGACATTTTAGACCGTATGACATGTTCTCTTCATATAGAGTGGTAAAAATCAATCTTTTTGGGTACTATTTACCGGACCTTGAATGATCCTATATCAGTTACTATGGCCAAACATTATTACAAAACACTTAAGGAAATCAGATAAATACTGACAAGCTGGTATACTGCTTAGTGTCGTGGCATGCCACTCGGATGTCGCGGGTTCGCGCCTCCCCCCAAGGCGATGAAAAATCAATGGCTCTGTATCATGATCAGTTTACTGGCTGCAGTGGGGCTGAAACCAGCATTTGTTGGAAGCTTGAATTTCAAGACATGCCACCTTTGGTGTGCTTGGTCCGTGTGGCTAGGTTTCATCTACTGATAAATAATAATAATGATGTAGGTATTCATCAATCTACATCCCTTTGAAGGACATCAACGCTTGCCACATAACGAAGAGGATTTCAACTCCTTCCCACAATGAATTTCTTCCTCTTCAATAAACTCCTTTGCATCGAGATGCCTCTATTTTCGGAGCACAATAGACCGCTTTCAATTCCATCACCGTCACTGCGTCCCTTTTCTGTTTCCGCTGTACTGAAGAGGAAGAATAAGAAGAAGAAGCCTCTGGATGTGAGATTTCTCGGCGTGATCTCCCTTCCATTCAGTCGCCTTCCCACATTTCCGCTTTTGTTCCCGTCTCCTCCTTCGGTGATTGTGTGTCTGAGCGTCTGTCTCTCTCTCTACTGCCGGGAAGGTATTAGCATAGAATTTCTTACCAAATATCAGAGTCTTTAAAAAGGCCACTTGGGACTTTGGGGATGTTATTTAAGTTAGAATACTTGCTTTGAGCTCTCTCCAGATATACAAGGGGTTTTTACGTTGCATGGAACCAGTGGTTATTTCAACAACGGGACCAACGACTTTACGTGACTTCCGAAACCACGTCGAGAGTGAACTTCTATCACCAGAAATACACATATCTAACCCCTCAGTGGAATGCTCGATAATCGAACTCGCGGCCACCGAGGTGCCAGGCCAAGACCATACAGATCATGCCACTGAGGCGCCGATCTCTCGTATTATTCTTGTATCATTCTGCCATTCTTACCTCTTTATCATCATGTCTTCTACGGAAAAAAACGCAAGCAAACAGGCTTGTTTCAATACATCAATTATCATAAACATTAAATGCTACTGATGAATCCTTCTTTGGCACCGACTATTTTTTATACTGAAGAATTAGCCACATTTTACGAGCATCTCCCGAAAGCTTAGTTTTTTCCCCTCCTGTTCTATATAAACTCTTCTAAACAGTTTCCTTCTATTCTATACAGACACTTCTAAACACTTTTCCCTTCTTTTTTAATAAAGAAACTTCAAAACTTACTTCACCAAAGTTTTCGTCTCACTTAGCTCTGTGAACATCAGACACGGCCATTAAAACTTCCACGTTTCGTTTTTAAATTTATTCGTGGGAACCATTACAATTTTCTGGGTTCCACTGAAGTTTTCCTTGGTGTCGATTCTACTATCAAAGGATGGCCGAGTCCATCTAACAGCCAAACTGTTACGCTGAACGCCTGCTGACTTCTATGGCTTTGAGTGGCCTTTAACGGGTCACACACTAAGGCACTAAAAGGTGTCCGTATGTGCCACTCGAAAAGGCCTTTCCCTTCTTTCAGGGAAGCCGCTGGTCATCTGTCGTAGAAATGCCCCAGTGTCATCCAAATCTTAAGCATGTTATATCGAACTTTTTGTTGTAGAATAAATGCCAATGGAGAAACAACTCCACAATTTTGTATGAGTACATATATTTTAAAAAAAATCAGCGCGAAAATGGACTATAGAAACTACTAAATCAGCATAATTCTTTATTTACAATGCTTCACTTTACTACATCATCAAGGAATCTGTTAAATAATGAATAAAATTGTTCTAAAAATCATAAAATTCACAAAATACAACACAATTTTTAAAAAATACAAAAAATTATAAATAAAACGACACAAGAGCGAGATCAAAGAAGGCAGAAGACAGTTGTTTAATAAATAATGATTCCAGGATAGGCAGTTCGTAATCGTTAGTTATTTGGCCTATGATACAGAAACCATATTTTATTATATGTGTTACAATTTTTAGTGGTTTCTTATGATGGAATATTCTGGATTGGAGAACCTACAGCCAGTACGAAAACTTAATCTCCGATGAGAGCAGATTCTGACCCTCAGTAATCTCCTCTCTAGAGAGAGCTTTCAGGAATCTGCTCGATTCTTCTTTTCAGTCGAACAGGTTCCGGAAATCTCTGTTTAGAGAGGAGGTTACTACGGTCAGATTTTATTGTTGAATATATGCACCTGTACTTAACTGTAGGTTTGTTTTTTCCATTGTAAGACTCAAAACCAAATGTCAGAAAAAAAGGTGTATAATGAAACAAGGTGTGATCCGACCTCCAGCTTACTCGGGACACGTGCAAGATTTTCCCCTCATACGTGAGTTGTACATTATTTATTTTCTACATTTTCATTCTAGTAAATAAATCGTATATATACTATTCTAAAATTCCTGTATCTTTCACTCAACGCTAAACCTTTTTCAGACCTTTCTATGCTCTTTTATAGACTCTTCTTGTCCTTGTTAGAATTTCTCTCTCCAAGCAATGTTCTGGTGTGATGTGGAACGCCATATCTCGACTGACAGTATGCGCTTCATTTTTATTATTTTTTTTTATTATTATACTGACTGTGTAGTATTCCCAGATGACAAGACAAACGTCAACAGGACTGATCGAATATTTTCCATTAGAAAAATAAAAGGAGAAAAGGGCAAACAAGACAAGAACGACTGGACAAAAGCAAAACAAGCATTATAAAAACCCAACTATTATAGTAAAAGAAGTACTATCACCGTTTCTGTAAACAAAATCTTTTGGTCTTCACATAACTGTAAGGTAAGTTGCGACGAGTCAATGGAGAAAGAAATACCCAGCTATTCATCTCATTATATGATTTATCCAAATTCAGTCCATTGAGGTCTAACACCCATATCGTACATTAGTAGCATAAAATTATCATAAGTTATTGGTATTTAATCACCATGTATTAGTAGTGTTAAATCAGCAGCCGTTCATAATGTATTGTTTGCCAATCGCAAGCAGTACTGACACTTCCATTCACCATGTTATCCTCCTCTGAGAAAAAAAAAAAAGCTATATTTTTCCTTAACTCTGAGATCAATTAAGATTCTACTAAACGCGAGATTATAAACCCCACTTCTTTCTTATCTGAAACAAGCCCAAAGAAACGATAGACCAAATGAAGCTTCGTCATTAGTCAGTGAAGAATATAATTAGATTACTGAAAAGATGTCATAAGGCATTGCTTAATAAAGAAAAGAAAATGAAAGAAAAAAAGTTCTGCGCTGGTCAATTATATTCACAAGGAAGAAATTTCAAATTGGTTTCGCAGCTTTAAGAAAGCAAAAGTTGCTTGATAGTGATTAGGGAGAGGGTGGGTTCAGGTGAGGAGGCCAGTTGGAAATTACTTTAGTTACTTTACCTATGATATAATATAATATAATACAATGACGTATTCTTTCCGAAGTGACCAGTGAATCACAAATGCAAATAAAAATTCACCCTTCCTCGAGGCCGGGTTCTTGTCTTCCACATTCCCAAAATGAACATTAATATGGTATAACTATGTTTGAGATTCAAGTTAGAATATAATGAAATGCACGGAAGCCAGTGCATCACCTCGTTCTGACGAAAACTACCCTCGTAAAGAGGGTCGTTGCAAGACAAACTGCCAGCCATCGCCTCCATGATGCTGTGAGCGGAGGATGCAGACAGCCAGTCTTGCAAACGCCAGGATTTCATGTACACCAGAATATGTGATACGTTTCATTGAAGATCAAAAGAACACAAAGGAACCTAAATATTCTCATATACCTAAATATTTCTCAGATATGTGCTTGTGCATACAAACACATATCTGGAAGTACACTTAAATGTGTAGTATATCCATTCAATTGCCATTCACACCTCAGAGCAAGAAATTCATCAGATGTATTTCTGTAAGCAAACGCAAATCTTAAAGGCAGTGTGAGTTACGCACTCATTCGGGAACTTGCGGGTTGACTTCAGCATGTGTTAGAGTCGCCGAAACGTGATTAAATTTGAGCCCATATATGAAAAGGAAAAATGTAAGTTAATCTTTTTGTTAAGGACGATGAGGTATAGTCGTGCTCAAAGTGCCACCATCTGTGAAACAAAGTCCTAATTATGTTAACTAGAGACTATATAAGATTGCCCCACATTTTAAGTCGTTCGAGATTATTGATGACAGGGAAGATAGTACGGGGGTGGGGGGGGGGGTGGGGGTGGATAATGAGAAGGGATGGGAAGAGGGTGGATAATGAGGCTGAGATGAAGTTGGAAATGTGGCTGGGATCGTTATATTTCAGTAATCTGTTTTTACATTACATGCCCCCACCCTCTCTTTCTCTCGGGAGGGAGGGAAATTAAACGTACCAATACACGCCATTCTTTAAAAGTTCATGGGCATACTTACATGCCCTCCTGAAGCAAACCACTGAAGAATTCATACTCTATCAGAATAAAGCACAACTCACAATAGGCCGAACACTCCCGTACATTCAGAACAGCTGATCAACCGAAGCTACTGTCTGAACGAGGATATAATCAAACCAAGACTTTTATTATTAACAACTTGCCTCATGCAGACATGAACCTAATATGCACACACACAAAAACACATACACGCCATTTAGGATGTGGTTGATTACTCCTTATCATCCACTCGCAAGAAAACCTGGTACTCATTCACACTGGGTTAACTAGTCTAGGGGGTAGGGTGGGGGGGAGCGGTGATAAAACCAGAACCTCGCAAATGCTAACCCAATGCAACGCCTCCCATCTTCCGAAACAGGAGACAAGAATTGGATGGATGGATGGATGGTTATGTTTAGAATTTAGATCTAAGACCCCCCCCCGCCCGGGAATAGGACCCAAGGGTCATTCAGCCCCATCATGAGGTATGTTTATATACAGTGGTTATGTGTGTATTATTTATGGGAGTACAAACTTAATGAAACCTAATATACTATATATATATATATATATCTATAATATATATATATATAATATATATATATATATATATATATATATATATATATATATATATATATTAGTAAAAATATGGAAGAGACTATCTCTTAAGATACTAAAATTTATATTAAAATGCTAAAAATATGTTATATCTTAATAAATAAATAAATTTCTTTTAAAAACTTTAATACAGCTTCTACGTCTCTATCATTATCCAAAATCTTTGCTAAGAGCTTGCCTGTAAGCCCATGTTTATGCCGGACAGCAGCATACTGTTAACACTAAACCAAAATTTGCTCAATTGACAAGGGGCTGTTACAGTGAGCACACCGTGGAGCCTCAGAGCCTTCTAACAAAAATTTATGAATCAGGTGAGAGTTCCCAATTCTCAATCCGCATAAAACTATCTCTCTTCTCCTGTTTCTATGGAATGCTGATGACCAGAAGGATACGCTGGTTCGGATGTTTCTATACTTTGTATTATTTGCAAAGAGATGACCATCGGGTCTGCCACTTCTGCCAGGTATAAGATTTAGTCTTTTTATGTAAATCTGTGTGGGGAACATTGAGTAAATTAACAGAAATATTATTGCTGGGAAAACTTAGCTTCTCTGTCTGCATGTTCATTCCCTTTTATTCCAACATGAGCAGGTACCCAGCAGAAGCACACAGATTTGTGACGAGAATGAATACAGCACAGCCACTCTTGAGCCTTTTGCACTAAAGGATGGAATGGGTTATATTTACAAATACTATCAATTACACTTTGAGAGTCTGTATAAATAACCAATTTCTTGGTGTTAGAGTTAAACACTTTTCAAAGCATGGACTACAGCAGTCAACTCGGCCGAAAATGAAGAAGCCGAGTCAGGCAACCGACTTAAGCTGGAGTTTTCTTTGGTTATGACTGCACAGCCAACCCCATCTCTGGATTTTGATCCATCAGTGAATATCTTATAATCTTCCGCATGCTGCTGATCATGCTCTGAAAATTTGGATTTTAATTCCTGTGGGGGAGAGTTCTTTTTACATATGTCTGTAAAGCATTGTTTTACAGTAGGTACAAGCCATGGTGGTGTTTTCTGGATTACTGAACTGGCCCCGATTTTTTTCCCGTTAAGGATGTTATTGTTATCAGCTGTTCTTTCATGTGTTACTTGAAAATGGTTAAGAGTTTGCTTTGTATCTGATAGACAGGCATCTGATTTAGCAATTTATTCGATAGATTATTGGGTGAGCTTTGACCTTTAATACATATCGAAGTCCCAATACCTCCCTGCGGAGATCTAGGGGCAGGTGATGAGTATTGACATGAATACTCTCAATGGGAGAGGTCCGAAATTCCCCAGAGCAGATTCTCAGGCCCATATTATGCGCTACATCCTATTCACGAAGCTTTGTCTTACTTGCAGAAGAATATATTTGGCAGCCATAGTCCAGCCTTGAGAGGCACAATGCATCATATAAACGGAGTAGTGATTTCTTATCTGCTCCCCAATCAAAACTGGAGATGACATTTAAAATGTCTAATGACTTTCTTGCTTTTTGTTTGAGATAATCAACATGACTTGACCAAGTCAACTTTTTTTCAAATATTGGACCTAAAAACTCAAGTTTGTTTTTATACAATAAAATTTCCCCATCTAAAAAGCAGATTGGCCGTACCTCCTCACATCTGCTTTTCGTAAAGCACATTGCTAGTTTCAGCTGATGAAATTGAAAACCATTTTTTGATGTACGCCTGCATATTACATCTACATTCTTTTGTAAGTCCCTACATGCAGAAAGGGCATCATATGATGTTTTATGAATCATCAACAAATAATTGCCCTTTTACGCAAGGTGAAAGGACATCAAGGATCTCATTTATCGCTGTGGCAAAACATGTGACAATTAAAACACTACCCTGTGGGACCCATTCTTCCCGACAGTAAGAGGATGATAGTGTGGTTCCCACATGTACTTTTAAAAATCTCTTATAAAAAAGTATTTAAAAACTTCATCATGTTCCCTTTTAATCCCATTCTATGAGACTGTTTCAGAGCTCCATATCTCCAAGTGATATTGTATGCCTTTTCCTTGTCAAAAAACACTGGTTGGAAAGCTTCAGGAGAGGATCTAGGGTACTCCTATTTTTCCAAAAACCAAATTGGTTATGAGATAGGCGGTTTCTAGATTCCAAATACTACATCAACATTTTACTGACAATCCTCTCCATCAGCTTGCATATGCAACTAATCAGAGCTATGGGATGGTAACTAGTTGGTTGTAGAGAATTCTTGTGGGGCTTTTGCACTGATATAATAATTGATATCTTCCAGCTCCTTCGCAAGATCCCAGTTTCCCATATTTTACTAATTATCTTTAAATGGAAGAACTCAGCATCTGGTGGAAGTTGACGGATCATGGCATACAAGACGCCATTTTCACCGGGAGAACTTCTCCTAAACTCCTCAAATTAGTTACCTTGGACTGGACACTTCTAATAAGTGTTTTCCTAATGCTTTTGCTACTTCCTGTGGTTTCGAGATAATATTATTATCAATACTGAGAGTTGGAGGAGGGATTGATAAATATTTTCCACTAGGCTTTTTTTATTTTCCTCCAAACGATCCGTATGGGCGTCTTGGAGGTGTTCCCATTTATATAGTACATCCAAGTTTCTCGCTTAGCTTTATGATAATAGAGATGCTTCTCGGCCAAGGATCGCTGATAGATAATCTTAGATGTTTGAGAACCCCTATTTTTGTATTTCCTATAACATTTCCTTGCAAAGGATGGTGCAGGCCTTCTCCCACCAGGTCTCTGGGGTTTATTTCCTGTCTTTGGTGTTGATGTATTTTCGCTAGTTATTATTTTATCATTGAAAAAAGAATAACCTTCCATATGAGATGGAAAAGTAAAATTCTCTATCCAAAGTTGTTGCCTGTCTATATTTAACCCAGTCAGCATCCTGTACCTTCCACTTTGGAGGTGAACTGGATGGAATGTTCTCAGAAAGCATTTAAATGTATTGGGTAGTGAGCACTGCCATGTAAGTAATTATTAACAGACTAATTATATTCCATGGCTATATTGGATGAACAAATACTGAGGTCAATGGCCAAAAAGGTGTTAGTAAGATGTTATGGTAGGTCATTGAACTATCATTGTATATGATGACATCATTTGTATTTAGGATGTTCTCCACAATTCCTCCATACACATCTAAATTATTTTCTCCCCATAAAAGATTATGGGCATTGAAGCAAGACCACCGAGATAGAAGGCCTATTCGATGTGACGTGATGACGTCGACCATGGTGGTCTGACTCTCCGAGGCTAGCGAGTGACTGGCAACTCACTCGACTCGATCTTCCTTCCCTTACATCTCTTGGACACGAGCTGTTTTTGTGGTTCAATTGTTTTATTTATGAACTGGACCATAAAACTTGCATGGCATAATGAGGTAGCGACTAGCGAGCCATGGATACATCTTGTGTCCTTTACTGGACGAACTTACTGTGGTAAGCAGATAAACGCAGCAATAAGTTCACTGCAACAGGTACATACTAGCCTACCTATTTGACTTTTGTCTCTGGATGACTTTCGACTGCAATATAAATACAGTCATCTTCATTTTAGGTAGGAGTTGTGAGCAACAAGGTTAGGTGCAATATAAAGAAAGACTGGTTTAGCCTACATTGAATTTTAGTAGGAATTAATGTCAACCAATGCATAACAGAGTCAAGTATAGGCTAGCGTAAGTCAAAGAACTCCCAGTGTAGCCTATGCCAAACAACACCCAGTGTAGCCTATGTCAAACAGCACCCAGTGTAGCCTGAGTCCAACAACACCCAGTGTAGCCTGTGTCCAACAACTCCCAGAGTAGGCTATGTCAAACAACTCCTAGTTGTGGACTTATAAAGCTTTTGAAAAGGCAGTTTAAATGTCATAATAGGCAAGACTAATAATGGTAGCAGTAGTCAGGTACGGTAAGCAGCATATAAAAAGAGTTACCAACAAGCAAAAACAAAGGGCAAATATATCAAACAAGTAAACACAACAAAGGTAAACCTACGTACTGCAAGTGCAGAGAAACCTCAGAAGGAATTTAGCAAAGAATGCTGTAGCCCATGTACGTGTATGTGGTAAAGAGCATTATTGCAATTTTTGGAGCAAGGCCCTGTGGCAGGTAAGAAGGTTGCAAACATGATGCCTAACTGTGTGATAGAACCTTCAGACAAGGTACTCGGAGTTACATTAGCACACACATAGAAGTTATAGGTTCATCGCAACTTGAGTACAGTATAGTGATGGGAAAATAGGCAAGTTACCGTTGACAGTAGTCAAAGGTAAGGGACAAACCTTTTGGGCCTAGATGGGTTAAGATGCATAAAATTAGACTGCCATAGTATTCTAAGGGTTACAGAGTCAAAACAGGAACCTACATTAGAAATTTCAATAACCTAACCTAACCCATCCTCATTACATTACTAGGTTTTTTAGTGATCATTTATACACGTAAAATATTAAAAGACCATGTTTCTTCTTCCACAGGTAAAACTTGAGTACAGATGAATGAACTATCATACTGTATGCCACAATGCCCTACCTACAGTGAAGGCTAACTGCACAGTACATGCATTTTTCATGTTGCTGAAATATGTCATTGGAGATTTCAAGATTCCTACGAATATCATTAAGCAGATATTCATTGACTCCAGAGAGCTGATACTCCTGATTGTATATCTAATACTGCAATAGCATTGCTGTTATAAAACTAGTTATTTCATTTTTGCTAATAATTTTAGATGGGCAGTCATTCAGACAATTGCCTGTGCTGACGTTTATTTTTAAACAGCTGTAATTAATGACTGAATAAATTTGATTATTCATCAGAGCTGGTGATATTGTGTTTTTTGTTATATGATTGTTCCCCTTAAAGTTAGGAGAGTATTTTTCCAAACAGGTCTGATCAGCTTCAGAACAAAATGACTCAAATTTTCTGATGTACATTAAGAGTAAATGTAAATCATTACTACCCAGTGACAAAATAGTGATACTGATGGTGGCTGAAACTCACTTAAAACCATATTTTCATTATAAAGGCAGAACTATTGCCGGTTCAGTCTTTGACAGTAGTGAAGCTGCAACAAGTGCATTTGGTTTTATTTTGAACAGGTAAAGTCTATATTCAAATAAGTTGTACAAATTAACACTAAAAGCATAAAAGCTGATGTTCTGCACTGCACACTGAAGAAAGTAATTGTGGGCTTAGAAAAAATAGCTTTCACTGTGTTTTGCATTGTAACATCATAATGCTATCATTAGGAAAGCAATGTCATATTTTGCTAGCACTCCACAACTGTCTATATATAGTGTATCCCTACCCAATTCAGAGTAACATACCCCTTTTTTCGTGTATGTTTCAGTAAATTTGCTAATATGTATTTACAACTTTCTGGCTTGCCCAGAAAGTTGTAAATAAAACAATGAAGTTCCCTCAGTTCTCTTTTTTTATGCAAATAATTTGGAAAACGAAATTCATTAAGCACCATTCAGCCCTCTGAAAAACTTCATGATATAGATGCTTACTCTTTGAACATTCATATAAACTGTCATTAAGAGCGTTATCTCCTTACACCTCTGAGAAACAAAATTCATTTAGTTTTACAAATATTCAATGAGTATCTCATTCATGCTTTACTAACTCTTGGAAATAATTATTGTGCCTTTTTATTCAGGATGCAGAATGTCAAAATTTTACATGTGGGCAATCACGAATGTGAATGTTCAAAGGTCAAGGGTTAAATAATAAATATGCTATTCAATAAGTACAGCATAGAAAAATTAATATGGGTTTCTACTTGCGTTTTACTGAATAATTGTTGTTCCCAAGAAAATTATCTATATTGTAGCCAACAAAATCTTTACTAAAAAGAGAAAGTTAGAAAATGTAACTACCAAATAATGACTGTATGTAAGAGTATTATTTCATTCACATATGGTAGAATGAACCATGGTTTTTTTTTTTTTGTGATGTAAACCAATGGACTGCCGTCTTGCAATTTGACTGTTGTATAAATAATTTTTGTAATAACGATAAACATGTTTGTTCTTTAGTATACCCAGTACACTTTATTGTAACTAAATGAATAGATTTTTTTTTTATATTTTATATTAGTCTCATAACTTATGTTTCGAGTAAGTATTATTTGGTGTACACCAATTAGTGTAGGCAAGAAAAATAAGGAAATTAATAACTGGCAAACCAAAAAAGGGTCGATTTTGGTGAGGTTTTGGTTACATTTCTTTCGTCTGGCAGCGCAGTTAGTGCTAGCAGCTCGGACCATCCTTGCCTACGTCACAAAACATCGAACAGGCCTTGTATTTCGGTGGTCTTGATTGAAGTCACCTACTAGTATAAAGGGAGGGGGAGCCTATTTATTAAATTTTGTAAGCCTGTATTAGAAAATCCTACTGCTCCAGGAAGGTAAACTGAGCAGATGGTAATACTTTTTTAAGTATAGCTGTAACTGTTACTACTTATAGTTGTGAATTTAATTGAACAACTAAGTATTGTATTGACTTTATCACTGCAGCACCCCTGTGACCTCTGTAACCAGGAGGCGGGCCTGAATTGAATATTATGTAATTTTAGCCTGGTAAGAGGCATTACCAAGTTTGGTTTCTTGTAAACAGATAACGCCAGGGTTTTGGTCATGCATCAATGCTTAAGCTCTTCTGCTTGAGATTGGAGAACAAGGCAGTTCCACCGAAGGATGTCGAATGTGTAGGTTATTTATTTTTTTAGGGTTGGAGCTCCTTGTATTTTCCTGCTTATGATGGGATGAGATTTTATTTGGTTCACTAGGTCTTGTTAATTTTGTAGGCCTATGATTAGATGTTTTACGTGATCCACCTCCAGAGATGTGGTCTGAGGAGGATTAATTGTTTAATTTTAAGCTTGTACTTTGGTTATGACTGACGTGTCAGTTTGGAGGCACTAAATTCTACATCCATCAAGTGAGCATCTTGTTCTAAAGTGGACGGAATTAACTCTACTGATGGACAAGAGGTAGAACTTATCAAGGTACATGAAGTCTTCACACCCTTTTTTCAGAGGCTGTGAGGTTTACAATGACTTTGATGCATCATGTAGATACTCTTACTTGTTTGCAGTCTCAATTAAAGGTTTGTTTTGGGAGGTCTATAGACTACGCTTCTAGCTAGGTGATTATTGGAAACTGTCACTAACATGGGTAGTTCTAGTTTTCATCTGTTGCTCCTTAGATATTGTCTTAGCGGGTATACTATCTTCAGTAGCAGATGATGTAGATTCAGAGTGTCGTTTTGTAGCTGCAAACACAGGTGGGACATGTCTACTTTCTTACTGTTGTCCTCTTCCCTGTAAGCTTCATTTTTTATACCTCAGTTGCATATGAGCTGTTTTAATTTCTGTTTGCACCTAATATCTGTTTTTTGGAACTACCCATACTTATGCATTCTAAGTCCACAGTTTCCACTACTTACTTTTTAAATTCCCTCCTTGGGGACTCTTTCAAAGAGGGTGAATGCTCACCATCACACAAAAAGCTAATATACTCAGAGGTACTAAAGAGAAGTTTATAAAAATGACATTATTCGTTCTGTTAATTTACTTGACTTGATATACATTTGGCAGATTTCTGCTTAATATTTCGTCCTCTGTTTATTCAGATAAATCTTTAGAGTATATTACTCCTTTTAGTGTGATTGAATTATTTAAAAGGTGATACTGGGGCTATATTTGATTTTTGAGATGTTATAGTAGCCTGTAAGAGTCTGGTTTGTATTTTATTCTTAGCTTTAATGAGAATGCTTTGTCCATATCTTTTTATATTATTAGGAGAAATACCATTTAGGGCAGTACTGGGGGTCTCAAAAGCTTTTAAGAAATTGTCACTGCCTTCTTTATATGTTGCCACAGGCCACACTGGAATAAGGGGTTTTCTTTTTATTGTAAGCAATTTTTCCTCAGGAAAATAATCATAAGGGTCCTCTCTAAGATTACTGATGTCAAACAGATTTGTTTGTAGTGGCTTGTCATTGACTTCTTAGCATTCAGTTGGGTGTTGGCATTCTCTCCAGATCTACTACTATCAAATACAATATAAGCACCCAAAGAGGTCTCATCTTCGGCTATTTTCAGTCTAATTTTTTCAACATTACCAAACGTTTTTGCCATTAGTTCTATTACCTAAAGATTCATGGCGAATGGGAGATTGCTGCGATAGAACGCTCTCAAATTTGCTCAACTACCACCAGTAGGGGAGTTCACCCTGGTGTCCCGGTGATTTTTTGTGGTTAGAGCCGGTAGAAGAATCTTTGTTCCAGACCATTGTCATCAATATGATGAGAAGATTGTACCTGTATAGGACGAGTTAGAAAATCTCGGCCAAGTAGTCCTCCACCCACCAAGGAGCCCAACAAGGAGGGATGGGGTTTGGCACCTTGTGGTGCCTATCCCTAGAGGCTACTACTTCGTTATACACTTGGTCACCACCACCTAAGGAGTCTTCAGTCCGTCGAGATCAGACCCATGTTTGACATACGACTTTCCCCTCGTTCTGACACGTTAGTTACTTGAATTCATCTACGGGTGAGGCGGAATCCCGTCTTAACCTCACTCTCTATCCGGTTTTAAGAACAGTCATAGCCATAATCAAAAGAGAATCTAGTTTTCGCCAACAATAGTCATTCCCAAAACCAGTCACCCTTCTCTCTGCTTCCCAGAATACCCCAGGGCAAACATATTACCCTTTCCTCTCTCCAAACAAGAGACATTGTTTATTATTAAGGGGAAATATCTTCCAGCGAACCAAAATAGAATTGTAGGAGAGAAATAAGATAGATAAGTGTTCTTGTAGTTTCGTGTGCATAACTGTATCCGTTACAGGTCTCGTTTATTATTATTATTTACTTTATCGTTTTGATGATAAGTCGAAAAAACAGCTTCATTCCTTGAAAGTAAGTTTAAAAACGATGCCACTTTAATTTCGACAGCAAGAAAACCTTCCAAAAATGTTACTCTCTTCACTGCTCTTCCTCTCAGTTGCATAGCAAAGCGACATATATGATTTTCACTGAGAAAACTCACGTTGCGTCCGATTGCCGAATTTCTTTATGCTTTCATATTCTCTTCTTGAGTCAGATGAAAGGAGGAAAATTTTTTTTAACAAAATTATTTCAGTAGACAAAAAGGTTTGTTCTGCTTCACTATAAATTGTGATTATTCGTAGATTCCAGAATGCGAGAAGTGCAGACTTACTAATCTGTACCTTGAAATTCAAGGTAAGACTCGAGATATTCCGGGAAGAAACTTGTGCAAATCTACAACAGTTTCAGAATCTAGAAATAAAACGCTTCCGCCAACGCAGTTAATTCACACTTATATCGTCATAAATATTCGTATCACAGAAATTTAACGAAGATAAGCAAAGCTGCAATTTTTTTGTGCCCAGGAAGTGATGGAAACATATGACAAAAACGATAAAAATTACATCACACAACTATGGATAACACAAAAGTAAAAAAAAAGAAAAAAAAATACGGTGAAATCGAATTGTCTGGACAGGGTTCAATGATGTATGAAACTCTCAAACATGACCGGGCAGTGATAAGTTGCTCCCCAGATGCAGTCAAGTGAAGATGCGTCTGCGGCTGGTACCTTTAGCGGTGCCAGACGCACGATCCTTGGCTAACCTAACCTTAAAAAAAATAAAACTAAAGAGGGTAGAGAGCTAAATTTGGTATAAGTTTGCATCATGCCAAATGCAGCCCTCTTGCCACATTAGTTTTTAAGTTCTGAGGGAGGAGAGAAAATGTGCGGACGGACAATCGAAGCCATCTCAACAGTTTTCTTTTACAAACAACGAAAAAGAGCTCACATCTTCACCCACACAAGCAACAAGCAAAGTGAAAACTCATGAATGACCAACAAGCACCTCTCTCTCTCTTCTCTCTCTCTTCTCTCTCTCTCTCTCTCGTCTCTCCTCTCTCTCTCTCTCTCTCTCATAATCTATTCTCTCTCTCTCTCTTCCTGCTATCAAATAAATTTTCTAAAGTCGGCGAGATGTCAACACTTCAAAAATCCGTTCCCATTGATGTTTTATTTTGGACTGCAAAGGTGGGCGGCCGATTGCTTGTGAAACATCTTCTGGAGACTGTGAGGTCACTGTACTGACTGCATAATGAAACTCTTTGCTCACGTCACCACAGTGTCCTGTGGCCGGTTCACGTTTCATCTTCAGCGCTCAGATTCAGCTTTGAACTTTTCACTGAGAACATCATTGGAATATATTATTTCTGCCAAAAGACCAAACACTGAGACTTATGAGGTCATTCAGCACTGAAAGGGAAATCAAGAGTATGAAAGCTTTCAAGGTGTGACTGGAGGAAAACCTCAAAGCAGTTCCACTATGAAACAATTGTTAGTAGAAGGTGGAGAGTCAGACGGAAGAAAGATATGAGCGAAGGTAGAGTAAAAGTAATGATAGAGGTTACAGCAAGGGCAGAAGGGAAGCTACAGAAAACCTTCAGTAATACCTACAGTGCACCACGTGAATTACACTAACGGCACTATCCCCCTAAGGGATTGAGAACATCATTATTAGTGCAATATAATCCAAAATATTAAGACTCCTTACTAATCGTGTGAATCACATCCATAAATAGACAAAAATGAGGTAAAAACAAGTTATTCGTTTAATTAGTCAGATGTTTGTATCTCATAAAATAATTAATTCACAAATAGAAAAATAAAATCAATTTTCCGGTATCTATTTCCGAGCTGTGTTTCCGCTTCAGTCAGGACTGAGAGTCATTACACGATTGACTAAACTCATTGTAATATTAAAGCTGTGTTAATCAATTTCGTTTTAAACATTATTATTAACTTTTTCGTTTTCAGGGTAATTATACAAATTTTATTGATGGGGTAATTTCTGATATTCACATTAACATGTAAATCCCTAATTATCGACGTGTTTGATAGCCCCAGGAATGACCATCATTGTCTGGAAGACAAATGAGCATCGGATGCATTTCTTTATCGAGCTCAATTAAGCAACTGCAGGTTTAGAGCGGAACTGTTGTCAAAAAGGAGAACTCTGCATCAAACGCAGAAACTACCAGCTATCGATCATAGTAGAAATTGAAGGTATTTTATTGCAAAGTTTCTAATAAACGTGAGAGAAGCAGTAGGGTGAACATGTTCAAAGAACTGAAAGATCTGACGCGATGTTGATGAGCCTTTTGATTCAAATTAATGCATCCCATCCTTCCGAAATACCCGATAATTGACTGTTTACTTGGTCGACACGTTGCACTTAGTAACTTTTGTTCTTTTTATCATTTTATATTTTATCAGTGTTATACTTAGAACCGTTTTATACTTTCTGAAAATTAAAAGCAAGAGTACATAACATTAAAAAAAACACTATGCAGAAAATAGTATAATGCCTACAAGAAGATTAATTCGTATCCTTTATGAATTGTTTTTGTTATCCATCCATTTCTTAGTGTAACACAAAGCAGATTCTTTCACAAAATTACTATTTTTTCATACTGTGAAAGAAACGCTTGACATACCGGGCATTTATAACTCCAAGAATTCTGAAGGCTGATAATAACCGACTCAAATTCTAAAAAATCTTTTTCTTAGTGAGAAAAAGGTCTCCAAACACCGTTAAGAAATTGAAAGTCCAATAAGAGTATAATTATATATTGATTTTCCGTTTTGGAACCGGTAGTGTGCAAGAGCAACTGAATTTCTTATGTTGTCAAGCTGAAAGAGAAAAGGGTCCAGGAAGAGAGGCCACAGAAAAAGCAGCGGGATTCAGAGGAGAGAGAAAATGGGAGAACATTAAAGTTACATATTTAACGGTAAGTAAACAACAATACGAATGTGATGACTAGATAATGTTATGAATAGACTGATAAAGAATTCATTGTCTCATAACATATTATTTTCATTGTGGCGTCACCAGTCTCGGCAAAAATACCCTTGATTTTGTGCTAATATTATAGAGCATTAGTAGCAAATTGATTTCCGTTTGTATCAGTGAATGACTTTTATTAATGTTTCATAACATTAATTCAAGGTGAGTTGCTTCATACATAATCTTATTACAAAATCTAATTTATAGGAGCTTCTTCTGATGACTCATATCTGCATAAATTATTTGAATGGGGATACGTGAAGCCATACATGTGCAAAATTACCAGGATACATTTATTATAATTCATTCGGCTTTTTTTAGGTTTTAATGGCTCTCAGTACTCATATCGCTTCTGCTGCCAATAACGGGGTTCTGGTGTGACATGTTCGTCCTTTGAAGGGAGTTGGGGGAAGTCTGGTAAACTAAAGCGGTTGATTCAGTCTTCGTGAAACATTCCTGTGTCGTGCTTCGATATCCTGAATCCAGACTAGTCGCCATTAAGTTTTAATGGACTATCAATTGGTGCTAGAAAACTTATGTTTATTTTTTCCTTTATCTTCAACTTTATCTCGCACCAGTTTTCGCTTTCCATTAAAAATATAAATAACTGGTTTTCCCTTTAAATTAAAACTATGTATAACTGGTTTTCGCTTTCCATTAAAAATATGAATAACTAGTTTTCCCTTTAAATTAAATCCATGTATAAGTGGTTTATCCATCTTTTGAAAGAAAATAAATGAATGAATAAATAAACAACAGCCACAGAAATAAATACTAACCATTGCTCCTCTGATCTTACAAGTATTAAAGAAACATGACTACACTCCCACGATATGCGATGTTGAGTTTGAAGCGACTTTGATGCCTGGCCTTGTCTTAACCCTCCGCGGATATGCAAAACGGTTTCTGATCTCACAGACGGGGATAAAGATCAATGGAATCCTGTATAGACTGTCTCGTGAGTGAATGATAATACGTCATCAGAAACAGACATATGCGATGACGTGAAACTATCTGAATAAACTGTCGAAACTGCATTTCTCTTGAGATTAATGAGAAAATGTACCCTGTACCGAATATATTTTTTTTTTCTTGACAAGTACTGTTATTACATCAGTAAAAATGTAGACTTCTGAATCTTGTGTGGACGTCGAAACTGAAAACACACTGCAGAATATCTCTCCCTATGTCGTTTATCTTCTACGTTCAACAAACCTTCAAATATGCACTTTTATTTTATTCTATTTTTTTTTACTTTGGTATTTCTTATTCCGAGGTTCACTTGCTCATTATTTTTCTTCTTTTCTTTGATTTCCTTGTAACAAAACAAACTCCTTAATCTTCTCAAAGGCCTTGCTCACTTTCTCCTGCTATTTCTTATTACACAGTTATTCTTTCCTCTCTCACCATCTTCTTAACCATCCTATCCATCCTCCTGGCATCCTATACGTGATCTTCGCTGCCCTCACATTCATAGTCCACTGCGTATTGTCCTGTTCATTTTCTGATATAAAGTACTGGGCAGCATCCCCATGCCCCTAGCCACTTCTTGACCTTCCCACCAAGCAAGATGGTGAGAAGGTTATTATTTTCCTGGGATTCTACAACAATAAAGGTGTGGCTGTCATTGGCCTCATGTAGAGAGATTCAAACACACTTGATGGAGCATTTCTTCGTTCCAAGGAGTCCACAGCCCGTTTCAAGGTACTCCGCTGACTTGAGGTACAATGTTGATTGTACATCAATCCTTTGAAATTTTCTAAATAGATACAGATAGATAGATACATAGATAGATTGATATGTGTGTGTGTGTGTCTATGTACAAAGAGCTATTCACCTTATACATCTACACGGAATGCCTCAAGGTGGGGCTCCCCTTAAGACATCCAGCAAGCACTTGAAGATATGAATGCTAGTAGGCCCCGAGTAGAATAAAAAGGACGTCACCTAAATTGCTCTGCCTACCAAGGAAACCGAACTCTCTTGTGGGATAAATACGTCTGCGACTAAATCAGAATTGTTCAAGTAGTGGGCATCAGAGACGAAGCACATACTTGAATGAGTAACATTTTCACAGAATATTCCAGTTGCACAAAGGATACCTCTCACTGATCTTTTTTATCTAAAGCGAATATATCACGAATAAAGCTCAAGCAAGAAAGATAACAAACAAGTAAAAAATGCGCCGAAATTTCTTCGGGGCAACCAAGTTTCCTACACAGCGTATGGTAATGTAAGAAAATCTCAGCCACACAGCTATCTTCAACCTATAAACACTAATGAAAATAGAGGGCTGCAATTTGGTATGTTTGATAATTGGAGGGTGGATGATCAACATACCAATTTGCAGCCCTCTAGCCTCAGTAGTTTTTAAGATCTAATGTCGGACAGAAAAGGTGCGGATGGACAGACAAACTAAGAGACAGCTTAAGTATTCTCTTTGAAAGAAAACTAAAAAATACTCAGATACCGAAAGGGAAAATAAAACAATCAAAGCTCCGGTTTAGACAAGAAAGGCAAACAACAATTCCACTTCCAGGACGATGCTGGAGATTTCGAAGTGACCAACTGGAGAGTCTGGGGAAGGAAATAGGGACTGAAAAGTCATTTCATTTCATCCCGTCTCTTTATGTACACTAATTTTCGGGCTTCCCTGCCTCTCTGGTCTGTAGTTCTCTCTCTTTCTCTTCCACGGAAAAGTATAACCACCTTAATCTGCCTCTTGATAGGAAAAGCTTAGAATTACAAGAAATTGATAATCTCTTTTCCTACTTTCCGTATACAGATCCTCTATATCCAAAGAAATCCTTAACTAAATGCTGTTTTTAGGGGCTTCGTATTTTTAGCCAAGTTATATAAACATACGGATGTTTTCAATGAAAGTATAACGCAGAAAATTCAGACGTTTGTCTATTAAAAAAAAAAAAAAGGTGAAAACAGATGTGACGAGAGTTTCCATCCTGCTACAGAGGAAAACAAAAGAGAGACAGAATCAGAGATTACTGGCAAGACACACAAATCATCGCAGGACGTGTCACAGCTCACACTAGGATAAATAAAGGACACATCTATAATCGATTCCTCGTTCACAGTGATGCTAATTCATTAAGTAGAGTTAATTGTATGTGACTTGATTTCACAAGGTGAATGAAATCATTTGACATTTTAAGCTACCAATAAAAAAACGGATCGGTGTAATTTTTCTACGGTATTGAAAAAAAAAGCCAAGGAATAATGATATTTATTTATCGGTATTACTTTTAACTTTAGGAAATGATTTTTTTTTTTCATCTCGATTATAATCCAAAGAAGGGACCAGCTGAAGTCCACGGCCATCTTTAAAAGCAGGAAGACGAAAGAACGAAGAGAGAATTTAATGCCACGAAACGAGGTCTCATAAATTCATAAATTTTCCTTCTGTCGACTCTCGGCAAATATCATTAATCTGGCAACCAAAGTTTTCTCTCCCTTGTCAGTGTCGGAGGGAACACATCTAAGGGTGCGAAAGATAAACTGATGTTGCAAGTCATTATTCATTTTGCCGCTGTACATTCTCGAAAGACAACGGCTCTCAGTGTAACGCCAGAAAAACGAAAGAGGTAAGTCATAAGAAAAATGAAATTACCAAATAATAATAAGTACATCTCAGGTAGTCCTTAAAATACATTTCCTGTCACGTTTCAAAACACAAAGGCTTCATTTTCAAGCCATAAAGACAGAAAAGAATAAAATTAACATTGACAGCGCTAAAACACAAATACAAGACATAATATATTATAAATAACAAGATAAAAACTAGTTGCAGCAGAACCAACCATCAAGAGAGAAAGGAAGGACGGAAGTCAGAAGGAACAAACCAGAAATGACAAAAGGCAACAGCTCACGTAAGGTAAAGAGTTGTCGAGCAAGACTGCTCAGTGTTCAATTGAGGAACAAGCTGTTTAATAAACAAGGACTCCAGAATTCTCAGTAGTTTGCCACTTGATGCCCGTCCCAATATTTCAAAATCTTTGTATTGTAGATTATGTTTGCATTTATTGGCGTGTTTTCTGATGTTAGAAAATTGAAGATTAGCAACTATGTTACCAGTTCGATAGCTAACGTCCTTATGGCAATCAACTCTGACCCTAAGTAACCTCTGTGTGGATCCCAGGTAGGTCCCCAGATTACATCTAGGGCAATTAAACTTGTACACAACACATGAGGTCATCAAAGGGTCAAGTTTATCCTTGATTTTAAACAAACTACCTAAATTGAGTGGATTTGTTGAGATGGTATCAAATCTGATAGAAGGTATATAATCAAATATGAGTTTTCTTAGTGCATCGTAGAAATTTTTGTCATGGATTAAAGGTACTTTTGCATAAAATGGGAGCTTAGGCACAGTATGTAAGGAGACTTTTGGAATAAAAACGTTATTAAGAAGTTTAAAAACATACCTGTTAAAAAGTGTAGTGGGAAAATTATATATTGCTCGTAAAATACTGACATAAAAAGTTGATTTCTTTATGAAAAAACTACCAACTAGATGTCAGTGAGAGGATTAAGAGTTTAAATCCATAAAAACAGTGAATATAAAAATCTGAAACTATTCCTGGAAAATATGTCACACACACCCAACCCGCATATGATCGCCATGTGAGTGTCCGTTTTGCGCGCGCGCCGCCGCAATGCCTACGTACCGAAGTTTATAAAACTTGTAGATATTTACACTCTACAACAGCCACGTGGGCTGGCATGCGCGCGGAGTTGTTGGGGGGGGGGGGGGGGGGGGGGGGGGCGGGGGGTGTACAAGCCACTTGGTACCAGCTCATTGCCCGAGTTCGGAACTGGTATTTTCGGTTGTCGAATTTTTCATCCCGGCCACCTATTGAGGGCTCGTCTGCAAACGCGATCTTTCCTCACTCTTTATTGGCGGTTGGTTTTACCTTTCATCAACTGCCATTCGTTTTGCGTTATTCCTTATTTGAATATTGCCTCGACTGCTATGGATTTGTTTTCAGGTATCTTCACCACCCTTCTTTTCCATTTCTCTTTTGTCAGCTCTTTCGAAATTTCCATACCTGGAAATACAAGTCAGAGAAATATTATACATACTCGGTTTCGGAGACTTGGCAAATCAGAAATGTATTTGAACTCAATGGGAATTTTTCTGAGAGTTCTGAATTTGGAAAGTTACAATACTGAACCGAAGAATTTGCCTGCTACACATTTCTGAATGGACGCTATTAGCCCGTATTCGTAATGGTATCGATCGTTACTTACACACACACACACACACACAGATACAAATATATATATATATATATATATATATATATATATATATATATATATATATAATATATAATACATATCATCCATTATTAGATATAATCACACCTACAACGGAGACTGACGTCAAGTAAAGGACTTTACCTTCCATAAATCTCCACTCATCTCCAGCCTCCCTAATATACAGTTCTCATTCAGGGGTTGCTCGAGGGGCCATAACATTTCGTTACGTAACTAATTCTGACCCTTTTACGGTTCTTTTCCGCTCTTCAATCATTTACATAATGGTTGTGAAATCAATCTCTCCTCTCTCCTCTCTCTCTCTCTCTCTCTCTCTCTCTCTCTCTGAATTCTGTTGCCTCTGGCAACTGATGTCAGTGAACCTGTTCTCTCTTTGCTTTCACTTGTTAGGTGTTCCCAGGGCAGCCAGCAACCCTGACCTCTCCTCAGTGGACGAGGGGAAGAATATTCGCTTCTCTTCTCCAACAGAGGAATATTGCTCGTCGTTAAAACATGAATTTTTTATCTATTTGTTTTATGCTTTGTTCCTTCACAAATGAAATTGCAAAGCTACAAAAAGGAAAATTGTGTTTTTCAATTATACGTTTTACAACCAACCGTTTTGTGTCCGAGGAACCTTCAGTGGAATGGAATGGAATATAACATTAGGGCTAAAGACCAAGTACTGGGACCTATGAAGTCATTCACTGCTGAAAGGTGCATTGGGAGGATAAAGGCTTTAAAGGTATAACAGGAGGAAAACCTCAGAATTGCACTATGATGCAATATTGTTAGAGAGGTGGAAAGTAAGATGGAAAAAGAGAAGATGAACGAAGGTACAGTAAAAGTAATGAAAGGTTGTCTGCTGCAGCTAGGGGTCTAAGGGACGCTGCAAAGAACCTTAAGTAACGCCTACAGTGCACCTCAAGAGGGGACTGTGAGTGAAATTTAGCTTTTTCTTTTCGTCAATGTTTGAAATGATTTTCTGTCGCAATTTTTTATTTTTTTCTCTCTCTTTCTTTTGCATCTCTGTCAGAGATGTAATTTAAGTTTCAGGTAATGACATCAGTTTACTCCCAAAGAAACAGGTTTTATTTTCCAATTAAGCGAAAACATTTACAATCTCGGTGGCACCAAGACAGTCAACTGGGTACGTGGTACCAACTCGACTTTGGTTGTTCGCATCATTGTCTGGAGGCCGAGGGCGATACAAAAACACAGGCTCTGTATCAAGGACAGTTACTGCTGCAGAGTGGGAGGTTGAAGTCAGCATTCTTTGGAAACTTGAATTTCAAGTCAATAGCCCCATTGGTGGACTTGTTTCGTGTGAACAGGTTTCATCTACCGAAATAATAATAATAATAATAATAATAATAATAATAATAATAATAATAATAATAATAAGGAGTGATAGAAAACGATCAGGCAAAGATCCTCTGGGACTATGGTATCAGAACGGATAGGGTGATACGTGCAAACAGACCAGACGTGACGTTGATTGACAAAATCAAGAAGAAAGTATCACTCATTGATGTCGCAATACCATGGGACACCAGAGTTGAAAGAGAAAGAGAGGGAAAAAATGGATAAGTATCAAGATCTGAAAATAGAAAAAAAAGAAATAAGAAGGATATGGGATATGCCAGTGGAAAATCGTACCCATAATCATAGGAGCAATAGGCACGATCCCAAGATCCCTGAAAAGGAATCTAGAAAACTAGAGGCTGAAGTAGCTCCAGGACTCATTGCAGAAGAGTGTGATCCTAGAAACTGGCACCACATAGTAAGAAAGTGATGGACCTCCTAGGAGGAAGGCAGGATGCAACCCGGAACCCCACACTATAAATAACCACCCGTCGAATTGGAGGACTGTGATAGAGCAAAAAAAAAAAAAAAAAAAAAAAAATAATAATAATAATAATAATAATGAATGATTTCTTGAAGCATAACCATCCACATCCTGACGAGGTATCGTGGTATCTCGAAACAGAGGAAAAGTCGTCTCAACAATTCCGTGAACCTTGATTCCCGTCAGGATGAG